>NC_087201.1:83628220-83731453 GCF_015104395.2 Macrobrachium nipponense
AAGGATACATCAAAATTCAGTTTCACATCATGGTTATATATAATAGCATATCGGCAGGAGGTACATTTACAGCATGTGTAAGGATATACTATCTTTATTCCATTTTCCAGTTTCAAGTCCTGATTTTATAACAGGTTATTGTGAGGTAGTAATAGTCACAGGTGATCATGTGCTTTTAGAGTTTCTGTATTTTCTGCAAGTGTGGCACACAGCAATTTCAAATTTTGCTTTGAATATATATAGATTTGTAAAAATTATTTTCAAGTGCATGTATTCAAATTTATGCAAGTTGAGGGCAGATTGTACTAGAGTACTGTATATGAAATGACAGTAATATTTGTACTACATATAATGTATGTATTTAATTGTGTTTTAGTTTTATGCATTATATTACGTATGTATTTTTCCTTTTTGTTTATAGCTGCTTAGCACTTAATATTCTTCATGATAGTAATAGAATTTATTTAATGATAATAGAACTGAGTGAGTGACTACTTAGTCTTCAGCAATATAGTTTACTTGGTAATTCTAATTCAGTAACATCCTTCAGTATTGGAGTGTGCATGTTGTAATTGGCAGTACTTATTTACCAGCTGATTATGAATGCTTCTATTTATAAAAGTTTACTTTTGTATATGTAACCTACCAAGTAATTACATAGCTATGATTCCTTTATCTACAGCAGCTTAAAAATTCAAAATTTGCACTGCAGTGCTTCTTTTGTTTGTGTGTAGGTGAATAGGACTCACCCACTATCTGGGACTTAATGTAACAAACTAGCAGAGAGCCTCATTCATTTCCTGCTGGCTTCCAACCAACATCAGTTTTCTGCAGTGACTTCATTGAGTTTGTCAGATGTTTTGTTGTCCAATACTTGGTGAAATATTTGAAATTTGTTATGGATTTCTTCTATCAACTGATTATTATCGTGTTGGTTAGATTTGTGATTATTTTAATTCAAGATGTCAGATACTAGCTCATCCAGCATTCGTTTTTGTTCGTAGAGCTGCAAGAGTAGACTGACAAAGTGGACTTATGACTCACACTAAATGTGTTCTAGGCAACAGGAGTGCAGTAAAGACAATACTTGTCCAGAATGTTGAGATTGGGAAGACAAGAGATGGAAGAATAGGCCCAGTACAGATTCTATTCCTATTTCAGTAGATAATTAATCTGTTACTCCTCCTCCTACTGCTTCTTCCATTGTGAGTCCTACTTTACCACCTTCTCCTGATCCAGGTTCCCATGATTCTGCTCTCCAAGCCATTTCCAGCCTCGAATCAAGGTTCGATTGTAAGTTTGGCTTCCTATCCAACACCATGATTGAAATATGGTGTGCAGTTAGAACTCTGTAAGGGAAATGCAAGTGATAGTATAGTGATAAAAGTGAGTGCAGTGAATGTAGAGGAGATGGCTGTCCGTCCCACCAGTGCTCCTAGACATAGGTCACTGTCTGTCCTGCTACCCTGCACCGGGGAGAAGACATACTGGAGGTCTAAGGGAGGCTGGTTGGGTTTGCCCATGGGCAGTTGCTCTCTCTGTCGAGCCTGGGCAACCTCAGGACTTGACTAAATGCCGTTGGAAAGGAGTTTCTGTGCAGCAACTATCTTCTGACTCAGATTTGTCCAGCCCTACTAAGAAGCACTTGTATCTTTATCCTGCATTGTCGCGCCCTCTTAGGAGACATGGAGAACCTGGCATTTCCTCTCCTGTTGTGACTAAGAGATACAGAGAGGTCAGCCCCACAACCTTCCTGTAGCTTTCAAGAGCAATATTTGTCTCCTTCTTGCCATAGCTTAGGAGACCCTGGTGAGCATCTGGGTTATCTCCACAAGCACTCAAAGCGCCCGGTTATCGACAAGTGTAAAGCGACTGACTTCTCACACCAGACTTTCATTTATGAGTGTTCAGTGCCTAATTCTGAGCACCCGGCGCCACCTTCTGGATGTCTGCTTGCTACCTCTGATAAACCAGCGCCAACTGCCAAGCGCCCACCTTTTATCTCTGGACGACAGACTGACTCAGCTAATCCACCTTTGCTTACTCAAGTACAAGAAGAGAGCGCATTAGCCCCTCTTTGTCAGTTAGCAGAAACTTATGGGTTTTCTGCAAAGTGCAACCACTAACAATGCCTCCAAAGATAAGAATTTGTCATCAATTTCATTAGAGGAGGAAGAGGTAGTACAAGACTCCACTCCTTCCACTGCATTTTCCTTGCTTTTGAAGTACCTACTTGACACCTTCCCGGAATTCTTTGTTCCGGCTACACCTGTCACCAGTTTTTACCTTCCTGATGAGAAAACACGCTCCAGAAGGTGCCAAACTGCCTAAACTAGCTCTTTCACTTGTTTCTAAGTATAATCTCTTCATGAGGTACATGATTAGCTTGCATCTAAGGGGGAACAAGGCAAATCTTCATTTGCTTTCCCACCCAGTAAACTTATGAAAATGAAATATATGTTCAGCGCTACAGGGAAAACTACTTCCCTGGTAGTGTCTGCCTCCTCCCAGGGAGACTTCTCAGCTTCGGAAGATGCAACTAGAAAATCAGCTATCTCCTCCGCAAAGGTTGTGTTTTCCTTAGATGTTCGGAATATTTGGTTTTTTGGATTGGGCTATCGGAGCCTTAGCAAGGAAGATTGCCCGGCTATAGCTGAAAATATAACCTTTGACTGGTTAAGTGCACTGTCATGCACTGACAGAGCTGTTAGAGGTGGTTCATCAGAGCTTGCCTCTCTTTTTTTTTCAATGGGAGTTTTGAAAAAGAGGGAGCTCTGGTAGTCTTTCACATTGAAAGGAGTGTCTCCAACCCCAAAATCAGCTCTCTTTTTTGCATCTTTAGATAAAGCACACCTTTTTTCTGCATGGCTACGATTAAGGATATCCTCTCTGACTTGCAGAAGAGGTCTACCACAGATTTGCTTGCACAATCCACCATACGACCAAGACAAATTGCTCCTTCGATTTCTGCTACTGCTACCTCCCTTTCCTATTGCAGACTCAGCCCTTTCATGGGGGTAAACAGAACACAACCTCAAGACTAAGAACCAAGCTACAACCTCCTATGAAGTCCATTAATAAGTCCTCTTTCAAGCCCAACCCTAAGAAATGAGAACGTAATCCTCTGTGCCTAGGTAGGAGCAAGACTTCTACCCTTTTGGAAGGAGTGGGCGAGAAGACGAGCGGAGCCTTGGGTAGTCAAGATTCTCAAGGAGTGTTATGTCTTCCTTTTCTAAAGGCTCCTCCCTTAGTTATGTTGCTGATCATCTTGAAGGTTCCACAAAGTTTGCAGCTCTCTAAGGAAGTAGATGCTCTTATCCACAAGGGAGCAGTGGAAGAGGTTGTAGACATACATTCAGAAGGTATTTACAATCACCCCTCTGTGGTCCCAAAAGCCCTTGGGGCTGGAGGCCTGTGCTGGATGTAAGTGTGCTGAATGCATTTGTTCTGAAGACGAAGTTTCACATGGAGAGTGTTCGATCATTCATGTCTTCAATTCATCAAGGGGACTGGATGGTAACCCTAGGTATGCATGATGCATATTTCCATGTCCCTGTATATCCAGACTCATGGAAATTCCTTTGCTTCATCTTCCAGAGCAGAGTACTACAGTTTCGGGCTCTGTCTCAGCCTGTTGACGGCACCACAAGTTTTTATCCGAATTTTAGCGCCTTTAGGAAATTGGCTTCATTCTTTTGATAATGAATATCAACTTATACCTGGATGATTGGCTTCTTCGAGTTATCATCAAGAGAAAAGTGCACAGAGGGCTTGAAGAGAATTCTTCATCTGATGCGGGAGTTGGGTATCACAATCAACAAAAAGTAATAACTTTTGATACCAACCCAGGAAATTCTGTATTTGGGATGATCCTGCACTTGAGATTCTTTGGGTTTTCCTGTCACCCAAATGAATGGAAAATTGTCTGCAGACAGTATATATGTCATTTTCTCGACTTGCTCTTGTTCAGCAGTCCAATGAATGAGTCTCCTAGAAACTCTGTTGGTGGAGCAGTTTGTGACTCCAGGAAGATTGTTGGTGGAACAGTTTGTGACTCCAGGAAGATTGCATATGAGATCCCTGCAATTATTGCTAAGAGCAAGCTGGTGCAGAAAGACTCAACCAGACTCATTCACTTTCCTAATAATGAAGGAAATCAAAGAGGATCTGCAGTATTGGTCATACAAAAGAAGGCTTAGGGAGAAGTCTCTTTTGACAGTGAACCCAGACTTTCAATTTACTTCAGACGCTTCCAATCTAGGTTGGGGTGCTCTGCTGAATGGTCAGGAAGTATCCGGAACTTGAACAACTGACCAGCAGAAGAATCACATCAATGTGAAGGAATTTATAGCAGTCCATCTGGGTCTTCAAGCCTTCTCAGACCTAGTGTTGGGGGGGGGAAGAACATAGTAGTCCATGCAGACAATACAACTGCCCTCTGCTAAGTTCGCAAACAAGGGGGCACTCATTAATTTTCGCTATACGAGATGGCTAGGGATCTTCTATGGGCAGAAGAGAATAGAATTTCCCTTTCCACCAGGTTCATCCAGGGAAAAAATGAACACCCTTGCAAAGAATTGAGCTGTTGCAAACAGGTTCTTCCGCCCAAGTGGACCCTGGACCCATTAGTTTGCAATGAACTATGGAAGTTATGGGAGAAACCAACCAGAGATCTTTTTGCCACTTCGAGGAACCACACACTTCCTCTCTTCTACTTTCCAGTGCCAGATCCTCAAACATGGACAGTAGATGCCATGCTTCTAGACTGGGCGGGACTATACATTTATGCCTTTCCTTCCTTCGGGATGTTTAAAGAAGCCATCAGCAAGTTGTTGACCCACCGAGGAACCTTCATGACTGATCACGCCTCTTCTGGCCAAACAAAGAATGGTTGCCAGATCTTGTTTGCCTATTATTGGATTACCCAAGACTACTTCCACAAAGGTGGCATCTGCTTAGACAACCCCAGTTCCAGTGATTCCACCAAAAGTTGTCTGCTCTGGATCTGACAGGGCTCAGACTGTCGAGCGTCTCATTAGAGCAAAAGGCTTTTTACGCCAGGCTGCAGAGGCAATTGTGAAGTGCAGGCAAAGGTCTTCAACAGAACTTGATCAGTCAAAATGGCCAATCTTCAAAGGATGGTGCAGCTGCTATAGCATCTCTTCTTCTGAAACTACTGTGGCAAAATGGCCGATTTTCTACTATTTCTATTATCAACCTCTACAATTAGAGGGTATAGGTTGATGCTTAGTTTTGTTTTTAAACATCAAGGGTTAGACTTGTCTGCCAATCAAGACAGCACTGACTTTATTAAATCATTTAATACAGAAAAGCAAGAAAATCCTCCCAGTGTAGCCTGGAACTTAGATGTACTCAGGTGGCTTTCAAGTTCCCAGTTTGAACCCTCCAAAATGCATCTTTTAGGAATCTCACTAAGAAAATGCTTTTCTTAGTAGCCTTGGCAACAACCAAACGTGTCAAGTGAGCTACAGGCCATAGACAAGAAAGTGGGGTTACCCAAGGAGATGCAGTTTGCTCATTGTCCCTTAACTCTCTTGCAAAGAATGAAGACCCTTCCAAACCTTGGCCTCATTCCTTCATTATTAAAAATCTCATGGATTTTAAGTCTGGAAGAAGAAGAACTAACTGTGGTGCTCTGTGAATAGCCCAGGGCACCCCCTTTCCAAAAATGTTTTATCATTTTTTTGAGAGAGTTCATTTAAAAAATGCACTCTCTAATTGGAGAGGACAACTTTTCTGTTCTGAAAGTTAAGGCTTACAAAGTTAGAGTAGTTGCAACTTCCCTGGCTTTTAGGTATAATACTATCTCCATCTCCTCAGTTTTTCAGTCAACTTTCTGGAGATGTAAGTCCATTTTTGCCTCGCATTACCTCAAGGACATAGAAATGGTGTTTGAAAACTGCAATTCATTAGGACCTTTATCCATGGCTAGCATGGTATTGGGAATGGAAGCATAGGTAACTTTTGTCCCTTTGTTTTACACTCACCTTGAATCAAAGCTTTGTGTTTTTGGGAAACCTTTTTTTGGGGAGGGTTACGAGGCACCAGGCGTACCCTCCAATTTGTAATTTTAATGTTTTGGGTATTCATGATTTTTAATTCAGTGGTGTAGGTGATTTTGTTTGTTTGTATGTTTCTTCTATGCCCAGGGAAAGGGCAACTTATAAACTTTGTTAGCATACAGTGTACCTCTTCTGATGCCAAGTTCCCACTAATGTAGGGGTGACCCTTGGCTCTACTGCCACACAGACTACTATAGTCTCGCCACTGCGACGAGAGCTCTCTGGCATGGCGTTTAAAGATCTCCCCTGTTGCCAATTTTACAAAAACAACAACTGACACGTGTGTGACCTTTGAATGTCTTTGAGACAAACCCTCAGGTTATTATTATAAGATTATAGGGGCTTTTCATTTCCAGGTACCTACTTTAATCTTCCTATTCTGCTATGCTCTCAATCTCTCTCTCTCTCTCCTAAATCTTACACCTTTCCGAGCGTGACCTTTTTTATGGGATAACATAGGTCCTCCATTTGCTTTTTCATCTAAAATATACCTACGTATTTATTTTGTATACAATTGCCTTTCCTCGGCTGTGAAATTGATGTCTACCCATGGCTGTGAGATGACGAGGAATGACTTTTAAGTCAGTGTCAAAGTCACTCTGCTTCAGTCAGGCCAAAACCTTTGTTGCCATATTGTATTCAAGCAATATTCAGTCATCGTTTTCTGAAATAAAGTATAACAGACTTACTCTGTTATGCTTTATTTCATATTTCCTTGCTTACCAATTTATTCTATACCTTCAATATTAAGAAATCAAGGTGAAATGCCTCTAGACATATACTGTGACCACCAAAAGTGTCCCTAGGAGAGAATCTAAGCAGCTTTCCCGTAGATTAAAACGCATGTGGAGCTGCATGAAATATTGGCAACAGCACCAAAATGAGATGCCATGTTGATAGAAAATCTGATTCCATTTCTTGTTAATGCATGAAAAACTTTATCAATCGTGAACCTATGTAATTGATTTATAATTCTGTGTAATGGAAAAGATATGAGATACCTGTAATGGGAGAAATGGTGTTATCTGTCTGTTGTTATAAATTTAGCAAATATAGCAAATATGCAGAGATTAAACACACGTGGGAGGACCCAAACAGCCCTGCCAGAGGTGTCTGGTCATTTTGGAAATACTATAGTTCAGAGAAGCACTGACCAGAGGAAGTAACCACCTACAGCAGCTCTCTCAACAGGTAAGGAAACAAGCAAGCATCTGTTGGTAATGCTAGTAAAATTTTTATTTTCAAAATCATTATTACTAATAATGTGTAGGAATAGATATATCCATGTTTTTCCGACCACCTTGGAATGTGGATCAGCTATGTAATTACTACTTGGTAAGTTATGTATACAAAAATGACATTTTTATAATCAAATAATGTTTTTATATACTTACCAAGTAATTACATGATCGGATCCTACCCATCCCCCCACACATGGATATTAGAGCAAGAAACTAATGAGGCTCTTTGCTAGTTTGTTTTCCTAGGTTCCAGGATAGTGGGCAGGTTCTATTCACCTACACAAAGCAGTGCAGTGCTAATTTTGAATTTTAAGCTGCCTTATGTTAGGGAACCATATCTATGTAATTACTTGTTAAGTATATATACAAAGCATTATTTTATTATAAAAATATAATTTTTGTTTGTCATATAAGAATTTATGAATGACCAACATTTTAGGACTGATACTTGTATTTAAAGGCCTGCATTTTTAACTTGTGTTTGGTTAAATTACAAGTTGAAATACTTGCTCTCAAACAGGGTACAACCATTGTTTTATAATTACCATTATTTTGTTACCAAGATGGCCAATATATGAAAAATTAAAGAATTTTTTCTTGCAGAAGTTTATACATACCTTTCAGATATGTATACAGATTTTTCAGCACCCTGTAGGAGTTTAAGCTTATGGCATCTTACCATCTTCTGTTCTGGGTTTTCTCTGTTTAAAGTATTCATTCTTTTTTCATCCACTTTTTTGTATACACCTAGCATGCTTTACCAATGCCATTATATATTGACTAAGGGTGGGAAATATTAGGGTTGTGCATAACTTCCCTTTGTATTCTGACTACAAACTTGCAGCTTCGGATCATATGTTCATGTTTTGTTTGTTCTTAGATGGAAAAGTTTGTGAGCCATCTGTTATATGTTTCAGACTTAAAAATATCTCATTTCTTCTTCCCTGGTTTGGTGTAGGAAATTTTATTAGTTTTTGGACCTTTACTGCTACTTTACAGCTGCATATCCTTTAACTTCTTTTTCTTAGGTGACTTTTCTAATTATGATATCACCTTGCCGTATCTAAGTTCATTCCTTGATTTTAGCAAACTTACTTTGTCTTTTCTTGCCAGTTTGTTTCAGTTTGTTTCTTGATGCCACTATTGCTTTAAATTCAGCTGCCTGCCTTGAATAGCCTGAAATCATAAGGTATGGGAAGGGAAAAGGAAATATCACCACTTAGTTTGGGGGACTTTTGTGGGAGTTCAAATATAATTGACTTCTGAGGCAAGGCAGTAAATTCAAGGCTATGGAATTTTGGCCAAAAAAATCAGATATCTCTGATTTTGATATCAAATTTTAAAAAAGCTTCTTTAGTTTGTGTACTGAAATGTTGGTTTGATCTATCTGTATAGTTATTTATTATTTCTGGATTTTCTGGTTACCCTAATCCTCCAACAACAAATCAAAATAAACTCACCTGTTCAACCAAGAATCACATTGGGTCATAAAAAAGTGCTCTGCAGTAAGTAAAGCAAAACTACCATCTACTGGATTACCAAAACAAATACTATGGTTGCCATAATTACAAAGTGGTATTATTGATGAACAACTGCTGCATTGGTCCCAGATTCCATTTCTGCACAGGCCTGATAGATTTTCACTGGCACATGACTTTACTGCCCCTGAGACATGGTATTCAGATTGAGGGAGTGTCTAAATCCATCTAGTAAGTTGTTGGTAGCCATTGCATTACTGTCCAAGATCTTGTGAGGGGAGAGGGGTCTTGGATGATGACTATTTGTGCTTGTTCTCTTTCTAGGACATGGTGCGAAAGTGCAGAGACATAATCTCTTTTGATTGCTTCTCGTTAGCAACCTTTAAACTAAACCTAAAGAATATTGTAGCATTAGCTCTGGTTGAAGATTTTAATGCACCCCTTGGCCAATGTGGGAGTATGTAAAAGACTATCAATTCCTGGCCCATAGCAGTGAGGGACAAGTCCAGATCTTTGCTACTCAGGAGAAAGCCTCAATTGATCCTTATTAGGTACACTATACAAGGAAAGTTAGGATAGTTTTCATTAGCTTTCGTTCATTGAATTTCCCATTTATTTTTACTGAAAAGACATGTCACTAAATTTACTCTAGAATATGAAAATACATTGCAAATTATATCATATAAGTTACAACTGCAAAACAAAACCATTCAGATACTTAAAAACATGATATATGTCCAAAGTAATTGGAATTTCTCAGATGGATTCGTTCATAGATATCTGGTAGATAGAATGTGAATTTCTGATTGTAGTACTATGTATCATGACGACAATATTTACTAGTTTTCCTTCATGAACGGGAGTATTATTGCATCATCGTAAGTGGTGAATGTAATTATTTTAGTTTCTAAAAATTTATGTTTGTATTCCAAAGCGTTTAAAGTTAGCTGACGTCAATGGCAGTCAATGTTGCGATGGCTAAGGTAGGTTGAACAAATCTAGTTGCATCCGCAAGAGCGTTTTCTATGATGTTAGGAGGAGCCCAAGAACTTCAAGCGGGAAAGCGCAAGGCACTGGGTACTGGCTCACGTAACGAATTTCACGCTTAGATTACTTTAACACCGACATGGATCGAATGCTAGTTGCTGGTTACAAAGCTTCTGTCTTTAAAAATAAATCTTTATCAATGTTAAAGTAGCATGTCAACTCAAAGATTTTCTGGCTATGCTCCCATTACAAACCAGTTCGTAGTTAGCCTACATGACTGCATTACTTTGCCGCGAGGGTGAAAGGTCTCCCAACACATCAGCATTTTTTGCACGATATAAAACTTTAATTGCCTGTGTAATAAATATAGAGTTATTTGTGGTAATAAATATTTTTCCTTAACACAGCTTTTTTCGTGAATGATTTGTGGATGAAACCCAATTTTCAAAAGTACAGACTATATCAAGAGAGCAAGAATGACTGCAGCCTGTGTTTGAAATTTTCCGCTTCTTTTTACAATCTTTGAATGTTACGGTAACTGTCGAATGAAATCAAGATTAGGGTGTGAATTTCTTAGTGAATTAACTTGATTATTATGATCCCTCAAATTTTATCTAGCATAGTGCAGCACAATCTTAGCAGTCATATTACCCTGTTTCCCAGGTATCTGTGCACCGACTCCCGCTCTTTCTTCTGCCTTTCCCGATCACAAGTCCGGCCAATACTGTAATTCTCTGCTAAAACTCTCTCTCTCTCCTGTCTCTGTCATGCTCTCTCTCTCTCGCTCTCTCTCTCGCTCTCTCTCTCTCGTCTCTACATACTTGCCACTCAATCTCTCAAAGAAAATATAAGAAATTAATAGTTATAAATAGGCCTGCTCATTTGTAACCAGTATTTTGCTCTCTCTCTCTCTCTCTCTCTCTCTCTCTCTCTCTCTCTCTCTCTCTCTCTCCGCTTTTTAAACATACTTTAAAAATATATATTGCCACTCAATCTCTCAAAGAAAATATAATGAAATTAAGTAGTTATAAATAGGCCTGTGCTTTCATGTAACCAGATTTTGCTCTCTCTCTCTCTCTCTCTCTCTCTCTCTCTCTCTCTCTCTCTCTCTCTCTCTCTCTCTCCACATTTGAAACATTTAAAAAAATACTATCACTCAATATAATGAATTGTGTGTCTCTATCGATAGGCCTATGCTCTCTCTCTCTCTCTCTCTCTCTCTCTCTCTCTCTCTCTCTCTCTCTCTCTCTCTCTCTCTCTCTCTCTCTCTCTCTCTCATAATATTTCAATCTTTACTGTATTGTTCCTTGCAATTTCCACAAGTACTGCCCAAATTTTAAAACTTTTCTCTCATTTTTCAAGATCTGTCTTCAATTACGCATGAATTTTTACATTTTCTCTCATTTTTCAAGATCCATCTTCAATTATGCATGAATTTTACATCAGTTTAGTGTCAAACATTACATATAAGTAAGGTTTCACAGTAGTTTTTAAAGAAGAAGGATGATCGATATTCTACCCTGAACTGACGTTACCAACCCAACATTAACAAATAACAGAGAGCCTGTTTCTACATTCAAATATAAATGAGTATAGGACTTCTACGGAATCTTTGTGGTGTAAAGTTAATGGAAATCTAGAAATCAACAAATGCTATGGTTTTGAAGCTCTACCCCCTTTCTAGAGTTGCCAGGTGTGGTATTATTGAGCAAATAATGTCCAAAGATTTTAAAAAACTGTATCATGACTTCCCTTGCCAAGTGTACATGCTCTGTGATTGATAAAATGAATGAAGACATGATTAGGTACTTCTACTGCCCTGTTTTTGTCATTATTATGGTATATATTTAGAAAAATTTAAAATATGAATTTGAATTTTTTAGAAAAATTAAAAATATGAATTCTGAATTTTTAAAATGGATTTCTATGCTGCCTAAGATTAGTAAACTGTGAGGCTGTTAAATAGTTAGTGTTTGAGGTCATGTACACTTGACAAGAAAAGTGAAGATACATTTTTCACTAGCTTTCGTTCATCGAATTTCCCATTTGTTTTTACTGAAAAGACATAATATCACTAAATTTACTGTAGAATATGAAAATACACTGTAAATTATATCATATAAGTTAAAACTGCAAAACAAAACCATTCAGATACATAAAAACACGATATATGTCCGAAATAATTGGAATTTCTCAGATGGATTTGTTCATAGAGATCTGGTAGGTAGAATGTGAATTTCTGATTGTAGTACTATGTATCACGACGACAATATTTACTCGTTTTCCTTCATGAACGGGGAATACTATTGCATCATCGTAAGTGGTGAATGCAATTATTTTAGTTTCTACAAACTCATGTTGTGATTAAAGTTAGCTGACGTCAATGGCAGTCAATGTTGCGATGGCTGAGGTAGGTTGAGCAAATTTAGTTGCATCCGCAAGAGCATTTTCTATGATGTGAGGAGGAGCCCAAGAACTTCAAGGGGGAAACCGCAAGTCACTGGATACTCTGGCTTACGTAACAGATTTCACACTTAGATTACTTTGACGTTGACATGGATCAAATACTAGTTGCTGTTTACAAAGCTATTGTCTTTAAACATAAATCTTTATCATGGTTAAAGTGGCATGTCAGCTCAAAAATTTTCTGGCTATATACTACCATTACAAAGCAGTTCGTAGTAGCCTACAGCCCTACACGACTGCATTTCTTTGCAGCGAGGCTGAAAGATCTCCCAACACATCAGCATCTTTTGCACGATATAAAACTTTAATTGCCTGTGTAATAAATATTGAGTTATTTCTGGTAATACATATTTTTCCTTAACACAGCTTTGTTCGTGAATGATTTGTGGATGAAACCCGATTTTCAAAAGTACAGACTATATCAAGAGAGCAAGAATGACCGCAGCCTGTGTCTAAAATTTTCAACGTCTTCTTACAATCTTTGAATGTTAATGAAATCAAGATTAGGGTATGAATTTCTTAGAGAATTAACTTGAATACGTATTATGATCCTTCAAATTTTATCTAGCAAAGTGCAACACGATCTTGGCAGTCATATCACCCTGTCTCTCTCTCTCCCCACTTCTAAAATGTACTTGAAAAATATATATTACCTCTCAATCTCCCAAAGAAAATATAATGAAATTAAGTAGTTATAAATAGGCCTAAGCTTTCATGTAAGCAGATTTTGCTCTCTCTCTCTCTCTCTCTCTCTCTCTCTCTCTCTCTCTCTCTCTCTCTCTCTCTCTCTCTCTCTCTCTCATAAATATAATGAATAAAGTATCTATAGATAGTCCTATGCTCTCTCTGTCTCTCTCTCTCTCCACCTTTTGAAACATTTGTAAAAATATTATCACTTAATTCTCTCAAAGTAAATATAATGAATTAAGTATTCGATAGGCCTATGCTTGCGAGCTCTCTCTCTGTCGTCATAATATTTCATTCTTCATTGTATTGTTCCTCACGATTTCCACAAGTACTGCCCAAATTTTAAAACACTTTCTCTCATTGTTTAAAATCTGTCTTCAATTACGTATGAATTTTATGTCAGTTTAGTGTCAAACATTACTTATTTATATAAGGTTTCACAGTAGGTTTTAAAAAAGGATGATCAATATTCTACCCTGAACTGACGTTACCAAACTAACATTAACGAATAATATAGAGCCTGTTTCTACATTCAAGTATAAATGATTATAGGACCTCTACAGAATCTTTATGGTGTAAGGCTAATGGAAATCTAGAAAGCAACAAATGCATGATTTTGAAGCTCCGCCCCCTTTCTAGAGTTGCCAGGTGTGCCATTATTGAATAATATATGTCCGAATATTAAAAAAACTATATCTTAACTTTCCTTGACGAGTGTACTTTCTGTGTAGATTTGTAAGCATACAGTTCCTATACCAAGCATTTTGCTGTTAGTGTTTTTACAAGTAAAGTGAAGTCTTACTGAAAACAGGCTCATCTCTGGCACCCCAGCACGGTCCGACCCTACCGCTATTCAAATGCTATTATCTCTAAAAGTATTGAATATAAAAGAAAAATTCTTTCAGCAGATAAAATGTTTATATGTATCTTTAAATTTCACCCCATATAAGATTTATTTTTAAAATATAAATTCACATTTAAATTGTTTTAATTATACATAATGCATTTCTGGCTGCCTGACACACCCAGCCGTAACGCTATTCAAATGCTAATATCTCCAAAAGATAAAATAAAAATTCTTTCAGCAGACAAAACCTTACATCTTTAAATTTCATCCCACATAAGATTTATTTTTAAAATGCATTTGAACGGCCCGGAACGGCCTGACCCTAAAGCTGTTCAAATGCTAATGTGTAATATGTATCTCCAAAAGTATTAAAAATAAAATAAAAATTCTTTTGGCTGATAAAACCTTACATCTTTAAATTTCATCCCATATAAGATTTATTTTTAAAATATAAATTCACGTTGAATTGGTGTTAACCCTTTGATGGTTTAACTTAAAGCATTGTGAGTTATTGCCTTTAGGGCGCCCAACTGGTCATTAACGGCTATATGATATTCATAAGTTGATACTGTGTGGAGTCAGGTTGAATAACCCAATATCCAGATAGGGAAAAAGATTAAGCATAAGAAGAAAAATTTGATGCTATTATCTCAGTCAGTTCTTGTATTGAACACTACCAGCATTCTGCAAAAGAAAAACACTATGAAAGGACGAATAGAAAACTAAAATATGAAAGGGGAGATTTAAGGAAAATTTCTACAATTTGAAGTAAGTCTACATAGCAGATCAGAGCTAATGGAGCATATTGTTAGGGACAAACTTCCTGAATTATGCATAAAAAATCTTTTTCAATAGTAAGGAGTGGTTAAGGAAAAAGACTGTGCACTAGTAAGAACAAGTCAAAGTACAACTGAGGTCATTAGGAGACTTTAGTTTGCTTATTGCTAGAAGAGATTTTTACAAAAAGTAATACAAAGCTTAGTCCTTATTCCTTTTCCATTTTGAAAGGCAAAAGTTAGTGATTTTGTTATTCTTACATCAGTTTTTTTTATGACCAAAGTGATTTCAACACAAACCCATCACTTGCGTGCAGCTCACATCTATGATTTTTAATGCTGCAGTCTCATCTGACAGACAGGAGAGTGGTAATAGTACTACATACATGTTACTTTGATCCTCTGGACCATAGTAGGCAGCTGCCTTTCATTTTATGTGGTTTGTAGTGTTAGCTGAGAGAACAGTGAGATACAGAGTAGGTCACATTATTCAAGTGATTGATTTGTATGGAAAAAATTTTACAATAAATTCTTTTGTTTTGTCATAAACCTGTCACCCATATTCAGCCCAAATTAAAAGCTAAGAGAGAAGTATTAGCTGCTAGATCCCCAAAAGCTGACTGTAGTCTACAAGCTCCATATGTTGTATATAGTAGTACTCTGATTTTGCTTTTAATGTTCAAATGACAACATCCTGCTTGCTGGAATGCATTTTCCTACAGTATTAAATGAATGTAATTTGAGCTTGCCATGTCACATGTACATCATTTGGATCTGATGTGACAAATGTGATTATACTATATTTTATGTTCCAGCACTATGGTGAATTGGTTTTTGCATTGTAAAGAAATCAAGTAATCAGGTAAAAATTTTGATGATCAGTGGTAGCCTGGGATGTCATTTAATAAAATTTCTCATTTTTTTCCTTGTTAGAGTAACATGCACTCATAAATGTACTTAAGAATAAAATGAAGGCTGAAGGCAAAGTTTTTCAACAGTCAGAATAGGGGTAAATAAGTACATTTTAGGTCCAATATGTCCCTATCGCCAGTCACAGTTGGGATAAAGCTCTATTCCTCCAACAAGACCACTACTGAAAGTTGCTTGCTAGAGTTTCATTTAAGCAATCAAATGTTATTTAAAAAATATTTCAAAATCAAGATGTCTATCAATGCATTCAGAAAAACCATGAGTAAAACATGGAAGTGGCACACTTATAACAAAATTTACCACTACTGCACAGAAACTGTTGACCTCGCTTGACTTCCAAGGGTAGTAAAAGATGTAAGATATATATATGAATTAGAATAAAATAAAACATTAAACAGGTTTGTTTAGGAGAACATGTTTAGTTGTGTACTAATTGTAGTAGTTGCATTGTTATTGTTATCCTAAAATGTATCTTTTACAGTACTATTGGTAATAATGTTGATAGTACATATCTCTTAATACTACATACAAAACTACAATACAGAAAATTTATGGTGTGTGAGAGATTAATTAAATATTGTTATTTTTCTGGCATCAGCTACTATGGTCACTGATGTCATTTGTATGTAAGGAAAAAGAATGTACAAGTACATATTTTACAATGTGTCTTGGGATTCTATGCCAAATGGAAGAAAACATTGGGCTTAAAGTTACAATAAGAGAAGAGAGAGATGACTACAAACACATGCTGTATAGCAAATCTATGTGGCCCTGATATAACTTGATGAACTTGAAAATAGACTTATGAACAACAGAAACACAATTAATGCATTGAAGTAACAAGAGTAACTAATTCTAAAAATTAGAAATTAAGAGGGAATGAGAGTTATTTGGAGATGAAAAGGAAGTGAATACATACATAGAAAAAAGTCTTGGTACATGAATAGAATGGCAGTATCTGGCAACAGTTTATGTTAGTGATGACTCTTCGACTTTATAAACCAAATCAGGAAGCTGATTTGAGGAACTTGAGTTGGACCATGAGAATGCAAATCCTGGATGTTCAAAAATGGATACCTGAAAAAGTAGCAGGTTAATAAATATAAAATATGGTGTATCGTACTTTATTTAAATGTAGAAGTTTTGAAAAATGTACATTAAATACTGCAGGAAACAAGATTTGGGCACTATTTGCTAGCATATAAGAAACTTAGAAAAAAAAATGGTAAGGAAACCAAAGTGAATCTTGCAAGATGAAGATTATGTACAATTATAGCTTATAGGCTATAAGTATCTGGTTTTGGTAACAAGTAACAAATATCACATTGGTGGTCTCTTAAATAAAGTTATTACTACACAGATAATGGGCTTACAATGAAATATTTTCTTTTCTGACATGAAGAATTCTATTTCCCATATATGTAACACATACAAAACTCGGGAAGAAAATTGTGTCATTGTTGTCATTGGTAACATTCATACTATTTGCTTGCTAATGCTTGGGTAGGAAAAAGCCAGAATTAATAACAAAACTAGAAAAAGTGCTGAAAGGTAAATGCCAAAGTTATCGTTTTATGCAACAGAGAACGAACTAGTTGTTAGTAACTGTATATGCAAAAAGTCTAATGTCGGCTAGCATGAATGGCACCTAATGCAAGAATTGTTTTCTAACAAAGACCTCTATGTAATTAATGTCAAACATTAACATCGTAAATATTTTTGCATCCACTTTTATGGGGAGCAGTCAAAATGACTTCCCTCTATTCTTCTCTGTCTTGTGATCTTTCTACCTGAACGTCCTATTGGGTCTAGGTCTTCATCTTTTCTTTTTTTTTGCATGATTTCCTGGTTCTTCTCGCAAATCTTCATTCTGCTATCATATCTACAGCTGCCTGATTAACTGTTCCTCATCTTTTCTCATCACAAGTCCCAATCATCTCGTTCTAAAAGATCTTTGTCTTTTCTAGCCCATGATGTAACATTTTTCCTCCAACTCATTTGTAATATGTACAATCTTTTCAGTATGTTTCAGTTATGAATCTTAAACTTTCTGTGGTTACACCTTTCATTATCCTCCATTTTCTTTCTTGCTGCCAAAGTTTCCTCAAAGTAGTACAATCCTTATGTGCTCACTGTAAGTCTCTGCTATCTCTATCAATATCAAACATTAAAGCCTAATTTACCTACACCAGAGAACCCACAAATAAAAAAAAAATTCCTTCAAGAAAACATTTGAACTAGTGCCAACCTTCAAAGAAGAAGGGATTGTTCTCATAAAATTCAAAGGGTACTAACAAATAAATCTTGAAAACAAGTACCAGCCATTCAGGAAAGCAAACCACATAAAAAAATACACTATACGTATCTCTTCACGTGTAAAACCCAGTTAATGAACACTATAAGGAAAATTGGACTGAAAAAGATTAAATAAAGAGAAGAATTAAGTAATAAGAAGAACGATCTACAGGTAATCTTGCAGTAACCACAAATCAGCCTAGGAAGTTACTTTAGCTGTTAAAAGTGCTGCAAATATATAAAATGAGGTGTTACCTGATGTGGATCAGTGGATCCAGTAGGTACATGTGTGGTACTACCACTGCTTTTCTTCTGTCTATTAAACAAAGACTGCAATGAATAACAGATTTGTGACTGAACAAATACTTTGTTGTAGTATGATATACAATGCTTAGTCAACTCTCAGATTATAGTAGCTTCCAGGTGGTTCATACAGATTTTGAAACAGAGTTGCAGTAATAATAGAGTTCCATCCAGAAATAACTATTCTGAGATCTTGTTCAGATTATTAATGTCGTCATTTTTGTGCATTTACTCATCTTTATGTGTGACATTTGAATATTGAAAATTTGATCTGATTATACACTGCCTACTCCAAATAGCTTTCATGTATTCCTTTTATGGCTAGGCAAAGGTATGAGTGGCTTGTAACAAGTGGACTAATGTCAATGAACACAATTCTGTGGTAAGTATTTGCTGGTTTTACTGAAGTAAGTGCCTATCTCTGCTTAATGGCACTTGGGAAACTTAACTTGTATTTTATAGCTTCATATACTGATATAAACTTCTAAAAGTCGATGTAAATATTTTTCATTCAGTGTTAGAATGCTGCTAATATCCATGGAATTCATAGTTGCAGACAGCTGGCTTCCTTTCTCCCCAATTTTAATTTTTTCCAATGGCATGGAACAGTGTTCCAATAGGTAATGGGATTAGTAAAGATGACCGTTCAGCTATTCTGTTATTAGGAATGTAGGATTTTAGTATGTACAGTAATTACAGTACTGCAGCTTTTACTCTTGAGTGGTATAAATTTGGAAGATGTGGAATCCATGAACATATCTATGAGCTAAAATGTTTTGTGCATTGAATGTAGTTTAAGGTATTCTGTAGGTGAACAATTTTACAACTGTTGTTTCCTGACCCCACATTGGATAATTATGTACGGTACTTCATAGCATGGTTTCTTACATCTTGTACTCAAGAGTTTTACTAGTTAATACTGTAATAATTATGAGTAATACATACTGTATTAACAAGCATGCATTAGTAAGTAAAATGGTATATAGTCTTGGCAATAGATCATTTTATTTTATTTTTATTTTATTTTTTTACAAGATCACTGCACAGTAATAAGCAATTTTCATAGATGAAGTTAATAGTTTTAGAATTCTGTAACAAGCTGGTTTTGAAATTTGTCTTCAAGCATCATCCAGCATCAGCTCTAAGCTTCCTATTATTCAGTTTTGTCACCCCCTCTTTCTTCTTTGCCAAGCTCAGTTGATTTCATGCTCTAATGAGGTTAGCTTATAAGTACTATGCAAATTGTTATGGGAATGCCTTAGGTTGCCTTGTATGTCCTTGTTCTTCAGTGTATATGGAAGTGTCTATTCAATTTCGTTTTGTATGAACACAAGACGATATTGCAAGATCATAGAAAATTTAAGTTGATGCTAATGTCAACATGTTTCTGACCTCACATATATGGGTAGGTTATCTTACAACTCTACCATAACAGGTATTTTCAACTGATTGTAATTTCAACATTTTTTTGTAGCTTTGAGTCGGTATTTTTATCTGTACTACTGGATACCAAATTGGAATATATTGTTCTTATATTGAGGATAACAAAAATGTAAATTTATTTACATAGAAAACCAATCCATTTAAATTATTATTTCTGTATAAATTTAAATTGCTGTAATTTTGAAGACAAAATTACCAATATGTATTGCATAAACAGAATGTACAGTACAGTACTAAGATATGATAAATTATTCTGTACAAATTTGCAAAATATTCAGTGGCTCTGTTTTGGCCCATCTAGAGTCCATATCCTAAAGTTTACCTGTTCAGAGACACCCTAAACGTTCTGTAATTTAAGCATTGGTTTCAGAGACACCCTAAACATTCTGTAATTTAAGCACTGGTAAGTGGTTAATTTTAGCATTTTAATTACTGTTCATTAATATTAAGTTGGTCCTAACTGGTACAGGTAAATAGAATTCCTTTATGAAAGCCTGAAAACTTTCTGTGATCTAGCAAATTCTGTAGTATTGCAGTATTATGACTGTGTAGTTTGACAAAATTAGACTTGTTTTAAGAAATTAACAAAACACCCTGAGAATTTTACTCTTTCTTTTTCAGACATAGACCTCTGAAGTTTCTTCCCCTACTGCTCGTGAACTTTTCGATATGGTTGTGGGATCCTTCTGTATTGTTCTTTCATAGAATGTGTAGAAAACTTCAGGAGGAACTGTTTAAGGTGCAATTTTATTCATATGGTATTAAAAAAGGAGATGTAAATTGAGGCATTCCTATAAGTACAGTATATCTCTCTATCTCTGTATAATTTTAAGACAACATGCATTTGGAATGTGTAAAGGGATACGTATTGCTTTTAGCGTGCCTTGCATGGCATGTCTTGCAGCACCTAGCTGCATTGTCCTTTTTCTATTTATTTTGAATTCATTTCCTTTTGTTATTCCCCACCTAGCTGTCAAATTTCTTTTAATTTTGCTTCAGTTTTCATCTTTCATGTGAGAACAAATAGTACTACTATGGATGAAATCCATGGGAGTTTGGAAATGGGGCTCAGTGGTACAGTATGCATATTATGCAGTACGTTGAAAATTTTTGAAATACGTATTTTATTTCACTAAACTAAATGTTTTATATGTATATTTTGAACTTCCAAACGTCACTTTCATTTATGACTTCATGTTGTTTACATATTCATAGATGATAATTTTATAATGGTGTAATTATGGTTGTGCACAAGTACTGTACTCTAGAAGCACATTGAAACTGGATGTTGAAGTACCATTTGGTAAATGGAAAATGTTATTAAAGTAGGTGTAGAAATTCTTGGATTTTGATAATTAAATATGTATTAAGCTTCTAAAGATTGAACAAATCTTGTGCTAAGGCACTAAGTGATTTAATGCTCTTGAAAAGTTTCTGCTGTTATTTTTGTACATACATTATTTTGGTAAAGGTTTTTTAAAAAATTTCAGGGCAAATTAAAGACAAATCAGTTGAAATGATTGTCAAAATTTATAGCACAAAGATTCCAAAGTTTTGGGCCCTTTTTTTTTTTTTTTTTATTTTTTTTTTTTTTTTTTTTTTTTTTTTTTTCTTTTCCTCCCCCCCCCATAACACAGATCAAAGTATTTATGGAAACTGAACTGAGATTGGGCATCATTATTTGTAAGTTTTGATGACAATAATTTTGTGAAATTGTCGTATACAGTATCATCATATTTCTACGCTTATGTTAAATACAGGCAACCCCCGGTTATCGGCAGTATCAGTTAATGGCGTTTTGGTGTTACTGCGCTTGTATAGCCACACTGGTAAGTGGATTTTCAGTGCTGTTAAACAGTTTTTGGTGCCAGTAAATGGATTATCAGTGTTGGTAAGCTGTTTATCAGCATCTGTAAGTGGTTTATCAGCACCAATATCCAATATCCAGTGAGTGGCACCATTAAATGGTTTATCAGTGCTATTATCGCCAATTTTTGGTTAGTGGCGCTCAGCCAGAGATGGAACCCCTGCCGTTAACCGGAGACTGTCTTATGTGCTAAATGTCTCACGATTCATGTTAGTAGACCTGTCAGACAAATTGTCTTCTCAGTAACAGGGATACTTGTTGAAGTATAGTTTGATGCAAGAAGGCAAAGTTAATTAAAGCAAAGTGATGTGAAGTTTTCTCATGTATATTACTGGTAAAATTTCACACATTGAAAATTGGGCTTTTTAAATTTCCAGTGTCCACAGTAACATTGGAATAACTGCTTTAGTAGTCTGTGTGATCTGTTGCAACAACTACTGGAATGAGATAGGTCACTCATCAAAGGCTTATGCAGCCAAAGACAGTCAACGTTGTCGTTGGTGCTTGCTTTAAAGTGGTTCTTGTTACTGTAATATAAAAAAAAACTGGGCTAGATATAATAAAATTTAATAATACTCTGTATTATATACTATAAGCAGTCCCCCGGGTTACGACGGGGGTTCCGTTCTTGAGACGCATTATAACCCGAAAATTGTCATAAGCCGGAACAACATAAAAAATCCTAAGAAAACCTTACTTTTAATGCTTTGGGTGCATTCAAAACTATTTAAACCATTCTTATTGCATTTTTCATCCAAAAAACCTTCAAATATTGATTATTTTGCATTTTTTGGTGTCATATTTCTTCTGCCAGATGAGCATTGTAGGCGTCGTAACCCTGGAAATAATTTCTGATGAATATAATTGAAAAGCACCTTAACCTCGGAACATCGTAAGCCGAACCCGTCGTAACTCGGGGACTGCCTGTATTTAGTAACTTATCAGGTCTGGGAGTACTATTTTTTTTATCTTGAGGGGGAGAGAGAGCATTATCATCTTCAAATGTGCAATATTTCGAATAAAAATAGTCAAATTCCTTAGAATATAGAAATTTTTGTACTTTGATGGCATTCAGAAATATTTTATTTCTTTTAATTCAGCTAAAAGAATAGAATTTACTGCAAGATGCTGCTGTTAAACATAGATTTCTGTGATTTGATGTATTACATATACCTCTCAAATTGTTGAATTATTTTTTCTATACATGTAGCCTAAGTCAAGTTCTACAAGGTAATGCTCACATTCATGTGTATAATAGTATGTAATGTATGGAAATGTATGGTTTACTGTAGGGCATATTTAGTACAATTGCTTGTTTGCCCTAAACAGAAATTTGTGAGTACATAATAGCTTAGCTGCTATGATGGCTAACAGTAATTTTAGTTATCAAGATAATACTATGGTAATTTTGATTTGTGAAGTAGTTTCTGTTATTTAATTATTATGTTGAGAGTTCACTTTTGTTCATTTAATATGAGTCTCATACTTGAATAATGACATACCAAAGTTTTGAGTACATAATTTATCAAGTATTATATTTTGACGATAGTCTATTTTTTTTATTTTAAATCTAATTTATAGGTTCATGACATTCCTTGCAATAAGCCATTCATGGAAAATATAATGAAGCTTTGTATTTAAAAAATGTCAATACAGTAAAATTTGATGCCCTTGAAAATTGTACTGCAATCTTCTCTTTAGTTACAACTTTGTCCCACCGCTAAATACCCCTAGACTTAGCCCTTGTTGTGGAAGGGGGCCTTTGGAGAATAGCTACCTGGCTAAAGCTTTCTTGACTCCTTCCAACTCCAAATTGTCTCTTAGGGTTTTCTGAACTAACCTTTTGCTGCTAAACAATGTGGGCCACTGAAATGACAAATTTTTCATAGCTACAAACCTTCGGTCTTAACAGTAGGATAATTTTCTAGCACCTAGCTGGATCTGGTTAAATTGCAGATGAAAAGCAAGGACTCTTGTGAGATCTGGCAACGCATATGTATATTGGGTGAAAACTGGTCAAAGACCACTCACCCACACCACTGTGTTCAGTCTTTCCCAACCCAGGATGTCTCTAAGAAGACAGAGGGGCAGCACTCCTAACACAGTGAAGAGTTTTGATGGTAGATATTCTCTCACATAAAATTCAAGTATTGCAGCTGACATGGTCAAGCAAGGTGAGAGACTTGTGTCAAGTAATCATGATAATGCTGGGTCCAATGCTACTTATAGACTTGACACTCAAGGTATTGTTTATATCTCAAAGTCAGTAATGTCATGATGGACAGGAAATTACCTCAATAAGATTTAAAAACTGTCTTATAATGACTAATCTATATCCCTTACTTGTTGACAATCAATGCATGAAATTATGTTCCTCTTTATGTTCCCATATCCAAGGTTCAACAGCAAGCAAATGAATAGCTTTGGGGTCATATGATGGGGGAAAAGAATTAGACTGCATCCATTTTCACTCGCTTTTTGGGAATGATAAATGATCAAGGTTTGTGTACCTTACTTAAGCTTGAAAATCTTTTAGACAATCTAAGAATAATTTGTGGATGGTTGAAACCTATATTATGCTGTCAGAAAACTTCAGAAAGTAACAATACTTACTATAATTGATAATAAAATCATTAAAGGTACTAGACCACCATAAACAGCGTATATGGGAATAAAAAATACAATGCTTGAAGTAACAAAAATGAATTTTAGTGAGCAAAATCTATCCACAAAAATCAATGTCTGGGGAAAGTAAGGAACTCCAGTAATGTAAAATCAGATATGGTCCTAGTGGTGAAAAATGGAGCAATCATTAAAAAATAAAAAATATACACTGCAGACTGTGGAACCATGGTCCACCAAAATGTTTCAAGAGGTGGTGAACCACTGAGCTAGATCCCAAGACTACTCTTTTTTTATGGGTAGAGTATGTATGACCATGAAAGAAGCAAAATTAGAACTGACTGAAAGTAATAGTTTTCGTTGATCTATCCAAGAAATGTATTTGCAGAAAAGAAAAAATTTGAAAGGGCAAGATATAACCATAAGTGCAGAAAAGGAAAATTTTGAAGGGTGAAGAGATAAACATAAGGAAAATTTTGAAAGGGGAAGAGATAAACATACCCAAGTGCAGAAAAAGCAACAAAAACCTAACCTAAAATAAACAGTGATATTAAATCCAAGACTGAAGAACAATCTCATAATCTCAACCAAACCAACTGGTGAAGAAAACAAAATAGATTTGATTCAAATACCGTTACGTGCGAATTGGAGATCAAGTGAATCCCATGACCCTAATCTTCAACCTGAACTAAAGAAGCTTTATTAAATTTGGCCAATTTAGTCAGCAATGAAAACAAAGTAGGCATGAAAGAAAGTGCAAACAACAATGAAATTATATTGCAACTTTGCAGTAGTATAACAGAAAAGGTATCTAGAATCCAATACAGCTCTCAACATAGATATGATAAATGTTTGAACAAGCATCAGTAGAACATCACTAACAGATTGCATATGTTCAATACACTTTCAACCAAAATATTTAAGTTGCAAATTGAAACCAGAAAGTAACTAATGTCTTGCAAAATATTGGAGAAAAAATTACTGGGTAACCTACGATTAAAAGCTTGACAGTGTAATTGCTTACACAAATCAGCATACTCAGATTCTTTTGGGAGATATAAAGCATTTTATTCCAAATATAAAGACGACAAATGCATCACTTGAAAATTTCCAAGTGTTTCAAAGAAGAATAATGTATGGGTGAAGTTCAAGTACTATAGGACATAATATGGTTTTGTCTTATTTCATACGTACTTTAGTCCAATAATGCTCATTCTGTGAATTCTATATTTTTTTCCCCAAACAGTTACTTAGAAATATGGACAGGTTAACCTAGGGTTTTTGGGTATCCAAGTTTTTGTTCCCACAGGGTTGCCTAGGAATAAGGCCAGGACAACCTCAGCAGGCCAGCAGTAAGGAAGTCAGGAGTATTAACTCATGGTCTGGTAAAACTTATTACTGATAATAATGAAAATAATGAGATTGCTGTAATGTACATGGACTTTCACTTTAATGCATTATGTGTTTGATGATTTACATTATCTTATTTTATGCATACATCTTTTTCCTCAGGTAGCAAAAAAGTTTTTTTCTTTATATTTTCATTAAAATTTGTATCACACCAAGTGAATCATCACTTAATAATCAAGTATACAGATAAATAATTAACTTAACATGTAATTATTACCTCAGTGTCTTGATGACCAAGCATCAATTTAAAATATTTTTCTCAACCATATTCATTTGCTTTGTATTTATTTTTCAATCTGTCTAATATTGTAAAAAGGTTTATGTATGAAGGATTAGATTTATGATTTAGATAAGTTTTTTTTACTTCAGAAGATGAGAGGTTTTAGAATTTCTATGGAATATGAATAAAACTTTTATAATATAAACACTGGTATTTTTAATTTTTACAATAGCATACTGTACTGGTCCTTATCATCGATAATTTGCCAATAATTTACCTCTGTACTGCAGAATGCCACTGTAGCTAGCAGGGAAACATTTGCATGTATTACTAGAGAGATTTAGCAGTCTTTTTAGTTTTGTGGTCTCCACGTAAGTTTTTTATCAGCATTTACGCTGCACACACTCCAACTCTGCTGTTAACATCACAGTTTTTGAAAGTAAATTGTATTTTTCCTAACTATACAAACATGTGGTCCCTTACAATAGGAATTACTTAAAGCGAAGCTGGAACATGGCTGTTAAAATTCTTGAACAAGGTGGTTAGGCAGTATGTAAATGCCACCCAGTAGGCAGGGAGACCCACCTGCCCAGTTGTAAACATTCCCAATTTGTCTTTTGGCCCAGGTTTTATATTGAAGGGTGGCATGAGGTGGGTGGTGATGTTCAAGAGCTTTTGTTGTGTCCTGTCAGGGCTCTGCGTTGTTATCTTAAAAGGACACAGCACCTTAGGCTAGGCTGCCACAGACTTTTTGTTAGCACGGGACCCACAAAGTCATTCAGTGATGGAATGGAAAAGGAGGTGAACCTATCATCGTGCACAGAGGGATTCTGGGTCTTGGCCACGAATTCCGGGACAAATTCAAAGGACACTGACCCTCAACCTCTGGTGTGCTTCACATCATAGCTCAGACCGTGCAGCTCCCCCGCTCTCTTTGAAGATGCCAAGGCCAGGAGGATAACCATCTTGAGCATCAAGTTCCTGTCCGATGAGTGACGCAAAGGCTCATATGGACCCTTAGTGAATCTTCTCAGAACCCAGAAACATCCCACGTCAAAGGCTTGAGCTCCCCAGGAGAACTAGATTGCTCAAACCCCTTAACCAGCAATGAAAGTTCCCAGGATGAGATGTCAATACCTCTAAGGTGTAACACTAAACTCAAGGCCATCTTGTAATCTCCAATGGCAGAAACGGACAAAAGTTTCTCATCTCTGAGGAGGGTTGAAAAGTCTGCTATGTGCTGAATAGAGGTTCTGAGTGAAGAAAAGCCCTGTTTACGACACCAATCACAGTAGATCGCCCATTTGCCTTGGTAAACTGCAGAGGTCGACCTTCTGAGACTGCTGGACACATGCCCTGCTGTTCTCTGAGAAAAGCCTCTCGCTCAGAAGAGATACTTGATAGCCTCCAACCATGAAGAGACAGGGATTCTACTGACTGATGGAACCTTTCTGCATCCAGTTGACACAGGAGATGCTGCCAAGGGGGAATTTCCCTCAGAACCTCGGACAACAACGACAGCAGATCTGGAAACCATTCCGCCTGAGGCCATAGAGGGGCTACCAAAGTCATCCTGTGACCCTGTGCACTCATCAGCCAGTTCAGGACTTAACAGGTCAAACAAAACTGAGGGAAGGCATACACCTAAAGGTTGTCCCAGGGATGTTGGAACGCGTCCTCCACTAATGCTAAAGGATCTGGAACCACTGATAAGAATATCTCCAGTTTCCTGTTGAACCGGGTCACAAAAAGGTCCAGCATGGGTCTCCCCCAGACCTGGAAGAGCCTGTCTGCTACTACCTGATGAAGGGACCACTCTGTGCCTAGGATCTGATCCGGACAACTGAGTTTGTCTGCGACCACATTCTGTTTGCCTGGGATATACGTGGCCGAGAGCTCTATTGAATTGCTGACCACTCACTGGTGAACCTCGATGGTGAAGGCGTGAAGTTAACGTGAAACCAGGCCTCCCTGCTTGTTCACATAAGCGACCACCATGGTGTTGTCCGACGTGAGAACGACAGAATAACCCTCTACTTTCTCCTGAAACTCCTTCAGACCCAGAAAAGCTGCCTTCAACTCTAAGACGTTGATATGCTGCCATTTGTCCTCCAAACTCCAAACGCCTGAGGCAATGAGGCCGCCTAAATAAGACCCCCAACCTGCGAGGGAGGCATCTGAAAACAGTGGGAGAGAAATCAGAGGGACACCCTTCAAAAGATTTCGGTCGTCCAACCACCAACGAAGGTCTTCTCTCACTTTCAGTGACAGTGAAACCTTTAACAGAGGTCAGAGGTGAGTCCCCCGCCAGAGACCAGAATTCCCCCAGCCTCCATTGTAGAGACTGAAGATGAAGACGCCCATGAGGGACCAGCTTCTCCATGGAAGACAAAACTCACAGAAGAACATGCCACTGATGTGGTTCCGACAGGAAGTTGCGCGCCATCACTCGCAACTTCTCCAACCTCTGATCCAACGGGAAAACTTTTGCTACCGCCGTATCGATGACCATGCCCAGGTAGAGAATCGTTTGACTGGGTATGAGGTTTGACTTTTCCTGGTTGACCACGATGCCCAGTTCCAGACAGAACCAAAGCATAAGATATCTGTCCTGCAGCAGCTTTTCTCAGGAATCTACCAAGACCAATCAATCGTCGAGGTACCTCAGCAAATGGATCCTCTAAGCATGGGCTCAACTTGATACGAGAGAGAAGACCCTTGTGAACATTTGAGGGGCTGTTGTCAGCCCGAAGCACAGGACTTGGAACTCAAAGACCTTGTCCCCGAGAGAGAAGCGAAGGAACTTCCTGGATGTCAGATGTATAGGGATCTGGAAGTATGCGTCCCTCAAGTTTATCGACGGCATGAAGTCACCTTTCCTCACAGCTGCCAACACTGAATGCGGGGTCTCCATCTTGAACCGTGTCTTCCAGATGAAGTGATTCAAGGTGGATAAGTCGATCACAGGTCTCCAACCTCCTGATGCCTTGTGTACTTGGCCCAATGGCCCGCCAGACACCCGCCCCCCCACCCGTGGCACAGGAGAGGGAGAGGCGCCTAACCTACTGACAGCCCCCTTTACCTCTGCCCCTGTGCCCCTTCTCAGCTTAAAGGAACGGGAGCGAAAGGGACGTTGGTCCTCTGACCTAGGCTTGGACGAACATGGAAGCCCTGCCGAAACCAAACTCCTCGTCGGCCTACCAGGCAACAATCCTTGTGATTGCTGCTGAACAGGGGGAGGAGGAGGAGCCGGAGGTCTCTGAGGATGAGAGACTGACTAAAGGCGCTGTCACACTAGCGAAATTTCCGTCGACTTTTTCTGAGTTTGTCGTCGACTTTCCAAAGAAGTCGACGTCATTCCGTACTCTGGTTGTCACACACGTTCTTCTTCATACCGTGGTTGTCGTCGTCAAAACGTAAACAAACCATCTGAGCTGTGTCTTCCCGGAATGATAAAACACCTATGCTTTGTAACACAAAGCAAGCAGTGGGTCGTGCTTGCATGTGTTTAATGATGCTGCATAGAATTAAAAAGAAAAAAGTCTTTGGGTTCGGTCCTGGTTAAAAAGACGTGAAAAGTTTTATTTAAAAAAATAAGCTAGGCCTAGCCTAGATAGGCTATTCGTAACCTTGTTTACACAACCAGTCAGACTGTATTACAAATTGAGCTAGAGAAACACTGCCAAAATTTTAAAGATTTTTGTTTATATTATTTGCTAATGCAAACAAACATAAAATGAGAGCAGACCTAGGCTATATAACAATCTGATATTCACGATATAGCATGCTTATCTATGTAAAGATCTGCAAGTTCAGGAAAGTTTTCCCTGAGTCGCATAGTGATCTCTTGGTAATTTTTTCATTTAAGACCCTTTTTCATAAAACTATCATGCTTATGGTCCCATAAGCATCGTCTCTCCCCCATATCTTCGACCAAAAACTGTTCTGGCAGTCTTGTCCACTGTACCAAGAACTTCATCCTGCATCTGATGACTTGAAATGCATGCTCTCCGAGAGAGAAACAAACAATAAAGTCGACGGTAGCGATTGGTTGAATTCGATCGGTACCGTTTTCCAAATTCGTGACGACGACACCAGAAAGTCGTCGTCTAAACATGAAAAGTCGACGTCAAATTCAAAAGTCAGCGGAAATTTCGCTAGTGTGACAGCGCCTTTAGACACAGCCTGGTGCACTAATCTGTCCTTGGTGTCAGCCCAGCGCCAGTCTATCGCATCCTGTAGCTCAGTCCGAGGTAACAGAAATTGTGATTCCAAAAGATCTCCATTCCTCAGTGCCAGCAAAGACTCAGCATCAACTGATCTTTCCATCGGATAAAGCCACAGCTCTTCTAATCAGGAGAAGGTTAGCCCATAAATTTACAGGTGAGCAAGATACGAAAACGCCTTGCCTCCGGACTGCAAACTGGCAAGAGAGGAAGCACTCACCAACCCCTCTGGGGACCTTTCAGAAGCTATCTTGGCAATGACTGCCGACCAGAAGTCCAGCTAAGAAACCATTTGCAACATGGAGGCTGCCATAGACTCCGACGCTGAGGCATCCTGTGGAGACAAGGACAGAGCAACCGACCTCACCTGCTCCAAAGTCAACCCTGACTTCAGACAAAAGACATCCTGGGTTAAGATGATGTGACATCAAATATGCAAAGTTCGTAGCATAGTACTTCCTATGCCTCGTGAGAGGCAAGGGGGGGGGTGGGGGGGGGGGGGGGGGGGGGGGGGGGGGGGGGAGAAGGAGCAACTTGGCAAGACCCCTAGCGTGAAGCGAACCATCCCAATCTGAAACAGGCGTTAACCTTATGCAAGACCAACTGGACATGCCCTGACAAGGGAAGTTGAAACAATGACTTGGGGATCCTGTGTAGCTCCCAGCAAGGCCTCCAAGCAAGAAGGAGTGAAAGACGACCGAGCCTGAGCCCTACTCTCCAAATTTTTTTTTTGTGTGTTGGTAATTGTTTTTGCAGTGGTCTTGTGTTGTGGTTGAGTTCCTTGTTGTTGAGCTGTGGTTGTGTTCCTTGTTGTTGTGTTGTTGGATTGTGGATTTTGGTTGTTGTTGGTGTCTCCGTGACTTTGACTGGCGGACAGCAGAGGATAGCCTGGAGTATCTGGAGTTGGGTAAGTACATGTGTTTTGAGAGTTTTTTGTTTTTTTGTGTTTGTGTTTTTTGTTTCTGTGTGTAGGTAGGTCAACTTGGCAGAGCCCCTAGCGTGAAGCGAACCATCCCAATCTGAAACAGGCGTTAACCTTATGCAAGACCAACTGGACATGCCCTGACAAGGGAAGTTGAAACAATGACTTGGGGATCCTGTGTAGCTCCCAGCAAGGCCTCCAAGCAAGAAGGAGTGAAAGACGACCGAGCCTGAGCCCTACTCTCCAAATTGTTGAACCCACAAATGAGATCGACAATGGAGACCGACGACGAGAAGGATGTGCAGGCTTATCTAAAGCACCTTCCTCATGTGAATTAACAGAAGAATCAGCGGCCAAACAGCCTGAAACACCAACTAACCTGTCTGGGCTGGATCCAAGTGCCAGCTCCTGTGACGAACCAACCACAACACAAGGGACATCACTATACACTCTCCTAACTTGGCCACATATGAGTACTCGAACACTCGAGACAGAATGAGAATACCCTTGGAGTCGAACTCCTGGAAGTACCCGGGAGATGGCCAGGCAAACACTCCTGCTGCACCAACTTCGCACTCACAACCTTTGACCTCTTGACAGGCACCTTGAGATCCTTATGGCAATGAATAGGCCCTGGAGAAGGCGAAGCGGAAGCACCTGAACGTGAAGGCTGCAACACGCTCGTGACTTGATGCAGAGGACGAAGCAGCCGCTGCAGATCGCACAGGGGAAGAAACTAACATTCTTAGTAACACCAACACTCGTAGGAACACGGTGTGCTGCTCCTCACTCGCAGACGAAGAAAGGGCAAAGTCCTTAGCCTTCCAACATTTGATACGCCGATGCGGTGGAGATGGGGGAGAAGGAGAGGAAAACAGCACTGGCTCCTTACACAATCTCTTTGCAGGAGGTGGGGGTGATGCAACATGCTCGCTTCCAGTCCTCCCAGCCAACATGGCAGCAAACTTATATTCTAAAACAGAGTCCAATCTCTTAAGAACCGCCTGGCATAAAGCCTCAGACGGATCAGTAAGAGAATGGCCCAATGACACGGAGGGGAGATGTAGCGAACTGGATGGCAGAGATGACGTCACGGCAGCAATCGATATGGAGGAGTTATGGAGTTCCATTTGACAACGTCTGTGTGTGTGTGTTTGTGAGAGAGAGAGAGGGGGTAATTATTAGTGGTTGGATGGTTAACGACTGAATTGGCTGTTGGTGGGTTCTGTGTTGTCTGCTGGTGCTGTTGGAGATCAGAGTTCTGTGTTCTGAGTGAGTCTTTTTGGTCAGTCTTTAGTCAGAAGCTGTGATAATCAGTAGTGTTGGCAGCAGACTGTGGAAAGTGTTGAGGGATTGGTTAAGTTATATAGGTAGTGTGTTATTGGTTTGTTGCTGATTGTTGTTGGGTTTGATATTGGTTGCTTAAGAGTTTTTGTGCTATGAGGTTTTTGTTGAGTTGTATGTAAGTTCCTGTTGGATTATATGTGAGTTGTTGTGGTTGAGGGTTGTTGTTGGTGTTGTTAGTGGGTGTGTGTTGCTTTTTTGTTGTTGTTTTTTTTGTGTGTTGGTAATTGTTTTTGCAGTGGTCTTGTGTTGTGGTTGAGTTCCTTGTTGTTGAGCTGTGGTTGTGTTCCTTGTTGTTGTGTTGTTGGGTTGTTGGATTGTGGATTTTGGTTGTTGTTGGTGTCTCCGTGACTTTGACTGGCGGACAGCACAGGATAGCCTGGAGTATCTGGAGTTGGGTAAGTACATGTGTTTTGAGAGTTTTTTGTTTTTTTGTGTTTGTGTTTTTTGTTTCTGTGTGTAGGTAGGTCAATTGTCCTGCATATTCTGTAGTGTAAAGAGGAAAGTGTGACTGAGAGTGGGTTTGGTAGCTGGAGTGATTAGGTTTACGTTGGGGGGATTTACCCGCTTGCTATTTAAAGTTTGTGATCCCGCCACAACAATGACAACACAGACAAGTGAGGCAGAACAGCGGAGACAACTGGGAGTGACGTCATCGATGGAAGTGTCATCATAGGCGGCAATGATGTCATGGCTTCCCCTCGATCCAAACGGGAAGCAGACGCCACTGGCGGAGGGATACAAAATGGCTGACCCCATGATGCCACTAGCGGGACTGATGCCACGGCCTCCCTCTTACTCGAAGAAGTAGCAGTTGTCACTGGCGGAGCAATACAATATGGCTGACCTCAGCTACCAACGAAGATGAGGCCAGGAGGAGGGGGGAGCCTGGACAGCATGAGGAGGGGGATAGCGAGCATCCAAGAAGTGCGTCAGAAAACCCTCCAAGGAGGGTGGTCCCCGTAGCCCAAGTATCCCCAAAAGCGCTACCATTTTAGACTCCTCCGACCCTGAAATAAAAGACATTGATGAAAAAGCCTCCTCCCTCTTGGGAATCAAATTAACTCCCGAGGAAGAGGGGGCAACATCACATAAATCAGCCAGAGGGCCTCCCGATACTTCCAACGATGAATCGATGGAAGAAAAGGAAAAGGAAGGGGACAAAGGCACAACAGTAGCATGGGGTGTGACAACGGCAAGAGACGAAGCATCGGGAAGATGAGAAGAAAAACCCTCCCAAGAAGGAAGAGTAGAGACTCTACGATGCTCCCTCTTACTATAAAATAACTTCTACTGCTCTCTAGGCCATGCTCGGCATACCGTGCAGGGATTCGTTGTTGTACAAACGTTAGAGTGGCACCTACTACAAGTGACGTGTACATCCGTCGCAGCCGAAGCCAAAAAACAAGAACACGGAAAACTTGTAGTTCTGAGGCACACATGTTGACGAGGCCGAGAAGGAGCAGAAGAAGCCAAAATAACAGCTCACACACACACACACACACTCAAACACTAGCAAAAATGGGCAATGAACCAGGTAAAGGCCGAGAGAGGTCAACCACAACTCTCGTCCAGGTGGTTTTAAGAAAGACCGACGCTGTGGCGTGGGTGTGTGATCCTTGACCACTCTTCCCCCGATATATGCACGCATTGCCAGACCTCACAAGATTCCTTGCTTTCATCTGTGATTTAACAGGATCCAGCTAAGCGCTAGAAATTATCGTATTGTTAAGACCGAAGGTTTGTTTGTGTATGAACAACATACGTCTTCACTGGAAGACTGCCAAAAGCAAACTGGAAATGTTTGCATTTGGGCAGGCTAGTCTCCCCACCTACCAGATGGTAGTTACTGCCTGGTCACATTGTTCAAGAATTTTAACGGCCTTGTTTCAGCTTCACCGTAATTTCTATTGTAAAGGACAGAATGTTTGTATATTGTGTAGAAACACCTGTAAGTTCTAGTTTCTTCCTTTTCTCCTGTCAAGGTAGATGCTTTATTGATGAATTGGCATGAATTTGGATATTATTCGAATCATGCACAAAATTACAATATGGGTGGGATGGATGGCAAACCACCTAACTTAAAGCTTTTGTCACACTGTGGGTTTCAAAATAATAATACCTTATCTGCAGAGATTTGGATATAAAACAACTGTGATCTTCAGTATTCAGTATGTTACAGGGAGATAATTTCCACGAAATTTAATTATGATTTGTGGAGACTTTATAATATTAATCAAAATCTTTCAGACGCTTTGCACTACAGTAATCACAAGAGCTGCTTAACTAATTGCAGATTCCAGTACATATAGCTAATGTCTACTCATTAGATGTAAACAGCAATATACGTAAGTCCCTTAAGGTATTGGTCTTACAGTACGGAGGATAGGTGCCACACAACCCATCCCTACGAATAGCTAAGATCCATGAATACTTAAAATCCCTTAGAACTGCCTATTTTGACAGTTAAAACACAAAAAAATCCCTCTAAAAATGCTTACATACTCAAGTATTTTAATAGTTTTATCACAAAAAATGCATTTAGTCATGAAAATTATATAAAAATACAGTAATTTGTGAACAGTATTTCTTAGTGAAAAATATCACAAATAGGCAGTCCTTAGAAAAATCCGCGAATAGGCGAGTCTGCGAATAGCAGGTATTGACCATAGTTACATGCTATAATGATGTGGAAATTAATGACATTGCAAACAAATACACCCATAGTTGGCCAGCCAAGTGAGAGCTAAGAATTTTGGGTCACCCATTTGCTTAAGCTTTTATTTTAATTACTCGGGTTAAAAACCTGATAAGTGTTCAAAAAATCCTTAACTCTTACTGGACGGGAAAATGTATCAATATGCAGCTCCTTAGGCTGGGTAAACTTTGAGGTTGGCCAATTTAGGAAGAAAACACATCAATGGAAAGAGGAAGATATGCAAATGTACATGGTTAAAGAAAGAAAAAATTTCAAAAAAAAATTCCATACCTTCCACGAGAAGTTGAATATGGCTACTATTTACAACTCCATGCGGGGTGGGGCCACTTTTACAAGACAATCGTAACTTTTACCAACTTATATGTTTATTCTAATAAATTATTTTATTTTATTTTGTAAAATTATAATTACTGCTCACACAATATCAAAACATATAAGAAATAAAAGCAGTAGCAAATTCTTAGCATATTTGTTGAAAAATATTTATGTAAATTTACTGAGAACGAAGATTCAGTAACTTTTTTATATATATATGTTTTTTAATATTTCTTTGCAATTTTCTTTGTAAAATTACATTTACAACCAACATACTATCGTAAAAGACAAGAAAAAAAAAACAACGACATCCCCTTGGTATGTTTACAAGCAAATTTACAAAAAGACATCATGCGAGAGAGAAATGCAGAACATTCCCCCTTCAAGTCACAAGCACTAATGAAGTCCTGAGACGCCCACACTTGTGTAGGTCGTGATCTTAGTCGGTATAAGAGTTGTCATAAGTAAATTTATGGGGTATAAAAGTATTGGCACCTCTTTCCCGCCCGATTCTTTCCAAATCGATGGCACGTAATATTGTCTAACTACAGGATCAATCCGTCCACCACCCAAACCTGCTATTACTACTCCCGAGGATCAATCCGTCCATTAAGGGTTAATTTGTCCAGAATTTTTCAGGGTCAATTTTTTATGATGACTTCTATCTATTTAACAATAACTTGAATTTAGATTGCTATTAGAACATAAAAGGGGATGATGCTGGAAAGCATGCCTCCTTCGAGTAACTGACATGGTCAAGCAAGAATAAATATGATAATTTTATGATAAAGTTTTATGTATAGTATACTTGGTAAGTATGCATACATAAAACTATTTTATAATAAAAGTGATTTTTTTTACAAAATAAAAAGGCTTTAGATATTTAATTTAATATATATATATACTAGATATATATATATATATATATATATCTATATATATATATATATTATATATATATATGTATATAGTATATTTAATATATAGTATACTATATATAACTTATATTTCTATTATATATCTTATATTACGATAATATATATTATATATATATAAATATTAATATATACTATACTATAGATACTTACTCTATAATAAAAGTGATATTTTTTTTAAAATTTTTTTTAAAATAAAAGGCTTTATATACTATATAATATATATATATATATATATCATATATATATATATATATATATATATATATATAATATATATTATATATCTATGATTATATTATATATATATATATATATATATATATATATATATATATATTACTTACTCTGTAATTACATAGCTATTAGTTTCACTTGTTCGGCAGTTAAAATTTTGACATCTGCGGGCCGTGCTAGAACGTTTTAGGGCTGGATGACTAACCCCCACCCACTTTCAGGTGGAAAGAGAGGTACAACGTAGCAAAGAGTTTCAATTTGTTTATGCCATTATGCTTCTGTGAGGAGAGGAGGGAGGGCTCTGTTCATGTAATTACTGGGGAAGTATGTATATATATTGTAAGGACGACATTTTAACCGAGGTGTCCATCCTTCTTTTGTATATATCCTTTTATCATATATGAAAATGTACAGTAATTCACGGCCTTTCCGCCGATATATATATCACGAAAAAATTTATTCTCCACACTCAGTTATATATATATTTATAGGTGCGAGAAAGTACAATCTCTGTAGGGGCTCCATCCCTTGTGTATGTGTGCGTGACGGACACTATGTCTCCGTATGCACAGCCTCCTTATATACAGCCGTCTATGTACAATAAAGTTAGTAAGAGTTTTTCCTTGACTCAGTCTAGTCCTCACAACTGGTGACCTTCCGGATTAGGATGGTAGCAGCTCAGGCCACCTACCCCAGAAAACCTTTAACAGACTCACTATGGTCGACCAAACGCCATTAGCAGACTTGAAATAGCATGTCCTCTACAGGAGTGTTTTAGCGTTCTTCTTCATGGTTTAGCCTGCCATTTATAACATCTGTCGACCGTAAGAGTGAGATGGCAGACTTGGAGAATTCGACTCAAAATTGGGAGCTGTCCATCGCCGTCCCTTCTGGTTCCTCGAAGCCCCAACCCACGGCCTGAGCCATGCTCTCCTCAAGTGGTTCCTCGACGCCCTGACCTACACCACGATCGATGTCCTTGCATGCTGCCACTGCACTGTCGGAGCCCCATTCCGTCAAACTGCTGCCCTTCTCCTGATACAATGTCGCAGCCTGGGTCCACCACGCGGAAATCCAGTTTCGGCTTTAAGGAATCACCAGAGAGGGAACCAAGTCGGACCTGATCACCGCAGCCTTCCCAGAGGGCGTCTCCAACCACCTCGCCCCATGGATGGCAAGCCAACCCAGAGCACTGTCCTGTGAGGACCTGAAGACACAGCTGATCCAGGCCTTCTCCCTCCTGGTCCCCGAGAGAGCCGCCCACATCTTTGACCTGGTGGTCAACCCCATGATCACCAAGGACCCGAGGCTAGTCGGGTACAAGCTCCAGGGCCTGGTACTGCTGCTGGAGGTGGACCCTCAAGGCCACAGGAAGGAGGTAAGCCTCCAGAAACAGCTCTTCCTCCACCTCGCCCCTCAGGTACGCAGCCAGATCCCCATCGCGGACGACCAGGACATGGAGAGTCTGGTGGAGCAGGCTTATAGCCTGTACACTGCCACCCAGGCAGCGAAACTTTTATTATAAAAATATCATTTTTATATACGTATATGTACTTACCCAGTAATTACACAGTTGATTCCCACATTGAAGGAAGGTGGAAACTATGGACATATTTACTCCCAAAACATTATTAATTGTAATGACTTGAGAAATAGAGACTTTGCCAACATTAAAACAATGTTTGTTGTACTTTTACCTGATAAGAGAGTTACGAAGGTAAATACTGCCTTTGGTTGGTGTTCATCCTATCATATAAAGGCAAGACTGTAAGGCCTTGATGTGCCTATTACTTTAGTTGGTAACTTTGTAGGTTGGGTTCACAATTCCTCTAGGTAAACAAAACCAAATAACCAGAATAAATGTGGTCATCACTACCACCAAATGAAATATAAAAACCGTTACCCAACTATTAAAGAGACTGGAGGGTACTCCACATACACAGTACTCCCAGACTCCCGTAGAACTTGACACCCTAAGCAAGGCAAAGAGACGATAGAAAGAAAGGGAGCTTCCTATGTGTCCTTCCCAACACCACACCAACTGCGTAAAAAGGACCAAAGGTACTGCATTCATCATAAAATGTTTCAACGTCTCCTAAGTAATGTGTTGTGAACACTGACTTAACATCTCCAAAAAGTCGATTCTAAAATGGAAGTTAGAGAACAATTACTTCTGAACGCTAATGAAGTAGATACCGATCTTATTTCATGAGCTTTAATCTTGCATAAAGGTAATGACTCATCTCCTATTGAAGAGTGTGCGCTGAAATAAGGCCTCTGAGAAAAAATGTTAAAGCATTTTTAGACAGAGGGTGTGAAGGATTTTTCACTGTACACCACAGGTTATTCGATGTTCCTTGAATTCCCTTTGTCCTTTTTAAATAATGCTTAAGAGCTCTTACCAGACATAGAGTTCTACATACTTCATCTGGGTCTAGTATCTCAGTCAAACTTTTTATTGCAAAAGATCGAGGCCAAGGTTTAGTTGGAATTTCGTTCTTAGCTAGGAACTCTAGTGAGAATGAACATACTGTGTTTTTAGCTAGGAACCCTTGCAAGAACGAACACACTGTGTTCTTTTGGGTAAAACCCACTCCTGTCCAACACATGAATTTCACTAACTCTTTTCAATGTAGCTAAAGCTACTAGGAAACGTTTTCCTCATTAAATCTCTCAAGAGAAACTAACTGTAGGGGTTCGAAACGGGGCTTGACAACCATTTTAGGATTATGTCTAAGTTCCATGATACTGACGGATTGACTCCCCTTTTCCTTTAAAGTATTGAATGATTTAATTAAATCCGAAAGATCATAATTCACAGCTAAATCTGTCCCTCTGTGGCAGATTACAGAATTTAACATGGATCTGTACCCTTTAATAGCTGATGTGGAGAGATTTCTATCTTTCCTGAAGTATAGCAGAAGTCACCTATTTCTACTATAGGTGTTTGAGTAGAGGAGACACCATTATGTACTCCTGCACCAAGCTCTGAAAATTTTCCATTTTGCCTGGTAGACTTTATCTGAGGATAATCTCCTACAGCTGGCAATAGAATTCACAGCCTTTTTTTTTAAATCCCTTCTTTCTGAGCAGTCTCCTGACAGTTTGTAACCTGTCAGAGACTGAGAAAACAGGTTTTGATGGAACCGCCCGAGGTGCGGTTGTCTGAGAAGCTGTTGTTTTCTTGGTAGCAATCAGAAAATCCAACAGCAGTTCAAGTACAGTGGTCCAGAAACCATTCTTTTACTGGCCAAACAGTGCTATCAAAATCATGGAGATGTTTCTGTGCTTCTGAAATTTGTTCCGCACCTGCCTAACTGTGCTGAACAGCAGAAACACAGTCCTGTAGCATGACATTCATTGCCCATGCTAGAGGATCTGGAATCAGAGAACAAAATAACAAGAGACAGTTGTTTCCGGACATCGCAAAGAGGTCTAGTACTAGTACTGGCTTTCCCCATAACTTCCAGAGGTCCAGGCATACAAGAGGGTCTGGGGTCCACTCTGTCGGGAGAACTTACCCCTGGTGGCTTAATTCGTATGCCAGTACACTGAGCTTCCCTTGAAGGAAGCGTGTCACTACCTTTATATCATTCTGGTTTAACCAAAGAAGTTCTTCCACCTTCTGGTAAAGGGAGGAGTGGGTTCCCTCTTGATTTTTTAGGTAAGATAGTGCAGTCATATTGTCTGTGTGGACTGCTACTGTTTTTCCGGATAGCTCTGACTTGAAGAAATGAAGACCGAGGTGTATTGCCTTTAGTTCTTTGACATTTATAGCCAAGCTGTCTGTTGTATAGACCACTTCCTGGAGGCTTCCTTGCTCCCTAGATAAGCTCCCTAACTTAGAGCTGACACATCTGAGAAGAATTCTAGGCTGGGGTGTTCAGAGGGAGGCAAGATTTTCCTTTTGAAAGTCTTTCTCTGCAATCTCCCTAGAGAGACAAACTGCTCTATACTTGGATAGAGTGCTCAGGAGGCTCATCCATCTGTTGGCTGGACATTCTTTGAGAATCAAAGGCTCTTCCATTTTCTTGAGACAGGACTCTATTTTATTCATGGCTAGGAAAACCTGAAAATCCCAAGAGTTGATCATCATCCCATGATATTGAATCTCCTGAGAAGGACAAAGTTTTGAATTTTGTGCATTTATTAGCAGGCCCAATTCCTGAGCCAAATGAAGAGTTCTTACTAGATCCTCTACACATTTCTTTCGAGCTGGGCTATAGGAGCCACACGTTGAGGTAAAGGGAGATCTTTATCCACATTAGATACAACCACTTTGTAAGAGGCACTAGCACTCTAGTAAACATCTGGGGGGCTGTTGATAGCCCAAAACATGATGCAAAGAACTGATAAACCTGGCCCTTGAATACAAACCATAGATACTTTCTCGTGTCTGAGTGGATTGGACAAACCATAGATACTTTCTCATGTCTAAGTGGATTGGACAAACCATAGATACTTTCTCGAGTCTGATTGGATCGGGATGTGAAAGTATGCATCCTGCATATCTATCGTAGCCATCCACTCCCCATGGCAAATGGATGCTAGCACTGTCTGGTTTGTTTCCATTTTGAATTTTGTTTTTCGGACAAACACATTCAAGGAGCTTGCATCTAACACCGGCCTCCAACCTCCTGACAATTTGAGAACCACAAACAGTCTGTTGTAGAACCCTCAGGAATAAATGTCCTCTACTATCTTTATCACCTCTTCCTCTAAAAGCGCTGTTACTTCTTGCAATAGGACTGCAAACCTCTGAGTTTGGCAAGTACGTTGTCAATGCGACAGGCATGTTGGCTAAAGGAGGCTTCTGCACCCCTCTTTACCCATTGTTCCCAAAAAATGAAGAAATCTTGCACCTACTTGAGTTTGAAGGACTTTGTCCACATTTCTTGGTCATCGATCTAGATGATGATTTTTTTATACTTCTTGGTGTAAAGTGGGTGGTTGCACTAGGTCTAAAACTCATCCTCTGTCTGCCACTCCGAAACAGATACGTCTGGGGTGGTTCCAATGACCTAGTACTGAACACAGCCAGCTCCTTTAGGTGCTTAGAAGACTGACATAAAAGATCCTGTATGCTCTTTTTCTGAAAGTCGGAGGCTCTACCTATTACTGTCTCCTGCACAAACAGATGCGAACAATCCAAAGGAGAAAAAAGTTAAGCTGATCTTTAAGCAGGTGTTACTCCTTTGGGCATGAATGAGCACCAAAGGTCTCACTTCTTAAGGATTCCCATTATATAAAGAGAAGCTAATTTATGGGAGCTATCCCTGATGCCTCTACCCATACAGGAAAGCACTCTCAGCCAATTTGAAGAGAAATTCAGTAGGAGCGCTGTACTTTCCTTAATCTCCCTAGCCAAGGCAGCTAACGACCAGTCCAGAAAACTCATCACCTCAAACACCTTAAAAAAATGTTTAAGTAGATGAGCTAACTCAATAGTCGAAAACATAATCTTGGCCACATTAAAGGCTGATCTAGTTGAATCCACAAGCCCAGAGAAGTCCCCCTGGGAGGAGCCAGAGACTCCCTGAGAAAGACCTCCTGTGGCATAGAAACGGTACTTTGAATGAGATATCCTAGTAGGAGGGAAACTGAAGGCAGCTTTACCTTGTTCCCTCTTCGTTGACAGCCATTCATCAATTTCACCAAAGTCCCATTTTTGCCAAAGAAGAGAGAACCAAGTTAGGAAGTCTTGAATAGCAAGTCGAATGGGTTTCCATTAAAAAAGAAGCAGTTAGAGAGAAAAAACTGGGAAATTTCACCAGTAGGAATCTCAGCAACGAGGCATAGGTTGCAGGGGGATTGTCTGTTTCTTCTTCGTCTTCAGAGGAAATCAGAGATAAAGCCAAATCCAGTGAGTCTTGATGAGTCTAAGGCAGCTTATTAATAAGTCTCAAAATGCTATCCAGCTTAATCTGGATAGGATCCGCAAGCACTGACATATCCTGAACTTGAACTGTCTGAGCTCCAATACAAGAGGTCACTTGCATATGCTGAGACTGCTGGGGAGCGGGTGCCAATGGCCACTTTGGTGCCAGTTCTGCTGGCAGCAAAGTTGGGCACCGGAGAAGCATCTACTACCTGAGACTCTCATGGAGTGTCATTAATGAGAGCCACTGGGAGTTGCAACGCTACTGTTCAATCCGCTGCTTGACCTGTTGGATGTTTACATTCTTTAGTAGAAAGCTTCTTAGCCATGGAAGACGAAATGCCCTTAAGGAAAGACTGGTGTTATTGGTGCCTGGGGATGGTCTTCTGGAGAAAAGCTGTTAAAGAAAATTCCTGACTAGCTAAGACTGTACTCTCTGCCCTAGTCAAAGCTTTTCTCTTTTTGTCCCTAACCAATTTTTTCAAGTGTTCCAGTCAGCTCATTCCTGACATCTCTTGTCAACAGAGCAACTCTCTCCTCTACAAGTACAGCGGAACCTCGACATACGAAAGTCCCAGCTTACGAAAAATTCAAGTTACGAAAGCAAATACGAAGATTTTTTTTTGCTCTACATACGAAAATAATTCAGGTTACGAAAGGTTGTTGCTGTAAAGTCCCGAGATTCGCCTGGACCACCGATAACAATTTTAAAACTCGCGCGCCGCCAACTGAGTAGACTCACCACCATCCTCCCGCTCTCCCATTGGTTCCTGATGCTAGTCACCGCCATAAGATCCTGCTCTCCTATTGGTCAGCATCTCTCCCATCGTGCTCTATGTAAAGGCGTCCTTCGCCCACTGCTTCGCACCAGCGTTTGTGCACGCACGCAGAATTCATTCATTCACATATACGATTTCGTTTATTAACATAAATTCATGTTAGTGATTTCGTTGTGTAATGGGAAAAATATTCCTTTAATTATTAGTGATTTATTTAGGAATTGATTCATCATCCTCCTCTAATATCTTTACACTGCTATTGTAAGTGATTGGAACTGTGAAATGTTTTCGTTTCTGTTGTGGACGAGTGTGGCAGTGTAGCCAGTCCCTTGTTTTGTTTTTCTCACTCTGAGTATGGGAGCGCTGCCCTGAATCTTTCGTCTGCATTTTGGTAACACTAAAAGACACATGTAAGAATCACAAATGCTTTTGTGTGAGGACGTCAACCTGTCCACTCTTCATTTTGGCTATTTTACCAAATTATTAATATAAATGATTATCTATCCCTTGCAAGGTAAGCTTTTAAAGTTGTAATATCACGGTTAGGGTATTATTTGGAACATCATTATCATGAAAGAACAGTAGCAGACGAGAATTCAAGTGCAGAGTTGCCTGCCCAGTCAGACATGTTGCAATGCCTTAACGAGAAAGATTTTCATTGTTGTGAAAGATACTTCACGTTCATTAGTTATCATGAAGTTTTGCTGTGTTAGTTTGAGTTGTAACTTAGCGTTTGACAGGGTTGAAAACATTAAAAAAACAGTTATAAGTGTTTTGTTTGTATAAAGTTTTTGCAAATACCAGTGCCAAAGGGTACCTCTCATGGAAATTTCCACTGCCGATCATGATCTTAGACTAGGCCATACAGTAATTTAAGAAGGCCTATCCTAGACTAATTCTTTTGAATGAGGAATTATGACTATTTTTGATAAATAGTTAGGCTATATGTATATAAATTCGTGGAAAACTTAATTACATGGGACTTAGCCTGTACCCTCATTAAACTAACCTAACTTTGTGGGATATTGTAACCTACTCAAAAATCAGCCCTGTAAACTTTGCATAGGCTATCCTTAATGATTTCTGAAGAAGCCTAGGCTAGACTATCCTGTTAAAAGGCACCTTAGCCTAATTTTACCTCATTTTAGTTGAAGTTTTTCTCAGAAATCTTTCAGGTAACCTTATCCATTGACATATATTGTGTACAAGTATTTAGTACTGTGTGGAGTAGAGTATCAAGTGATTTACACCTTCATGTAAATTAATTGATTCCAGGGCTGCTCCACGTTTGATACTTACTTTATTATGAAGGAAAAGCAATTCCCGTGATCTGTAATTTATATGTTTTTTCTTTTTTTGAAGTCTCAGTATAAAGAGTTATTTTTTTGTTGTAGTTTTAAACTACTCACTTGTGTTGATTTCTGGAAATCAAAAATTAAATAAAATGAATATTTCCAGGGATCTAGTCCAGGGGATCTAGTCCAGGAGTTCTGAAGACTAGGTAAATTAATCAAGTCCAGGAGACTAGGCCTGGGAGAAATTTAGCATGATGTACTGAGTAATAAAGAAACACGCTGAGTACCAGGAATTTTCTTCAATACCCCTAAAATGGAAATCAACACTTCAACTGCCTCCCAGGGGGAAGACATCACCTGGCCTCATCAGTAGTAAGACCCATACACACAAGGAATATCATGTAATAGCAGGTAGGACAGGCCTACCCTAATTCCCAGGCAGCGTAAACGTGAGTCTTCATACCCACCGTGTCAACAATGACACAGTACCATTCTCCGACCTGTGTCTCCAGGCAAGAAGACTGACAACAGTGCATATGTACAATAGTATTATTCTTCTCGTATCTTGATGTCATGGTGGGAAAAACCGCCCGTGACAGTTGTACTACTTTATCATGTTGTGTGAGAACTTTAGTATACTACATAACTTAATTACATACAGTATATGTAGTCATGGGTCCCAAGAAAGTTGCTGAAGTTCACGGAAAGAAGAGAATGCTTTCTATGGAGACGAAGATGGAGATAATTAAGAAGTATGAAGCTGGCATGTGGTTGAGTGTGATCGTGTAGGAATATGGCCGAAATCCGTTGACGATAGGCACCCTCCTTAAGCAGAAAGGAAGCCATCAATGCAGCTACACCTTCCAAGGGCGTGACTATTTTGTCAACAAGAGGAGCCAAGTACTTTTGGCCTAAAATGAGAAGTGACGTGAAGAGGTATGTTTTAAGCTGTCATGAATATCAAATTGCCGGGAAACCGATTCAAGTAATTTCCAGAGTTCCGTTGTGTAATATTCCTTCAGTAGGCAAATCTTTTGAGAATGTATTTATCAATATGGTCGGGCCTTTGTCTAGAAGTAAGGGTAGAGAAGATTACATAACTAATCTTGAGTATTATAAAAACAATTTAAGAGATGGTTGGCAACTAGCGAAGGAGAACGGAAGTCAAGGGGACGCTAAACGGAAACATGATCTTAGAGCGAAAGAGGCAAATTTCCGTGTAAGAGATAAAGTTTTAGTACTAGTCCAGAAAGAAGGTCCCTCTTTACCTTATAAGTTCGAAGGTCCTTTTTCAGTGTTAGAGGAGAGGGGAAATGCACATTATGGAATTAATGTGGGTAAGAGTAGAGCAAAGGCAATGAATGTAAACTTGATTAAGAATTATAAAGAACGCCCCACCTTGGCCACCGCCAGTGTTGTATGTGGCAGTGTTACTGAGAGAAATTAGTTTTGAGAAAAACACAAGAGGTATTTTAGTATTTCCAAGTTTTTATTGGAGTTCAGGAAACGGAGAAATTAAGAGGGAAGGATAATGTGATAGCTAATAGAGCCTCACTAGAGTTTTCAGAATGAGTAGCCTAATGACCGTTTTCTATTTTGGCACGAGTTGTTGAGTGAATGAAGAAGTGTTAAAGCTTTATGCAGAATTGTTCCCCTGCTGTTTAATTCTTGTTTCTCTTTGGAAAAAAATAAAACCAGTTGATTTCATTTTTTTATCTTTTTGGGGGGACGTGTAATGGTAATTGCTGTATAGCAAAGAAAGATAAAGGAAAGGAAAACGCATCTTCAAGAAATTCTGCAGCAAGGAGGCATTAGCGCATGTGTTGGAGGTGCCTGTTCTCATGATGGTTCTAGAATCGGCAGGAGTGTTGTGGAACTTTACAGGCGCCGACATGACGTGAGGAACGCCGCGATTTCTGATGCAATACTTTGTCGAGAAACTTCTAAATCGTTCCAGTAATCTCGAGAGTCTGTGACGTTTGCCGTAGGCCACACCCCCAGATTGCCGTATAAATACAACTGACGAAGTAGGAGAGAGCAGAGATCATCAGTTAGTCACAGAGTAAGAGATCATCAGTAAGAGCCACAGATCAGCAGCAGAGATCATCTGAGAGAGATAAGAGAAGAAGGAACCTACGAAGGATCAGAGGAAAAGTCGCTCGAGAGTTGGTTGAATTCTGGTCAAGTCGTCTTCAGGAGTGAACGGCCGGGTTATTTCAACGTTGAGCAAGACTTCAGAGAAGAAACGTTCTGCTAGTGGTTTTGGGGAGTTCCTGCCCTTCAAGTATCAAGAGTAGACATTATTTTATGCAATACAGAGGCAAGAAGGCGTCTAGCATTAGAGGTCTCCTTTTGTGAAGCCATCGATTCGAGTTGCAAAACTGGTCGGCAAGTACTTTCATTACTTCAACGTTCCCCCAGTTCATGCAGTGTAAGATTTTACCTTTTTTTATGTAAATAGGAGATACCATTCTGCATTTATCTTTGTTAGTAAGCTTGTAAATAAACCTTTGTTGTGTTAGTGTTTCTTTCTATATTCATATCCCCAGTTTCAACTGTTGGTGTTGAATTCTTTTTGTTTATCATAATATCGAACCTGAAGCGGACCTCTTTAGTCGGTTCGTAACAACGACGGAGGAGAAGGGACATCAACACCAACCCCAGACTTCAAGGCTTCTCATGGGTGGTTTGAAAAATTCCGTAAATGGACTGGCATCCATTCAGTGGTGCGGCATGGGGAGGCGGCCAGCTCGGACACAAAAGCGGATGAAGCCTTTATTAAGATATTTGATGAGATGACGATCAACGAAGGCTACAGTTCTCAGCAAGTCTTCAACTGTGATAAGACTGGCCTTTTTTGGAAAAAATGCCTCGTCGGACGTACATCACGGAGGAGGAGAAGAAGCTACCTGGGCATAAGCCTATGAAGGACAGGCTTACGCTCGCACTTTGTTCGAATACCAGTGGGGATTGCAAGGTGAAGCCCCTACTTGTCTATCATTCGGAGACTCCTCGAGCCTTCAAGGCCCACAAAGTGCTAAAGGAGAATCTTCCAGTGATGTGGAGGGCTAATGCAAAAGCCTGGGTAACGAGACTTTTGTTCACCGAGTAGGTAAATCTGTGTTTCGGCCCGACAGTGAAGAAATTCTTGTAAGAGAAGCGCCTCCCTCTGAAATGTCTGCTGTTGTTGGACAATGCTCTTGCTCACTCTCCTGGCCTCGAGGAAGATATCCTAGCAGAGTATTCTTTCATCAAGGTTCTTTATCTTCCGCCTAACACCACCCCTTTCCTCCAGCCCATGGACCAGCAAGTGATATCGAACTTCAAGAAGCTGTATACGAAACATCTTTTCAAGAGGTGTTTTGATATCACCGATACCACAAACCTCACCTTGTGTGAATTTTGGAAGGAGCATTTTGATATCGTAATATGCATCCGACTCATTGATCAAGCTTGGCAGGAGGTTTTGAGGCGAACCTTGAATTCTTCGTGGAGGAAACTCTGGCCTGATGCTGTGTCCGCCCGAGACTTCGACGGATTCGACGTGGGCGAAGCTGGTGCAGATTCAGAAACAGTTGACGATCCTGAAACTGTTTCACAACCAGATCTTGACGAGATCATTGCACTTGGCAAGTCCATGGGGCTGGTTGTCGATGGGAACGACATCAATGACCTTCTCAAGGAGCACCAAGAGGAGCTTACGACGGATGACCTGAAGGAGTTGGAGGCCATGCAATATAACGTCATTCAAGAAGAGTTCTCTAGCAGTGGCGAGGAGGAGGAGGACGACCCTATAACAATGGCAGAAATTAAGGATGCTCTAGCTGCTTTTCATACAGTGCAATCATTTGTAGAAAAGAGACACCCCGAAAAGGCTTACACAGGTCGCATGCTTGCGCAGTTTGTTGACGTTTGCCTGAGTCGTTTCAGGAACATTATCAAAAGCAGGCAGAAGCAATCTTCCTTGGATAGTTATTTTTTAAAGAGGCCTTTAGTAGGAGTAAGCAAACAGGAAGATCCAAGTGATACTACGAAAAAACAGAAAGTTGAAAGTGGTAAAGAAAAGGAGATTTTGTAAAAAAAAAAAAAAAAAAAAAATGTAAAGTATACAATGTAAAAAAATGTAAAAATAAAAAAAAAAGAAAAAAAAAAAGAAATTTAATTTTGAGTTTTTTGCCATTTGTTAATGTGTTTCGTAAAGTTTAGGCTTAATGTTACCTGACATTTTTTAATGTGTTTTGTAAAGTTAAGTGTACATAAAATTTTTCTGCCGTTTGTCCTCCTCTGTCGCCACTTTCGGAGATAGCCTCACTCGAAAGGTAAGGTTCCACATTTTACTACATACATACGTATGTACTACAGTATTTCTTGTATACCATGTACACTAATGCACTTTATTTACAGGTACTATGTAGTAAATAGTAGTACATATAAAGTTAGGTATTGAATGGTCCAAATTGTTGTATTTCATTGTTTATTGGTCAATGTAGCTTTATTATAAAATTTACTGGGATGTTTTTGTAGGGCTTGGAACAAATTAGGCAATTTACATGTAAAATGCGGATCAAGATACGAAAAGCTCAGGTTACGAAGGCCGCCTCGCAACGGATTAATTTCGTATCCTGAGGTACCACTGTAACACATTTTGCATGAGAGTCGTAAGTCTCCTTAGTTAAACGAGTATCACAGCCTGTGCTGCAATATCTAAAAGAAGAAATACTAGTGTCGGACATCTTGAAAAGTAAAAATCGGGAATACAAAAGAAAAACTTTAAGTCTAAATAAGATTTATTATCTGATTTAGAAAATCCATTATCACAAGCTAAATATGCCAAAAGGCAAACAAAAAGGTGTACTTCACCAATTGATGCCAAATCGAACATTTAAAAAAGTCAGAATTCCAAAAATTTAACTGTAGCCAACTACAGGACTTCACCCACCAGCCAGCAGAAACAGATTGAGGCTCTTTGCTATGTTGTACCTCTCTTTTCCCCTTGAAAGTGGGCGGGGGTTAGTCATCTGCCCCCAAAACATTCTAGCGTGACCTGTGGATTTAAGAATTTTAACAGCTGAATGACTGAAACTAATAGTTATGTAATTACTGGGTAAGTATGGTGGGCCCCCCCACCCTATATTCGCAGATTTCTCTCTAGACCAAATCTACACATTATTTGTGGGAAATTCACCTATTTGTGGCATTTTTCTGTGAGAAATATGTACAAATTCCTGTTTTTTTTAAAAATCAATTCCATCATAAAATGCACTTTTTGTGATAAAACTATTTAAAAATCCAGGTATAAAAATTTGTTGTGGGGTTTTCTCTAGTTTTATCTACCAAAATAGTCCGTTCCAACTATTCGTGGATTCTAAACATTTGCGGGGGAGGGTCTGGTAAGCATCCCCTGCAAATACAAGGGGACCACTGTACATATATGTAAAAATTTTATTTTTATATCTGTAAACTTACCCAGTAATTACATTGCTGAAAACCCCTTTTTGACATGGAGGTGAGATACTTGGACTTTTCTACCCCAAAACATTATGGATGATACTGAGTTAGAGAACAGAAATGATCAGTATTGGTACAATGCTAGTTGTTCCTTACTTGGTAAGAGAGCTGGTGCAGGTAGATACTGTCTCAGTTCGGCACTCATCTTAATTTGTAGGGTGTGGCAGAGTAGCCCAGATGCATCTCTACATCAGTGGGAGCTTTGCAGCAAGGGATGATCCCGGTGACTAACAAAGCATATGTACTGATGGGTTAGTTTAACAATCTCAATGTAAGAGCTCTGCAGCTAAGGGATATCAGTGTCCTTGGAGAGAGGACCTTCCGGTCCTTCCAAGTCCTGGTCTTCCTGCTTTGCCTTCTCTGCAGGTGAGAGACCTTCAATAGAACCCCCATGTGCCCTCTCTTGACACCTGTGCATGAGTCCTTTCTGGTCCTAAGATTGAACTGGAGGTGTACAAAGGGCTGAGATGGGAGGCTAAATTCCGATTGCCAATGCGAGCTCTGTCCATTCCTCAGTTTCCAGTATAGCCCCAGGAGGTTGAAGGAACAGGTGAGAATGGCCTAGAAACCTTTGTTGGCCTGCTGGAGACTGACGACTCAGCAGGAGAGGAAGGCCATGAACGATTGTAAACCCACAGTGATGATTGATGTATGTATAGATCTGGTGGGCCACTTCCTGGGACGTTTAGCAGATGGAGCAAATAGATCCTGCGTAGATTTCTAGGGCAGAAGCACTGCAATTTCCTCAACTGCTGCTTGCAGAAACAGATGTAGACCATCAAGGGGCAGAAAAGGAATGCTGACTTGTGCAACAATGTATGCCCTTAGAAGTAAAGGAGACCCATAGCTCCCTTATTTTAAGGATCTCTATAGCATGCAAAGAGGCTATCTCTAGAGATCAATCCCTGATGGCTTTGTCAGAGCAAAAAAGTGGCAATCCACTTCAACCTCTTCAGGTAGAGCGGGAAAATCACGAAACTTTTTTGTCAAAGCTCCTATGGACCAGTCCAGGAAGCTTAGAACCTCAAAAATCCTAAATAGGTTCTTAAGCAAATGGTTTATATTTCTAAGGTTTCTAAGGCAGAGACTGTTATCTTCGCAGATGAGAAGGCAGACCTATGGTCCAAGTCAATAAGAATGGAGAAGTCCCCTTGGGAGGAGGCAGCCACTCCTAAGGAAGGAGCTTCTACAGTTGCGTATGACTGATATCTTCTGGAAGATAAGCGAGAAGGCAGAATACTGAAGGAGGCTTCGCCTTGCTGTTTCTTCTTTGACAGCCAGCTGTCTACTTCACTCAAGGCTTTCTTAGATGAAGATGAGAGAACCATCTTGGGGAGTCTGGTTGACCCGACTGGCTAATCAGTCATCATAAGCTGAGCCAAAAAATCAGAAAAATTCTGCAACAAATATCTAAGCAGAGAGGCTTAGGCCAACAGAACTTCTTCCTGGCCCATCTCCTCTTCATCCAAAGAAATTGGGTAAAGCAAATGATACGCTGGAGCTACTACTGATGAAGACAAAGCCTTCTGAAGGAGCCCAAAACTGTTCTCCAATTGTCTCTGGAGAGGAGCCAACAAAGGGCCAAGCCCTTTGCAGAAGGTGGGCCCACTTCAAGGGATAGACTAGAAGGGGCCAAACTAGACATAGTCGGGACCAAGTGCTTGGAAGAAGATGCCAACACAACAGGAACTGGCGCCTGGCGATCTGATGCAACTGAGAGTTCAACTGACAAGCACTTTGGAGCCAAAGGGCTCTTGATGACTGCCTGACTCTCAGGCACCCAACATTGTTTGGGGGCCACTGGGCACTCGCCTACTAACTGGTGCCTGGCTACAACTGGGTGCTCGGCTACTACCTGGCACTCAGATGTTACTGGGCACTCAGTCACTACTGGGTGCTAAGCTATTCCTGGGAGCCCAGCCACTGATGGGCACTCCTGAGAAGAGGCATGCTTAGACGAAGAAGAAGAATGCTTATGGTCCAGTTCAGAGTGTGGGAGTGTCATGGACAACGAGGTCCGCTACAGGTTCGATATTATAATAAAGAAAAAGATTCAACACCAACAGTTGAAACTGGGGATACAAATATAGAAAGAAACACAAACAGAACAAAGGTTTATTTACAAGCTTATTAACAAAGATAAATGCAGAATGGTTTCTCCTATTTACATAACAAAAGTAAAATCTTACAATGCGTGAACTGGGGGAAACACTGAGGTAATGAAAATACTTGCTGGCCAAATTTGCAGCTGTCGAAAATCCATACTCGAAGCGATGGCTTTATAAAGGAGAGCTGTAGAACTTCAGTCATCTTCTTGACTCCGTATTGCAGAAAACAATGTCTATTCTTGATACTCGGAGGGCAGAAACTCCTCAAAACCACCTTGTAGGACGTTTCTTCACTGAAGGCTTGCTCAACGCCGCAAAATCTCCCTTTCCGACTACGGACGACTTGACTCGACTCCAACCACTTTCTCGAGTGCCTTCTACTCTTATCCTTTGTCTGTTCCTTCTTCTCTTGTCTCTCTCTGATGATCTCTCACTGATGATCTCTGCTGCTGATCTCTGATACTTCGTCAGTCATATATATATGGCGATCTGGGGGCGGGACTGAAGGGGGCGGAGCATGCGAACGTCACAGACTCCCAACAGGAACTTTTAGAAGGATCTAGACGAAATGTTGCATCATAATACGCTGCGTTCCTAACGACACGTCGGCGCCTGTTGAGTTCCATATCCCACCAGACAATTCTAGAACAATCATGAGAACAGGCGCCTCCAACACGTGCGCGAATGCCTCTTTGCTGCAGACCTACTTGAAGAAAATGCGTTTTCATTTCCTTAAATATATAATTCCTTGCTATAAAGCGATTACCAATACACGTTCCCCAAAAGAAAAAAAAATGAAATCAACTGATTTTATTTTTTTCTAAAGAGGGACAAGAATCAAACAGCAGGGGAACAATTTTGCATAAAGCTTTAATCCAGCTAAACACTCACACTTCTCCATTCACTCACCCACTCGTGCCAAAACAGAAAACGGTCATCAGGCTACTCATTCTGAAAAATCTCTAGAGAAGCTATCAGCTATAACATTATCCTTTCCTCTTAATTTTTTGTTTTCTGAACTCCGATTAAAACCTTGAAATACTAAAACACCTCTTAAATTTTTCTCAAAACTAATTTCTCTGTGTGACACAGTCACTACGAACACTGGCGGTGGCCATGGCATGGGGCATTCTTTATAATTCTGAAGCAAGTTTACATGCATCCAATTTTGCTCTACTCTTACCCATATCGATTACATAATTTAGATTTCCCCTCTTCTCTGAAATTGAAAAAGGAACTTTGAACCTATAAGATAAAGAGGGACCTTCTTTCTGGACTAGTACTAAAACTTTATCTCCCACACAGAACCTTCTCTCTTATGCTCCAAGATCATGTTTTCATTTAGTCTCCCCTTGACTCTCACTCTCGTTCTCTTTCGCTAGTTGTCAAGCACTTTCGTTCTCCTTTGCTAGTTGCCAAGGCATCTCCTAAATTGTTTTTATAATACTCTAGATTAGTTATGTAATCTTCTCTACCTTCTTTAAGCATTAAATTACATTTTAGAATTTCCAAAGGACCTTTAGCGGTGTGACCGAAAACCAGCTCGAAAGGTCTAAATCCTGTAGTGTTGTTCAGTGCCAACCTTAAAGCTAACAGAACAAACGGTAACTTTTCTTCCCAGTCATATTCAAAGTTACTACACAGTTTTCGCAAACAACTCTTTAACATTTGATGAAACTGCTCCACAATGCCTTGTGATTCGGGATGATAAGGCGTGGAAGTTACGAGTTTAATGCCTAACTCTTTCATTCTATCCTTGAAATATTTGGATACAAAATTACTACCATTATCACTCTGTAGAGTACGAGGCAGACCAAACTTAGAAAAATAATCTAACAATCGTTTAACTACAGTCCTTGCGTTACAGCTTCTTATGGGTATCGCCTCTGGATAGCGAGTTAGTCTATCAATGATTGTCAACAGATACATACTCCCTCCCTTACTTCTAGGCAACGGTCCGACCATATCGATAATTACATTCTCAAAATGTTCGCCTACTGAAGGAATATTACACAACGGAGCCTGGGAATTACTTGATTCGGTGTCCCGGCAATTTGGCATTCATGACAGCTTAAAACATACCTCTTTACGTCACTCCTCATTTTAGGCCAGAAGTACACTCGGCAAGGAAAGTTAAGATACAGTTTTTTTAAATATTCGGACATATATTGTTCAATAATGCCACACCTGGCAACTCTTGAAAGGGGGCGGAGCTTCAAAATCATAGTGTTTGTTGCTTTCTAGATTTCCATCAACTTTACACCATAAAGATTCTGTTGAGGAATTATAATCGTTTATACTTGAATGTAGAAACAGGCTCTAAATTATTCGTTAATATTGGTTTGGTAACGTCAGTTCAGGGTAGAATATCGATCATCCTTTTTTAAAACCTGTGAAACTTTATTTATAAGTAATGTTTGACACTTAACTGACGTAAAATTCATACGTAATTAAAGACGGATCTCAAACAGTGAGAGAAAGGGTTTTAAAATTTGGGCAGTACTTGTGGAAATCGTGAGGAACAATACAGTGAAGAATGAAATATTATGACGATATAGAGAGAGAGCGCAAGCATAGGCCTATCGATAGAGATACTTAATTCATTATATTTACTTAGAGAGATTAAGTGATAATATTTTTTCAAATGTTTCAAAAGTGGGGAGAGAGAGAGAGAGAAACTTGGAAGAGAGCGCGAGCGCGCAAGCATAGGCTTATCTATAGAGATACTTAATTTATTATATTTACTTTGAGAGATTGAGTGATAATATTATTTCAAATGTTTTAAAAGTGGAGAGAGAGAGAGAGAGGAGCAGAATCTGCTCATGTGAAAGCTTAGGCCTATTTATAACTACTTAATTTCATTATATTTGCTTTGAGAGAGAGAGAGAGAGAGAGAGAGTTATAGTACTGGTGACGGACTTGTGACAGGGGAAAAGCAGAAGAAAATATAATGAATTAAGTATCTCTATCGATAGACCTATGCTTGCGCAATATGATATGACTGCTAAGATCGTGCTGCACTATGTTAGATAAAATTTGAAGGATCATAATATTTAAGTTAATTCTCTAAGGAATTCATACCCTAATATTGATTACATTCGACAGTTGCTGTAGCATTCAAAGATTGTAAAATGACGTGGAAAATTTTAGACACGGTGCGGTCATTCTTGCTCTCTTGATATAGCCTTTACTTTTGAAAATCGGGTTTCATCCACAAATTCACGAAAAAAGCCGTGTTAAGTAAAAATATGTATTACCACAAATAACTCAATATGTAATGCACAGGCAATTAAAGTTTTATATCGTGGGAGATCTTTCAGCCTTGCGGCAAAGGAATGCAGTCTGTAGGGCTGTAGGCTACTACGAACTGCTTTGTAATGGGGGCATATAGCCAGTAAATCTTTGAACTGACATGCTACTTTAACCTTGATTAAGATTTGTGTTTAAAGACAGTAGCTTTGTAAACAGCAGCTAGCATTCGATCCATGTCAACGTCAGAGTAATCAAAGTGTGAAATCTGTTACGTTAGCCAGTATCCAATGACTTGCGCTTTCCCGCTCGAAGTTCTAGGGCTCCTCCCCACATCATAGAAAACGCTCTTGCGGATGCAACTAGATTTCTTCAACCTACCTTAGCCGTCGCAACGTTGACTGCCATTGATGTCAGCTAACTGTAATCGCTTTGGAATACAAACATAAGTTTGTAGAAACTAAAATAATTGCATTCACCACTTACGATGATGCAATATATCCCCGTTCATGAAGCAAAACGAGTAAATATTGTCGTCGTGATACACAGTACTAAAATCAGAAATTCACATTCTATCTACCAGATCTCTATGAACGAATCCATCTGAGAAATTCCAATTACTTCGGGCATATATCGTGTTTTTAAGTATCTGAACGATTTTGTTTTACAGTTTTAACATATATGATAAAATTTGCAGTATATTTTCATATTCTAGAGTAAATTTAGCAATATTGTGTCTTTTCAGTAAAAACAAATGGGAAATTGGATGAACGAAAGCTAATGAAAACTGTATCTTCAGTTTTCTTGTCGAGTGTACGCCCTACTAATACACCTGAAAGTTTTATTTACTCCCAAATGTCCTTGCTCATCATGTGCTAACTTCAAAACTAGCTCACAAAGCTTCCTAGGAACCACTAATTGTTTGGTGATTTCCTCTTTACTACCTGACTTAGGCCGAACACGGCACAAAACTTCGTCTTTTGAACAAAAAGTTTCCTTACACACATTATCGAGATCATCCAGCTCACATTAAAAAATTCAGGTTAGTGTCTCATCCTCTCTCTGAAACTTGACTAGCTCATCCTTATTCCACAACATCGACTACGTTACTCTCGACAGCTACACCTTCTGCTTGGCTATCACTGTCAACACCGATAGAGTCAGGTCTCTCAGCCACACTCACCCCAAGATCAACCTCGCCACCTCTATCACACTTGTTCAAATCCACGAACTCACTCTCGTTCAAATCCACGAACTCACTTTTGTTCGAATCCACGAACAAACTATGACCGTAGTCTATGTCTGTATTTAAACCTGACCTAGTTACTACCATTTCAGGCACTGGAATCTCACTCACAACAGGATTCACATTCTTGGATAAAGCTAAGTCATTACCAACAATAATGTCACCGTCATCAATGGGCAAACTGCCAACAACTGCTAGTTTCACTTCTCCTGATACTACCTGACTTTCTAAATTCAACTTCAACAAAGGACAAAGAACACAAGTGTTAGGAAATCCACCTAACATAACTTTTTCTTCCAAATTGATTTCTGCCCTGTTTGGCACACTCTCTCTCTCCTAATCAGTGAGACAGCAGCTCCTGTGTCTCGGAGCGAGACTATTTCTCTTGAATCTACTCCTCCAAGAGAGGAAACTACACCTTCTGACAGAAATTCACCAAAAAATTTCCTAGTTTCTCTCATCACATCATTGCTACTTGACAAAAGGCTAACTAGAGACACTGGTTTCTTAACGTCCTTCCTTTCTACTGCACAATTTCTCGCTAAATGCCCTTTCCCATTACATCGGAAACAAGTTAATTCTGAACCACTAGATGCCACTTTAGTCTTACAAACCTTAGACGTATGACCAGGGTTTCCGTATGTATAACAGGAATAGTCACTTTTACTCGCATTGCTATTACTAGAACTGAAACCTTTACAGTTTTATACTCTACCAGACGAACGATTATTTCGCTTCTCACTGAAACTTAAATTATGAGTCTAACTATATTCATCAGCTAACCTAGTTGCTCCTGCAAAAGATATTTCTCACCTATCTTCTATGTAAAGCTTAATCTCAAGGGATACGTTATCTTTGAAGTTTTCTAACGACACTAAGTTCTTCAAACCATCAAAATCCTCAACTTTAGTGGAAGTTAACCAATCAAAAAACAGCCTTTCTAGCTTCTCACCGTATTCTACATACGTAATATTTTCATCCTTTCTCAAACTTCTAAATTTCTTACGGTACGCCTCTGGTACTAACCTGTACGCGCTAAGAACAGTTTCTTTCACAATATCATAATCATCACATTCCTCCTTAGACATGCAACTATACACAGTAAGCGCCCAACCACTCAAAACTGACTGTAAATATAGAGTCCACATTTCTTTGGGAGAACCTACTCGTTCCATTAACTTTTCAAAACACATGAAATATGTCATTACGTCTTCCTCATCAAACTTTGGTACTAATTTCAGCACTGCACTCATACCTAACCTATCAGCTTCATTTTCGTTCTTGCCTGTCTGACTATTACGAGTACTTTGCCTTAACCGAGCAATTTCCAACTCATGCATACGTTCTTTCTCTCTTTCTTCCTGCTGCATTACCAACATTTCTCTCTCTTGCTGCTTTTTCATTACTTCTTTCTCTTGCTTCATTTTCATTGCTTCTCTCGCTTGTTGCATTTCTCTTTCAACTGCTCTTTCCTCTCTCTCAGCCATTTTTACCTCCATAGAGTACTATGTGGAAATTTGGGGTTAGGGTTGAAATCAGTTTTTTTTTTACCACTGTAGACTATGAGGTACTTTGGGGTCAGGGTTGAAATCAGGTTTTATACTCTGTCGAGTATGAGGTGTTTTGGGGTCAGGGTTGAAATCAGGGTTTTTATCTCCATAGAGTATGAGGAAATTTGGGGTTAGGGTTGAATTCAGGGTTTTTTTACCTCTGTAGACTATGAGGTGCATTGGGGTCATGGTTGAAATCAGGGTTTTTACCTCTCCCATAGAGTATGAGGTACTTTGAGGGTGTCAGGGTTGAAATCCGGGTTTTTATCTCCGTGGAGTTTTGCGCGGCTTCAACACAACTGTGGGAAACCTGTGAAATTTCACACCTATTTTTTATGTTCACACCTTTATGGTCAATTTTCACACCTAAAGGTGTGAAAAGTAATTAACACCTCATTAAAAGGTGTAAAATTTCACACCCATGTGCTAAGCTTCAGGTAGAAAAATCAACTACCTGGGGATTAGCACCTGGGTGTTGAGGGACAGTGGGTTTTTTTCCCTACTATATCTCTTCATCCCTTGAGATGTCTCTCTTGTTGAGAAGTTTTGAGAGGCACCCAGGGATCTCTGGCCCGTGTGGGACATGGCTCTCGTCCTAAGGAGTCTGACTCAAGCTCCTTACGAAGCTTTGCAAGAGTTGTCAGACAGGGATCTGGCTCTCAAGTCCATCCGTCTTGCTTGCCCTTGCATTGGTGAAGACATGTGAAACACTCTAGGAGGTGAGGATTGGTTACGCTTGATTTCATCCCAGACTTCATAGTGAAGGCTCAAAATCCATCAGTCCCTGACGCCAGGTTAGAGTCATTTATGATCCTCTCTCTAGAGGACTTCGTAGACATTGATGCAGGCGAGATGCTGCTGTGTCCTGAGGAGGATTCAATACCTCAGGCCTGAGTGTCGATGACTATTTGTTAGCACTGGCTCATCCAAGAATGAAGTGTCCAAGAACACAATTTCCTTCTGACTGTGAGGCGTTGGGCATACTCGACTGCTGGAGTGAACTACACCGATACCCCCTGACCGAGGGCCCACGATGTCAGGAGCATCGCCCCTACCGTCACATTCTGGAAGAATCTGGCAGTACACCAGGTGCTGAAGGCAGGGTTGTGGTTGAGGCAGACCACCTTCACCTCCTTCTTCCTCTGGGATATTGCACACAAGTCCTTGGACACTTTTTCCTTGGGACCTGTGGTGGCTGGTCAACAAGTTGTGTAAGCTTACCCAACTCCTGTAATGGGACAGATTAGCATCTAACCTTAGGTGTACAGATGTGGATAAGAGTATGAATGTGGATGACTGGCTCCCTTCTCCATCCTCCATCCTTCTCTTCCCCCAGGCAGAGAGCAGAATGACCGTCACATACTGGAACTGGCTATGATGCAGGTGACATAATGGAATATTCATTCTTTTGTTATAGACAACAGAAGCATCCGCTTCACTCTTGCAAGGGGAGCAAAGCAGGTGTCAGACAATACGACAAGCCCACTACTTGTATTTTGCCTTACTATCTTTCCATGTCAGATTCATCCAAACTTGTTTTCTATGAAAAAGTCTTGCCCTCCATAGGAGGAAAGCCCAGATGTCTGATGAATCATGTCGCAGTTCATATACTCCGATCAATTCATCAGAGGTGCGATTCATTCCGTAGCTCATACAACCAGGGTTCAAATCAAGGTGAGCGAGCTCCAGTCAGCTCATGTGATCCTCCCTCCAGTTATGTCTTCTAATGTAAAGGACTGATGGTTTGCATATTGTGTAGGAACACCTAGGCTGTTGTTCAACTACTGGACCACCTTGCTATAAAGTCTAGCAGCTGTTTCCTGCTTTGCTGAAGGTAGTTCCCAATGTAAAGGGCCTCAGGTTTGTATAGTCAGGAAAAATACAATTTACTTTTTGGTAATGTGATTTTGAGGCGCAACAGCAAAGCAAAACTTTATCAAAGTCCACATTAGGATACAAGCAGAATATTTACTCAACTATTTGATGCCAAGAACACAAAATCACTTATTGAAATATGACTATATCACTGGAAAGAAATATGTCACTGAACTGTGTCATGTTTTCATTGGGAATGGTGATTTGGGAAAACAAATTCCAAGGAAATTGAGGATTTAGGAATGGGAATTGGAATTGCAGACACTGGTTTAAATGAAAAATACAGTTCTCTCGGCTCATTACTACCTGATATGTCAGTGGACTTGACGCTCGTTGTAGTATGAGCCAGTTTGGATGATGGCTGAGGAAGCTGGCATATTCTTGCTGCCAATGATAGGGGTAAGGAAGGTGCAACTGGAATGGTGATTGCACAAGGCCGATGATATAAGGTTTGGCTGTGATGGTGAGTTTGGGATTTATCTGGAGAATGAGTGCGTTATGGAAGGACTTGTAGGCTTCTAGTATAAGGCAAAGCAAAAGTGGATGATCGGGTACGGCGATAGCTACAGGCTTATCGTGACTAGGGCTGTACCTATGGTACTGGACTGTGTATCCCCATCTGCAGCCACCATCTTGAGTGGTTACCAGTTGGTGGGTTCCATTGTTTCTTCATCAAAGGAGGACCTTTCAAATCCCCAGGTAGTGCTGGAAGAGAACAATATTTCGACAGAAACGAGTGTCTATAGGAATAACAATGGAAGGGGCATCGCAGAGGGGGAAGAGGCTGAGAGTGGGCAGAGTTACTAGGTGTGAAGTTAAGATCAGGTCAAATTCAATTTCCCGTAACAGGGTCAAAAGGGGTTGGCCGCCGGAGCTGAGGTGTTAATGAGGGTATTGCACCCCTAGGGAAATATACACAATAGTGGGAGGAGCGGTGAGAAGATTAAATCTTGTGCCCTTTCCCAAGAATGTTGTGACCGAATGTAGGTAGGCATATACAGGTGGTGAGCTAGTTGGGTGGTATGAAGTGCTAATAAGAGCTGGAGGTCGTTAAAGGTGATTATTCAGAATTGGATAGGGAATTAAACAATAGGCTTAAGGGATGGACATCACCGTGGGATCGTCTGAAGGACTTGTTAAGGGCAATGCTGGTGTTCTCAAGGGGATTTCCTCTTAAGTGCCTAGATGTTGCCCTATTGTGTTTGCTATGTCTTGAAAGGAAATTTTAAGGCTGTGAAGGGTACTTTTAAGTGAAATGAAGCCAAGATGGTCTTATTTTGACACTAAGCTGATTTATGGCGACATCTGGGGGCATCTATAATCTATTTGACAGCGAGACAAATTGGGCAAATTTTCCCTGCCACTCTTTTGTGCCGTTTCTATTTGGAGGTAGAACACAGCTCTGGGCAAATCACCTGAGTTATCTGCACTGGAAGCAACCCACATTTTTCGTTTTTTTTTACTTTACGCATTCTTTTGGTTGGATCAAATTGAATTAAGTAAACAATGCAAACGTCACGAAGTGACGCATGCAACAATATACATATATGTTTGATATATGTATTGGTGTATATATATATATATTAATATATATATATCTATATATATATATATATATATATATATATATATATATATGTGTGTGTGTGTGTGTGTGTGTACTATAATAGTAGAGCACTTTATTTTGCGTCATAACAGGCAAGCAGGAGGCCCTTTCTTACATTCTTTGGGATGTATAAAACTAGATATTTCTGGGCAAGGCCGACTCTTTCCAGAGACATACCATCTGTTCCTCTCGGGGAGGTAGTCAAGTTCATAATCACATATAGGACACGAAAGCAAGAATTTCGTCAGTTGGCTTACAAAGGCCAGTGCTTTTTTGTTTCTTTTTTTTTTCTTTGCTAACGCGGACATGAAAAGCACACCAAACTTAGAAAATAAGTAACCACTAGATGTATAGAAAAGTAATTGAGAATTGAAGAATTCATATTATGTACGACAGGTTAATAATGAATATTGTTGTGAGTTGAATTCGTGAATGACATGCAAAGTGTTGGATTTTTTTCGTCCTATTGAAAGTCAGCAGAGAAATAAAGGCCAAAAAGGTGCGAGTAGCAGCTTGCAAATGCTTTTACATAGAAAAAATAATAATAAATCACAAATGTTGGTTCGAGGACGATTCTGAAGGGCAGCAATCAAAGTAAATATAGGTTGAGAATATGCACGATCATGCATGTGATCACAGTGAGGCTGTTACAGAAAAAATTATCAGAAATAGAAAAAAAATATGATAGATAATACAAACTAAAACGCTATGAATAAAAACATGGACATGGAATGCTCACAAATATTCAGTACCATTTTGGCTTCGTAGAGGGGGCGGGGTTGGGGTGTGGTGTTATAATGCAGTCAGTGTACTCATGTGGTACATTGTAGGCATTACTTAAGGTTCTTTACAGCGTCCTTTCGGCCCCTAGCTGCAACCCCTTTCATTCCTTTTACTATATCTCCGACCATATTCCATTTCTTCCAACTTACTTTGCACCCTCTCCCAACAACTTACTCATAGAGCAACTGCGAGGTTTTTCTTCTTGTCACACCTTTCAAACCTTTTTACTGTCAATATCCGTTTCAGCGCTGAATGACCTCATAGGCCCCAGCTTTGGCCCCTGGCCTAAATTCTATATTCTTTTCTATTCCGATACGGTTGTGGAAACAGGGACCTCGTAGCTAAATTCCAAATACCCTAAAAGCTGAACCGTTAAGATAAAAAAAAAAAAAAATAGAGTATGTGTAAATATTGCTTTGTGGTAAATCTTAGTTTGTTACATGGAAATGGAGAAGCCCTTAAGTTTTTTATGTTTGCATGTTGTAAAACTCCAGTAAAAGAATGAGTTTCTTGAGAACACACAAAATGTGGAACTGCGGCCTCAACCCACGAGGCCTCTAAATTGCGACAATAAACACGAACGCAACAATTTCAATATCAGGCAAGGTAGTTTTTTTTTTTTTTTCCCGCTGTCCAGATGATATTATCGTTTCATGAGAAGTTGTTTTATTGACCTGTCATAAAAACTTCTCAGGGCTTTTTCTGCTTGAAACCAAAATGTCCTCGCTTAGAGATATAGTTACAAGTTACTGTTGCTGGACAGTACCGGATACTTGCTTGCGTCCGCGTTCTCTCTCTCTGTCTACGTATTTCCAGTACTGAGATTTTAAGAGGCGTTCACTGTAGAGTTACCCGTGAAATCAGTAAAAGAATATTCCAGGCTTTCAAAAATCGACGACGCTTTAGGCCAAGAAAAGTCTCCTGTCTTAGAACTCCGGGACTTCCCCGATTTAGATCTCCAGATATATTACATTGTAAGATGTTAATCACCCAAGTATTGCAACGACGTTCAAATAATCTGGTGGAGAGAGGTAGGAACTCTTTTTCAGCCTAGGGACATATTCATTATTACCTTGGCTTAGGAGGTTATGTTTGTGGTTCCTCGTTTGTAATTTTTGTGGACAAAGAGTCTTGGAGTACACAAACTTTGGCCCCCAATCACCGTACTACTATTTTGTTAATCTAATCATAACTTCGTGATTGACAACAATCAGTGCAATTTTTGGGTAGATTGGACCTTCCGAGTGTCCCGTCGCTCAGCCTTGCAGGGGTTTGTTTGTGGCCCCTTGAGTATCTTATTCTTTTTATTATTATTATGATTAATGATGTTGTCGCTGCCTTTGTTGTCTCCACTCCAGGTGAACTTAATCACTTTCAAGTGACATTCCGTGTGCCTCTCATGATTAAGTCAAATTTGTCTTAGTGGACTTTTTAATCACCGCCTCTTACTTGTGCTTGTTTAAAGTATCCCAGAGACAGTCCTTGATCAACGAAAAAATATTCATCAGAAGGCGTTTTTTATCTTATATTTTTATTCTGTGTAAACTATTAAATGTTGCTTATTTGCATATTGTATTTTATGTACATTCATAGTTCACCCGAATTAAAGAAATATACGTTTTGGGTAAAGAAACTTCTTGCATGTGAGTCAATTGTATGGATTCATTACATAAGGCATTACTTCATTGGTGATTACGTACAATCTTTGCTTACAAAGACAAACTTATTGTGTACTGTATGGATTTGCTCGGATGGGAAAGGAAAAGGATATGATTTCTGTTTAGTTCTCCCTTCCTTTTCATATTTATTTATTTATTTATTTATTTATTCTAGCTAGTACTTGAAATTCTTGGCATTGTCCATCATGAGCAGTCAAACTTCATTTTCTTGAGCGTGTTCCCTCACTGTGTTCATGTGTTGAATTTCTCATTTTAACGAAGGTTGATTCAGTCATATTTTAGCATGTTTCATTTGATTTTGTTTGTCTGGTCCTGATGATTTTACAAATTAGGGAAAAATTTGTCTAATCCATCTGATGCATTAATCATTTGTAAAACTAGGAACGGTCAGTTTTTTTTATACGTAGTTGACAGTGTTTTTCTTGACTGGATTGTTCGTAGTTTTAGACGATGGTACCCTTTATTCTTTCTTTTTTCCAATGTGTTGCAGCAGTGTATGTAATTTACTGGTATCTGTTCGTAGCGTGCAGAGTAGTTTGTTATTTAATTATTGTTGTAATAATGAAAAGAAAGAGCTCAACCGGGGGCCAGGTGGATAATACACCCTATCGTATTATGTAAGAAACAGGATTAGCTAACCGTGTGAGAGATTTCTTTCGCTTCCTATTGACGAGAATAATATAGGCTTGTCCGGAGAGAAAATAGAATCATGGTCCAAAGTCATTAAAACTAGTTATCTCTTATCTGAGAATGCTTCAGGAGGGCATTTTGTTGTTATTATTATTATTATTCTTGATGGGTGCAAAAACATGGTTTTATCTGCTGGTCACGGGTGTAAGTTTAACGTTGCTTCAGGCACATAGGGAGAAAGTTTGATGAAATTGTAATAGGCTTGCATCTTGATGTTGCAAGGCGCAGCAAAACAAGTGACTCACTGCAGCTGTTCGTTCTTTACAATGGAGTCAATGTTCATGGTCACTTTATAAAACAGAATCTCATCTCATCACTGCCTAACAAAGCAGATTGAGTCTTTTGCTTAAAAGCAGGCTTCATTTGGCATGATCGTGGCGACTACATTCAACTGAGTGGGTTATCAAGACCTTTAAATTGTCTTGTTTCTTCCTAGTAGTATATTCCCCCTAATCCTACACTCTTATGGAAAAAAAAAACACTTGTGATGAGCTTTGTGTTTCTTCAAACGAACAGTATGTGCTTTAAATCTGGTAACTTGATTACTGTATAACCTCAATAGTAAAATACATTTTGCACCGGGCATATTCTGCAATGGGTTTGTATGTGCATATGACCACTGACGCGCATATATATATATATATATATATTATATATATATATATATATATATATATATATATATATATATATATATATATATATATATATATATATATATATCATAGATATATATTGTATAAATATTATTTTAAGTATATATATATTATATTATTTGAAGTATATATATATACACAAGTATATATATATATATATGGCTACATACAGATAGGCGTTTACAAATAGACCAGTTGAGATTAAATTTTGCTTTAGTAGACTTCGTTCTTTAGTAATGAAGGGCAGTTTTTTGCTTCGAGTTTGCCCTTTGATTGCGTTCCAATTAAGATTTCGTCAGATGCGACTTACTGTCATAATATATATATAGTATATATATATATATATATATATATATATATATTATATATATATATATATATATCCATTTCGGGAAGCTTTCAGCTCTCTTCCTCTTATTTTAAAAGTGCATCTTGCAATAAGTAACTTGCCTTCATGCGCTTTCATTCAACGTTGTCTTCAAAGAAAAAGAGAGAGCAATCGTTTACAAAAATATAACATTACGACTTGATTGCTTTAAGCTCACAAAGAGAGAGAGAAAAAAAAATATTTTACCTGACTTGAATAAGACATTAGGACTTGATTGCTTGAAGCTGAGAGAGAAAACCATACAAGATAAGGCATTTGGATTTAGATATTGGAGCTCACACACATACATAGAGGGATGAGAGACCTGATAGCCAGTGCAGTGGTACTGTATATTTTCATATGTTTGTATTGTATTTATATTGGATGGGGTACGAGAAAATTGTTTGAGATATCAAGGGTACGGGCACTGAAAAAGGTTAAGGACCACTGAATTAAAAACAAGAGTAGTAAGGGGTAAGAGATGTGTATTTCTGGTGATAGAAGTTCACTCTCGACGTGGTTCGGAAGTCACGTAAAGCCGTTAGACCTGTTGCTGAATAACCACTGGTTCTGTCAACGTAAAAACACCATACAAAGAAAACAAGAGTAGCGATGCATGTAACTACAAGAAAACCTTTATCCAAACAAAAAACACCATACAAAGAAAAGAAGAGTAGTGATGCATGTAACTACAAGAAAACCTTTATCCAAACAACTACAATAGAAAATAGCAACTTACTGTACTTCACAATCTGTTGTTTAGCTCCTAATTTGAAAATGTTTATGATTCTATTGAGAGGAGGGAGAGAGCGTGAAAACATTTAAAAACAGGTGTCAAAGGAAAATTCCATAGCCTCCGTTTTCATTTGCTGCCTGATTACACTCATTTATCCCTCTTGATACAAAATTTTTCCATAGCTCAAAAACTATCGAGATATTAGGCTTTCAGAGGAAGCAAATGACCGAGTTACAACCCTTCAGATTTGCTGCAAATGCTACTAGAGCGATATCATACCAGTCTTCGCCCTGTTACGTCATGGAATAATTTGGCGATGTTCGTCCCTATTGGTCTTTGAGTTGCCAGTTCATGCATTTCTCCATCTTCTTTTAAAACTGTGTTACTTTCGAATCTCACTGTTTTTAAGGATCTCAAATGAATGTCATCGATATGAGAGCTATATATTCTTGGACCAAGTTAATTTACCTATGTTTTGCTTTGCATTTTATGCGTGATTGCATATCCTTTTGCCTGTTGCATTCTGATATTTTTTAAACTGCTGCCGTAAGCCTGACATGCACATTGCATTTGCATTATTCCATTTGTATATGCATGCATATACGTATGCATACTTATTTTGTGTGTGTGTATATATATATATATATATATATATATATATATATATCTATATATACAATATATATATATATATATAGTATATATATATATATATATATATATATATATTTCGTCAACGATTTATCGAATAGGAATTTCGATATTTTCTTGAAAAAAGTAATGATTCCAGAACAGAACTCCCTCCCCCTGCCCCGCTCCTAAAATAATGTGGAGTTTGTGGACAGAAACAGATTGCATCTCTTGTAACAAGGAGGGTGGAGGGTGGGTCAAGGTGTTGTCCAGGGGACTCCTCCCAATCCGCCTACACCCCATGAGACGAAGGTGAGGCGAAGTACGTACATGCATAGTACTTTCTTCTCTTCACTCAAGGAGCTTCGAAATGGAATTAAATAGTAGGGGAGGCGGTTCATGTTATCTGGTAAAAATGATTTATTCGTTAAACAGGTATGGTGAATATATTGAATGGCCATCCTCATTTAAAAACTGCATTGTCACGTCATCATAAGATTTAAAAAGAGTCAAACTGTTATTTGAATAAATGCCAAAGATTCTTTACTTAATGATCACATGTACAACTTAAGAAAAAAATCAGGATGGAAATTTGGTAGAAAATTATCTTCTAATGTTATTCCAGTAATCTTTAGAAACTCAGGTCAACGGATGAAGGGAAGAGATCATTATCTCTAATAACCCACTGCGTTGTGGAAGAGAAAGTGGAAATATTTTTGACATTCTCGTATTGTGTTGAGCTCCAAAAGATTATGTTTTATGAAAATAAAATAAATTCAAGGCAGTCCATACATTTTACCGGAGACTGGGTAACAGGACAACACAAAAGCATCGGCAAGCTCCCCCTCCCCCTTCTTTTTAAAATTTTCTTTTTCTGTTCAGTATCCTGAAATTTACGATGATTTTGACGTACACACTTACACATACACATACATATACATATAGTTACTATTCTTATGATTTTCTATGCAACTGCTCTTATGCCGCTCCATTACATATCTTTTTCAGTACTGCTATTTCGTTTTTACTCCTCCAACTATTCCGTCTTTTGTTAATATTGCTCTGTCCTGGTCGCGTCATTAAAGACATTTCCCTCTCTTCTGTCTTATTTCCACTTCTTCCGTCTTCTACTCTGAGTGCTGTGAATCTCCATCTCCTCTGGTGATAGAAGTTCACTCTCGACGTGGTTCAGAAGTCGCGTAAAGCCGTTGGTCCCGTTGCTGAATAACCACTGGTTCCATGCAACGTAAAAGCACCATGCAAACAAAATCCACATCTCGGATGAAGCATCAGTCGAATTTCAGCATCAGGTCTGAGACCAACACCTCAAGTTCTTTAGGTCTTGTCTGAGAGTCTGTGCTGAGGCAGGTTTGTAAAAGTAGGTGAACGACCCGGGTGGTTGGTAGCCCACCACATGGCCCTTCGGTAAATAAACAACCCAAGACAAACAGACGAAGACAACTTACCGTGGTGCCCAAAAACTGGTGCATTTAAAACTGAATAATGTCTCTTGTGTATTATAGTCGTCTAGGTCAACAGAATGACGATGAGGTGTCCCATTCGAACGAATTTATGAATAAGTGTTGAGTGCGGGACATATTTGGGAGGTACGAATTCCTCCCTCTCTCTCTCTCTACTTCAAGAGTCAGTTGTATTATTACTAGAGTATTCTCTACTTCCAGAATACCAACAATGATAACCTTGTACGGAAAAAAATCAACATTTTCGAGTTATGTTGAATGTCATTAGATACAGAGTAATTAGCCTTTTCATTCCGCGTAAACAGTGTTATCATTTAAGGGTTTTATATTAACCCGTAATTTTTTCCGTCCTTCGTCTAATTCTGATCGAGCATAAAGTAGATTGTGGGATGTTCTTTTCCCGATGTTTCCCGGCCATCAGAAATTCGTGTTGATGTACAATGGTCCTCAAGTTCACTTATGTTGAAAGCAGAATATTCACCGGCGATATTTTCTCGTGGTAAGTCTCGTTCCTTGTTAAAATAAGCGAAATCCATACGAAAATGAATTTCCAAATGCATCTGAAGAGCCATATTTTCGTTTCGTTGTTTTAAACACTTGGGTTTCCCGTCATTCACGTTGCTGCTACAGTAGAGTAGAAAGAGAGAGAGACAGAGAAACAAATTTCGCTATTTACGGAAATTGATTGAATCGTATCTTTTATAAATTGCACCTTCAACGGTGCTGACTGAATAAAATGAAGCTTACTGCTGTCAATTGACCAAGACTAATCCTTTGCAGAGCCATCTAAGATTTCAGGTTCTAACAACCAAAAATTACAAATATGTTCATTGTGGCAGTCACGACGTTTCTCATCTTCTGGTAAAATACGACCACTTAGGGAAATTACGTATGTATAAAATATTTTAAAATAATCGCCTGAATTTCAAATGATTTTGTCAAACTGTTCAGATAGCGTAAAAAATATCAGGAAAAGAGCCAAATCGTGATGTGATATAAATGAAATCTATCAAGTGCGCAGCTAGAAATGTCTGTCGTAAAGTATTACGAACTTGTACAACAGCAGTAATGATATGTTCGGGAAACTCACGCTGAGAGAAATGCCAAATGAAATGGAACGTAGTATATAGAATTTAGCATCCTTAGGCCTAATTTACATTTAGGTTTTATACGACGATATACAAAAAATAAGTGGCGCAACTCTTAATATCCTTTCAACGTATGCAACAAATTTGTCATTAGTTTTAAAGTGAAACTGGAAATTGTTAAAATTAAACTGGAACTCCAGATGCTCAAAAGTTTAAGAGGAACTCTGATACCACTTTCAAGCGCCCCCAGTCGATTGTCTGTCACTAGATCTGAACTACAGGCCCAGATTCGAGTCCTTTCCGGGACAGATGGAGATTCGCGTATAATTCCCTTTGAAAGTAAATTATTCCCAAGATATAGGGAATTTGATGTTTATGCCTTAATATTTGAGAATATAAGAAAGGCATGTACAAGTGATAAAGATGAAATTATATGTATGTAATAATTATGTATATATTATAGTATCTATATATATAATATATATATAGATATATATATAATATATATATATATATATATATATAATATATACATATATGCATTATATATATGAATGTGTGATTGTGTGTATAAAATGTAGATGAACAACAAAATAAGGATAACATGAGAGTGTTACAAATGCTAATTTAAAAGTTAGACATACAGTAATAGTGACCTTATCAGTACCATAAAGAGAATTATGATAAGTTATTGGCTTAAGTTCTCATCTTAAGTGGCGATAAGGGAGCTGATAAAACGACTCGAAAGAAAGAAAGAAAGAGAAAAGCTTGAACCCTTTCCTCCTCCTCTCGACGCGGACAAGGTCAGTCAGTACTTCATGACGACAAGAGAGTTGAAACGTGTCACATCCGTTACGTAATGGGGTGCGCACTGATTTCTGGTCATCCTTTTCTTAATTTCTGCCTCGTAAGCGTCATGGCGGGCAAAGGAACTTTATAGTTGAAGGCGACTCCCTCGAAATTAAAAAAATGTGCTTTTGCTCATTCATTTTTAAACTCTGTACGTCATGGAGTTCCAGTAATCTCGTAGATCATGATTTCCGTCACTTTTGTAATCTCATTGTATTATGTGCACTTGAGCGATTATCAGTTTCTTGAACTGTGAACTGTGATTGATACGCCTTCAAAAAAATGGAGAGCTGTAATCTTGGTTATCAAGTAATGATTTCGTTTTGATAAGAGATTATTTGGAAATCTGACCTTTGTTCTCCATCTGTTCGTAATGTCATCATTACAAGGGCTAAGTTAAGCTTATGGATAAGAATAATCTTAATCAGTAGTTCCTAATGGAATATTCTTCACGAAGGGATAAAAACGAGAACTGCGACGTATGTGGTTGAATTAAAGACATCTCAACTATATGATCTACCGATTTGTTATCGGTCGTGTTGATTTGTGCGCTGTTTGTCTACTTATGTCCTGATACGAATTTTGCTGACGTCTCTTTTTCCATTTAAAATAATTTATTGAAGACACAGAATGACTGCTTTGTTTACCAGCGGCCTTTCCTATGCACGTTACCATTTCACGTTTGAAGATTTAATGGGAGATTAGTAAAACAGCGTCTATTACGTTCTGTTCTTTTCGTAAGCAGAAAGGTAAAGAATTAATGTTGTTAAGAAATTGACCTTTCCACTATAACCTGTTTTTATAATGAAAATACCTTACAGCCCCATGCAACGTTCAGAAGCGAATTTCTTTCTAATGTCAAAAAGCACAATGCCGTCGGTTTCCCAGATTCCTATAACCTCTCTCTTTAACGAGGCGTTTAGTTCCCTTGTCTCCAAACGCAGCGCTTTTTTTTTCTCTTCTTCGCAAGCTTTGTATAGAAAACGGGATTCAGATGTACTACATTCTTCGCGCCATCAAATTAAATGCCAATTAAGATGTCAGTATTCACTTACAGCAGTACTTCTATACCTGTCATGCAACATCTGATGTAAGAATCATTAGGATTGTCAATAACACAATGGCAAAAAAAAAAAAGCCTCATGTTTGAGAGGTTGTTTTTTCAACAAATGTTACTTGCACCTCGTGACACCTCTCATAGAATGAAGCTAAGTATTTTTTGCTTCATTGTCCTGCTTCCTTCACTTCGTAACTAACGTTTTGTTTTCCTTTTCATTTGATCTCAAGATTATTCCAGTAACTTTGATTGCATTGCATGTACGGTTTTTACATGAACTCGTGTATCCTCGTTAGTAAACATGCCACATTAGTGAAACGTAGGAGGAAAAGAATGATAAATTCAGATAATATGTGACACAAGAGCTGCCCAAGGCCTACTCAGATATAAATAAGTGCATATCAAAAATATAATTGGATATTTCATACAATACCACTTATTTACTTCTATCACCTGTACGAATCTGCTGCTTCTATATTCCGCCGTCTAAATTAACATTCATTGATCCAACTTCTCAGTTTCCATTTACTCTTATAACCTCATAGCCTTGAATATATAAACAAGAGTGTTTGGTCACATGATAGAAAATGGCTCATAATAAAAAGAGAAAGATCTCTCACTTCGTTTTTCCATTTTCCTGTTGGTTTTTTTAAATCACACGTTATTTCAGTATTTAAAATTATTTATACATACATATATATATATATATATATATATATATATATATATATGTATGTATATATATATACATATATATATATATTATATAGTATGTATATATATATATATATATAGATATATATGATATATATATATATTATATATATATATATATATTATATATCTATATATATAATACTATAATATATGTATTATATTATATATATATATATATATATATTATATATATATATATATATAATGAAAGGAGCCCATAAAAACGCCAAATGGTAGAAAGTTAATGGTATATATTTCGGAGAAAAATTGTCTCCAGCGACAGGCAAGTTATGAATGAACCTGAAATGTATAGCGTTAAATTTCTACCTTTTGGCGTCTTTGTGGTCTCCTTTTATTAGATGGGATTTGTTTTAACCGAAAATATTTCACGATCATAATAAATAATAATTATATTATGAAAATTATATATATTAATACAAATTCCATAATCAATCCTTTTATAATATTTAATAATAATATACGTATTATTTATAATTTATATGCCTATGATATTTATATATAAATCTAAAAAATTAATATAAAATATATTAATTATAAGAATTAGATATAAAGACATTGTAGCTCGATATAAATATATATATAATATATATATATATATATATATATATATATATATATATATATATATATATACGTATACGTGTTATATGTATTATATGTTCGTATGTATGCGTGTCTGTGGGTAAATTTTGGGTTGGAAAATGAATTATGAATGTTGATTGCATATTAAAGAAAAGATATGGAAGTGGTAGGGATGAATTGTTCATGTAGTGAACATAGGAGAAAACTGAAAGGATGAGAAATGGCATAGATACATAAAAAGAGCTGTAATAGGGTTACCATAGGTTTAGGAATGTGTCAGAGTGTTTTGAGATGATTCGTTCCTGTGGAAAGAATGGAGAATGATAGGCTGGTGAGATGGAAATACTATTTGGAAGTGTTAGAAGGAAGGGTGAGAGGAAATCCTAGAATAGAGAGTACAATTTGGAAGCGTTAGAAGGAAGTACAAGAGGAAGTCCTAGAATAGAGAGTACAATTTGGAAGCGTTAGAAGGAAGTACAAGAGGAAGTCCTAGAATAGAAAGTACAATTTGGAAGCGTCAGAAGGAAGTACAAGAGGAAGTCCTAGAATAGAAAGACAATTTGGAAGCGTTAGAAGGAAAGTACAAGAGGAAGTCCTAGAATAGAAAGTACAATTTGGAAGCGTCAGAAGGAAGTACAAGAGGAAGTCCTAGAATGAAAAGTACAATTTGGAAGCATTAGAAGGAAGGGCGAGAGGAAGTCCTAGAATAGAAAGTACAATTTGGAAGCATTAGAAGAAGGGGCGAGGGGATGTACTAGAATAGAAAGTACAGTTTGGAAAAGTTAGAAGAAACGGCACGAGGATATCCTAGAATAGAAGTACAGTTAGGAAGCATTAGAAGATAGGATGAGAGGGCATCCTAGAATAGAAAGTACAATTTGGAAGTGTTAGAATGAAGAGCGAGAGGAAGTCCTGGAATAGAAAGCACAATTTGGAAGCATTAGAAGGAAAGGTGAGAAGAAGTCCTCGAATAGAAATTACAAATTGGGAGCACTAAAAGAAAGGGAGAGAGGATGTCCTAGAATAGAAAGAAAGTACAATTTGGAAGTGTTAGAAGGAAGGGCAAGAGGAAGTCCTAGAATAGAAAGTTCAATTAGGAAGTGTTAGAAGAAAGGGCGAGAGGACACCATAGAATAAAAAGTACAATTTGGAAAGGTGAGAGGAAGTCCTAGAATGGAAAGCACATCTTAGAAGCAATAGAAGGAAGAGTGAGAGGACATCCTAGAATAGAGAGTACAATTAGGAAGTGTTAGAAAGAAGGGCGAGATGAAGTTCTAGAATAAAAAGTACAATTTGGAAGCGTTAGAAGGAAGGGCGAGAGGAAGTCCTAGAATAGAAACCACAATTTAAAAGTGTTAGAAGGAAGGTCAAGAGGAAGTCCTAGAATAGAAAGCACAATTTGGAAGCATTAGAAGAAAGGGCAAGAGGAAGTTCTAGAAAGTACAATTTGGAAGTGTTAGAAGGAAGGGTGAGAGGAAGTCCTATAACAGAAAGTACAATTTGGAAGAGTTAGAAGAAAGCGCGAGAGGATGTCCTAGAATAGAACGTACAATTTGGAAAGGCGAGAGGAAGTCTTAGAATGGAAACCACAATTTTGAAGCATTAGAAGGAAGGGTGAGAGGAAGTCCTAGAATAAAATGTACAATTTGGGAGCGTTACAAGAAAGGACAGAGGACGTCCTTGAATAGAAAGTACAATTTGGAAGAGTTAGAAAGAAGGGCAAGATGAAGTCCTAGAATAGAAAGTACAACTTGGAAGTGTTAGAAGGGAGGGCGAGAGGAAGTCCTAGAATAGAAAGTACAATTTAGAAGCATTAGAAGGAAGGGCGAGGGGAAGGCCTAGTATAGAAAGTACAGTTTGGGAGCGTTAGAAGGAAGGACGAAAGTAATTCCTAGAATAGAAAGTACATTTGGAAACATTAGAAGAAAGGGCAAGAGGAAATCCAAGAATAAAAAGTACAATTTACAAGTGATAGAAGGAAAGGCGAGAGGAAGTTCTAAAATAGAAAGTACAATCTGGAAGAATTAGAAGGAAGGGCGAAAGGAATTCCTGGAATAGAAAGTATAATTTGGAAGCGTTAGAAGGAAGGGCAAGAGGAAGACCTACAATTCAAAGCACAATTTGGAAGCGTTAGAAGGAAAGGTGAGAGGAAGACTTACAATTGAAAGCACAATTTGGAAGCGTAGAAGGAAAGGTGAGAGGAAGACCTACAATTGAAAGCACAGTTTGGAAGCGTAAGAAGGAATGGTGAGAGGAAGTCGTAGAATAGAAAGCACAATTTGCAAGTGTTAGAGAAGGAAAAGGTGAGAGGAAGACCTACAATTGAAAGCACAGTTTGGAAGCGTAAGAAGGAATGGTGAGAGGAAGTCGTAGAATAGAAAGCACAATTTGCAAGTGTTAGAAAGAAGGGTGAGAGGAGAGTCATGGAATAGAAAGGACAATTTGGAAGGGTTAGAAGGGAGGGCGAGTGGAAGTTCTAGAAAGTACAATCTGGAAGCACTAGAAGGAGGGGCGAGAGGCAGTCCTGGAATAAAAAGCACAATTTGGAAGCGTTAGAAAGAAGGTTGAGAGGAAAGCTTGAAATAGGAAGCACAATTTGGAAGCAAATGAGGAAGGCTGGGAGCGTGTTTGTGTATGTGTTTGAGAGAGAGAGAGAGAGAGAGAATGTCCTAAACTAGGGAGATGAGCACAATTTGGAAGCATTAGAAGGAAGGGACAGAGGAAGTTCGAGAAGATACAATATGGAAGTGTTAGAAGGAAGAATGAGAGGAAGTCCTAGACTAGAAAGTACAATTTGGAAGTATTAGAAGGAAGGGTGAAAGGAGGTCCTAGAATAGCCTAGAGTAGAAAGCTCAATTTGGAAGCGTTAGAAGGAAAGGTGAGAGGAAGTTCTACAATAGAAAGTACAAATTCAAGCATTAGAAGGAAAGTCGAGAGGACGTCATAGAATAGAAAGTACAATTTGGAAGTCATAGAAAGAAGGGCGATGAAGTCCTGGAAAGAAAGTACAATTTGGAAGCATTAGAAGGAAGGGCAAGAGGAAGTTCAAGAAGGTTAAATTTGGAAGTGTTAGAAGGAAGGGGGAGAGGAAGGCCTAGAATAGAAAGTACAATTTGGATGCGTCAGAAGGAAGGGCGAAGAGAATTCCTAGAATAGAGTACAATATGGAAGTGTTAGAAGGAAGGGCAAGAGGAAGTCCTAGAATAGAAAGTACAATTTGAAAGCGTTAGAAGGAAGGGCGAGGCGAAGTCCTAGAATAGAAAGTACAATTTGGAAGCATTAGACGGAAGGGCAAGAGGAAGTTCAAGAATAGAAAGCACAATTTGGAAGCGTTGGAAAGAAGGGTGAGAGGAAGTCCTGGATTAGAAAGCACAATTTGGAAGCATTAGAAGGAAAGGGTGAGAGGACGTCCTAGAATAGAAAGTACAATTTGGAAGGGCGAGAGTAAGGCCTAGAATAGAAAGCACAATTTGGAAGTGTTAGAAGGAAGGGCGAGAGGAAACCCTACAATAAAAAGCACAATTTGGAAGCGTTAGAAGGAAGGGCAAGAGGAAGTCCTAGAATAGAAAGCACAATTTGGAAGCGTTGGAAGGAAGGCGAGAGGAAGTCCTGTAATAGAAAGCACAATTTGGAAGCGTTGGAAGGAAGGGCGAGAGGAAGTCCTGTAATAGAAAGCACAATTTGGAAGCATTAGAAGGAAGGGTGAGATGAAGTCCTAGAATTGAAACCACAATTCGGAAGCATTAGAAATGGTGAGAGGAAGTCCTGGAATAAAAAGCACAATTTGGAAGCATTAGAAGGAAGGGAGAGAGGAAGTTCTAGAATAGAAAGTAAAAATTGGAAGCATTAGAAGAAATGGTGAGAGATTGTCATAGAGTAGAAAGTATAATTTGGAAGTGTCAGAGGGAAGGGCGAGAGGAAGTCCTAGATTAGGAAGTACAATTTGGAAGCATTAGAAGGAAGGGTGAGAGGAAGTCTTAGAATAAAAAGTACAATTTGGAAGTGTTAGAAGAAAGGGAAGTGATGCCATAGAACAGAAAGTACAATTTGGAAGGGCAAGAAGAAGTCCCAGAATGGAAAGCACAATTTAGGAGCGTTAGAAGGAAGGGCGAGAGAGGAAGTCCTAGAATGGAAAGTACATTTGGAAGCATTAGAAGGAATGGAGGGAGGAAATCCAAGAATGAAAAGTCCAATTTGCAAGTGATAGAAGGAAGGGCGAGAGGATGTCCTAGAATAGAAAGTACAACTTGGAAGCATTAGAAGGAAGGACGAGTGGAAGTCCTTGAATAGAAAGTACAATTTGGAAGCGTTAGAAGGAAGGGCAAGAGGAAGACCTACAATTGAAAGCACAATTTGGAAGCGTTAGAAGGAATGGCAAGAGGAAGTTCTAAAAGGTACAATTTGGAAGTGTTGGAAGAAAGGGCGAGAGGATGTCCTAGAATAGAAAGTAAAATTTGGAATGGCGAAAGTCCTAGAATGGAAAGCTCAATTTAGAAGCGTTTCAAGGAAGGGTGAGAGGAAGTCCTAGTATAGAAAGTACAATTTGGAAGGGTTAGGAAGGGTTAGGGGAAGTCCTAGAATAGAAAGTACAATTTGGAACCATTAGAAGGAAGGGTGAGAGGAAGTATTAGAATAGAAAGTACAATTTGAAAGCGTTAGAAGAAAGGGTGAGGGGAAGTCCTAGGATAGAAAGTACAATTTGGAAGAGTTAGAAGGAAGGGTGAGAGGAAGTCCTAGAATAAAAAGTACAATTTGGAAGCGTTAAAAGGAAGGGGGATAGGAAGACCTACAATAGAAAGCACAATTTGGAAGTGTTAGAAGAAATGGCAAGAGGAAGTCCTGGAATAAAAAGCATAATTTGGACGCGTTAGAAGGAAGGGCAAGAGGAAGCTCTAGAAACAACAATTTGGAAGCATTTGAAGGGAGGAAGATGTGGAATGAAAAGCCCAATTTGGAAGTGCTAGAAGGAAGGGCAAGAGGAAGTTCTAGAAAGTACAATTTCGAAACATTAGAAGGAAGGGCGAGAGGAAGTCCTAGAATTGAAAGCACAATTTGGAAGCATTAGAAGGAAGGGTGATAGGAAGTCCTAGAATTGAAAGCACAATTTGGAAGTGTTAGAAGGAAGGGTGAGAGGAAGTTCTAGAATGTACAATTTGGAAGCATTTAGAAGGAAGGGTGAGAGAAAGTCCTAGAATTGAAAGCATAATTTGAAAGTGTTAGAACGAAGGGTGAGAGGAAGTCCTAGAATAGAAAGCACAATTTGGAAGTGTCAGAAAGAAGGGTGAGAGGAAGTTCTAGAAAGTACAGTTTGTAAGCGTTAGAAGGAAGGGCAAAAAGAAGTTGTAGAATTGAAAGCGCAGTTTGAAAACGTTAGAAGTAAGGTTGAGAAGAAGTCCTAGAATAGAAAGCACAATTTGGAGTGTTAGAAGGAAGGACGAGGGGAAGTTCTGAAAGGTATAACTGGAAGTGTTAGAAGGAAGGGTGAGAGGAAGTCCTAGAATAAAAAGTACAATATGGAAGCACTGGAAAAAATGACGAGATGAAGTCCTAGAATAGAAATTACAATTTGGAACCGTTAGAAGAAAGGGCGAGAGGAAGTACTAGAATAGAAAGTACAATTTGAAAGCGTTAGAAGAAAGGGCGAGAGAAATTCCTAGGATACAAAGTACAATTTGGAAGCATTAGAAGGAAGGGCGAGAGGAAGACCTACAATTGAAAGCACAATTTGGAAGTGTTATAAGTATGGTGAAGAGGAAGTCCTGGAATAAAAAGCACAATTTGGAAGCGTTTGAAGGGTGAGAGGAAGTCTTAGAATTGAAAGCACAATTTGGAAACGTTAGAAGGAAGGTCAAGAGGAAGTCCTGGAATTGAAAGCACAATTTGGAAGTGTTAGAAAGAAGGGGCGAGAAGAAGTCTTGGAATAGAAAGCACAAATTGGAAGCGTTAGAAGGAAAGGTGTGAGGAAGTCCTACAATTGAAAATACAATTTGGAAGCATTAGAAGGAAAGGTGAGTGAAAGTCCTAGAATTGAATGCACAATATGGAAGTGTTAGAAGAAGGGTGAGAGGAAGTCCTGGAATAGAAAGCACAATTTGTAAGAGTTAGAAGGAAGAGCGAGAGAAAGTCCTTGAATAGAAAGCACAATTTGGGAGCATTACAAGGAAGGGTGAGAGGAAGTTTTAGAATTTACAATTAGGAAGCATTAGAAAGAAGGGCGGAAGGAAGTCGTAGAATTAAAAGCATAATTTGAGAGCGTTAGAAGGAAAGGGGAAGAGGAAGACCTAGAATTGAAAGCATAATTCGGAAGCATTAGGAATGGTGAGAGGAAGTCCTGGAGTAGAAAGCATAATTTGGAAACATTAGATGGAAGGGTGAGAGGAAGGCCTAGATAAATGCATAATTTGGAAGTGTTAGAAGAAAGGGCAAAAGGAAGTCCTATAATAGAAAGCACAGTTTGGAAGTGTTAGAAGACAGGGCGAGGGGAACTAGAATAGAAAGCACAATTTGGAAGTGTAAGAAGGAAGTGTGAGAGGAAGTCCTGGAATAGAAAGTGCAATTTGGAAGCATTGGAGGGAAGGGCGAGAGGAAGTCCTATAATAGAAAGCACAATTTGTAAGCGTTAGAAGGAAGGGCAAGAGAAAGTCCTGGAATAGAAAGCACAATTTGGAAGCGTTATATGGAAGGACGAGAGGAAGTCCTATAATAGAAAGCACAAATGGGAAGCGTTAGAAGGAATGGAGAGAGGAAGTCCTATAACAGAAAGCACAATTAGGAAGCCTTTGATGGAAGGGCGCGAGGAAGTCCTATAATAGAAAACACAATTAGGAAGCCTTTGATGGAAGGGCGATAGGAAGTCCTAGAATAGAAAGCACAATTTGGAAGTGTTAAAGGGAAGGGTGAGAGGAAGTCCTAGAATAGAAAGTACAATTTGGAAGCGTTAGAGGGAAGGATGAGAGGAAGTCCTAGAATAGAAAGCACAATTTGGAAGCGTTAGAACCTGGGTGGCCAACCTTTTGTTTCCGATCCACAAATTTTCTTCAGTTCTTATTCATTTGCGCCATACAAACTTTAACTCCTTTTCAATCCTTTAAGTATGGTAATTTGGACATATTTGGCTACTTTATATATATATATATATATATATATATATATATATATATATATATATATATATATATAATATATATATATATATATATATATATATATATATATATATATATATGCAGGTATATAATGTTGACGCATTATTGCTTAAAGAAGATGACTAATAGTTGCACACTGAGCAATAAAATCAAATAAAATTATTTGTATGTTTTAGATTAGAACAAATCTCAGTAAAACCTACTTTTAGCTATAAGTTACTTGAATTATTTTTTGTATTTTTTTCTAGAAATCAGTGTTATTATTAGTATTATTTTTTTATGAGCAGGCAATTTTTTTTCTTTCATTATTAGTGGGTTATAGTGCGCCACTTGTAATAGTGCAATGCGCCACTGTTGGCGCATGCGTCATAGGTTGGCCACCCTTGTGTTAGATGGAAGGGCGAGAGGAAGTCGTATAATAGAAAGCACAATTTGTAAGTGTTAGAAGAAAGGGCAAAAGGAAGCCCTGAAATAGAAAGCACAATTAGGTAGCGTTAGATGGAAGGACGAGAGGAAGTCCTAGAATAGACAGCACAATTTGGAAGCGTTAGAGGGAAGGGCGAGAAGAAGTCCTAGAATAGAAAGCACAATTTGGAAGCGTTAGAGGGAAGGGTGAGAAGAAGTCGTATAATAGAAAGCACAATATGGAAGTCTTAGAAGGAAGGGCAAGAGGAAGTCCAGGAATAGAAAGCACAATTTGGAAGTGTTAGAGGGAAGGTGAGAGAAAGTCCTATAATACAAATCACAATTTGGAACCGTTAGAAGAAAGGGCGAGAGGAAGTCCTGGAATAGAAAGCACAATTAGGAAGCGTTAGAGGGAAGCGTGAGAGGAAGTCCTATAATAGAAAACACAATTTTTAAACGTTAGAAGGAAGGGCGAGAGGAAATCCTGTAATAGAAAGCACAATTTGGAAGTGTTAGAAGGATGGGCGAGAGGAAGTCCTATAATAGAAAGCACAGTTTGGAAGTGTTAGAGGGAAGGCCGAGCGGAAATCCTAGAATAGAAAGCACAATTTGGAAGCGTTAGAGGGAAGGGCAAGAGGAAGTCATGAATAGAAAGGGCCAGAGAAAGTCCTAGAATAGAAAGGACAATAAGGAAGTGTTAAAAGGGAGGGCGAGAGGAAGTCCTAAAATAGAAAGTACAATTAGGAAGCAGTAGAGGGAAGGGCTAGAGGAAGTCCTACAATAGAAAGCACAATTAGGAAGCATTAGAGGGAAGGGCAAGAGGAAGTCCTTGAATAGAAAGGGCCAGAGAAAGTCTTAGAATAGAAAGGACAATAAGGAAGTGTTAGAGGGAAGGGCAAGAGGAAGTCCTAGAATAGAAAGCGCAATTTGGAAGCATTAGAGGGATGGGCGAGAGGAAGTCCTATTTTAGAAAGCACAATTAGGAAGAGTTAGAGGGAAGGGCGAGAGGAATTCCTGGAATAGAAAGCACAATTTGGAAGCGTTAGAGGGAAGGGCGAGAGAAAGTCCTAGAATAGAAAGCATAATTAGGAAGCATTAGAGGGAAGGGCGAGAGGAAGTCCTAGAATAGAAAGCACAATTTGGAAGCGTTAGAGGGAAGGGCGAGAGGAAGTCCTATAATAGAAAGCACAATTTGGAAGCATTAGAGGGAAGGGCGAGAGGAAGTCCTAGAATAGAAAGCACAATTTGGGAGCGTTAATAGGAAGGGCCAGAGGAAGTCCAAGAATAGATAGTACAATTTGGATGCATTAGATCTAATGAATGGCTAGAGGAAAACCTATAATGGGCTGAATAAATTGTCTAAGAGCTAATGAAAGTAGGGAACCCAACGTTCTATAAGCGAAAGTAATGCCGTGTATTTATTAGTTAGTTAGATGTGCTGCTGTTGGTGAGTTTTTTCTCTTTGTGTACGTGTATTGTCCAGCAAAGCCTTCTAGGTCCAAAGTTTGCACTCGTCATCCAGGTCACCAGTTTGCCAAGCTGGATATATATATATATATATATATATATATATATATATATATATATATATATATATATATATATATATATATATATAGTGTCTATGTCTGATGTATATATAATACAGAAACATTTACAATTAACAGTCTTTCTACCGACATAATAAGACTAGATAAAACTTTAATTGCACAATTGAATATAACAGTTGCTCTACTAGTAACAAATAGAACTGGAAGACACTGCAAGAAGAGTTACATAATCTTCAAGTAACAAAATGTCACAAGAGGAAGTGTCCGACCGCGACCTTTTTGCCTTTGCCGTTAAACGGCACCGTAGCTTCCCATTATTATCTTATTTTTGTTTTCCTCTTCTGCTGTTTATCAGTCGCCACTTCCTTGATTCCTAGCTGGCCATAATAGATCAGCTGTTCCTAACGGACACGATGCCTTGAAAGCCGAAGTTTGGACCTGACTCTCAATACATTAGCCTTCGTCCCTGTGACAGCAAGAACCCTTAATGGAGTGCGTTTGATTGTTTAGGTCTCTCTCTCTCTCTCTCTCTCTCTCTCTCTCTCTCTCTCTCTCTCTCTCTCTCTCTCTCTCTCAGCGGGAAGAGGTAGTTGGGGACAGGTAGTGCGAGACATTTTTTCTTCTTCTTTTTTCTAGGTATTTAATTTTACATTCTATTACTCTGTTCTCTTGTTATGTACTGTTGAGTTTTCGCCTGTTCTCATTTACATGACCTCGAGTAAGGAACAACAAATAAGGCTATACGGAACTATACACAAGAGAATTATGCAAAATAAATGATGCTTCAAACCCAAACTCGCCTTTCTGTACTCCAGCTCCTCTGGGAGCAAGTTGCTCCATTCAAGGTTAGATAGTGGTTTTTATTTTGGTATTTTAAGGAAGATATACTTTAGGAGTCGCTCTCTGCTTAGAGATCATTTCTACTGACAATCAAGTGTTTTAAACCCTGTTGCCATGCTCGTTGCATGAGTAGCTATCTCGCAAGCCAAGGAGATTGATAGCAGTGGGTTTGAGTTTTTTTTCTACTCTCTCTCTCTCTCTCTCTCTCTCTCTCTCTCTCTCTCTCTCTCTATGAATTTGTATATATAACATATGCATGTATATATACATACATATGTTTAAGAAAATAAAAGGCCCATAAAACACTATTTGAACATCACAACCATGTATTTCGAGCACTGCCTTCTGTGCTCATGTTCGCTGGTAAAATATGGGCAGATGATGTCATTCATGAATATATATACAAAGCATATGAAAGGTCAAATAGGCCTTTAATTTTCCATTATCCCAAATCCATCGGGAGTTGACCGTTTAACGTATATACGTAAATAAAGAGGAGATGAAGCCGGAGTTTACAAGATACCGTGCAGCAATTGAAATGAGATTTCACGTGGGGTAGACGAGTAGATCCATCTCGCAAAGATTAGCAGTACACGAAAGATCAATGCGATGATCTTCAGAGAGCTCGGAAGTTTCTTACATATTAGGGATAAATCCATACTATTAACTGGAGTGGGGCAGAGCTGGTTTTCAAAAGTAGCTGTCCGTACAAAAGGAAGTTGCTCAAATCTGCTGTCATTAGTCAAACCAACAGCATGAACTTGTCAGGAGGACATTGGAAATCGGATGACACACCAGGGAATAGTTTAATTTCCATTCTTCCTGGGTCAACCGTCACCTGCTTACCATCAGAGACTTACTGCCACGCCTTCATATGCTTTGTATTTATATTCCTGTAAGACATAAGTCCATATTTTATTAATGAACAGAGGCACAGAAGGCAGCGCTCGAAGTATATGGTTGCAACGATCATATAGAGTTTTATTGGTCTTTGATCTTCATATTATACCGTTGTATTACAGTAAAAGACAGTTATATATGTATATGTACATATACATGTACTATACATATATATGAATATATGTATATATTTATATATATAATATATATATATATATATATATATATATATATATATATATATATATATGACTGGTAAAAATGTTTTTACAGCAGAATTCCATCTAATAAAAGGAGCCCATAAACAAAATATATTTTGGTGTCTTCATGAGCTCCTTTTTATTAGATATATATATATCTATATATATATATATAATATATATATATATATTATCTATTATATAGATATATATATATATATATATATATATATATATATATATATAATATCTAATAAAAGGAACTCATGAAAACACCAAAATATATTTTGGTTATATGTAAATATATATATATAATATATATATATATATATATATATATATATATATATATATATATATATATTTATTTGTGTGTGTGTGTGCGCGCGTGCCTGTCTATCTTTCCTGGCACAAAAGGAATACAACATCCGCAAAGGAATCCACTACACGAAGTTCATAATTTTCACGTTAATCGTTTGGGTACCAGAATTTATAATTAATCCAATATTTTGCTGCGTCGCAATAAATGAATGCATTTTTAATGACGAAGCAATTCGGAGACAGTCCAGTGCAGTCGACTTTCAATGCGAAGTAAATATCGGTACTCACATGCCCAACCCCTGAAGAAAATAATATTATATCACTTTGTAACTTGTTTACTTCTAAGTATTTACATTTAGTGTTACTACACACTCGAGTACTTTCAGGCCCTATCTGTGGCCTATTTTCAAGAGATGTATGGGATGTTAGCCTGGGTCAAGGCCCAGCAGTCTTCTGGCCGAAGACTGCTGGGCCCTGAGCCAGTATACATCCCAAACATCTCTTGAAAATGGGACACAGATAGGGCCTGAAAGTACTCGAGTGTGTAGTAAAACTAAATGTAAATACTTAGAGGTAAACAAGTTACAAAGTGATTTTGTGGGTTTCTTGGTTTCTTTTTCAATCTTCAGAAGAAAACTGAAAGAAGTTTTTGTTTGGTTCATTATATATTATATATATGTGTGTGTATATATACACTATGCATTAGGGGAAAGTTTGTTCATTATGGAGTCAGCCACAAACATTCTCGGTAGTGTTGTGGTAGTTGGGTACTTGGATGCCATTTCTTCTCACTGAGGTTCGAATGCCGGTATGAAGAATGGGCTTCATTCATTCTCAAATTCGGACTCAACGTTCCCACTGGGAAAAGCATCCCAAAATGTTAGGGTCCTAATCGAGGAATGAAGAGCCTACTGCGTTCTATAATATGGATTGCAGGCTGTCTGCGTAACTGAGTACATAAATACACGTGGAGGCACATGTTATTGATATACATATAGTATACATATATTAGGGAGAGTATCACCTAAAGTCAAGCTTATTCTGCACAGTCCTCTGTCGGAAATGGTTTATTTGTGTCGTGAATCAAGAAAAAGGCCTTAAATGGAGAAGACACTTGAGCATCACCAAATATCTTATCTTGCCATGACCCTAAGATTCCAAGACAAACGGAAGTTTAAGTTTTATACAGTCGCTTTAATCTTTCGTGTTACTTGCAAGGCAAATGACTCCAGATTCAATACATCAGATGAAAAATGCCATTAAATTGAATGCTTAGTTCCCGATGGCTCTCAAAGCGCGAAAGTTATATGACAGTTTACCTCAAAGTCTAGAGAATTCTCTAGACCTTGTTTATCTGATAATCGTCATGAAATATATGGAGTAGTACAAAGTGAATTAAATTTGTTTGGCGAAACTCTCAAGTTACCGTATATACGTAGTATACTTGTCCCAATTGAATCATTATAGAACGCGATTATTCATCCGTAGAGGCATTTGAAATTAATGATGCTTGACATCTAGTATTGAGACTGAATGTGATTCCATGAATCGTTTCTCCTTCCATCCCAAGAATCACCATCACTTACGGGACTAAATACCACATTTGGTTTGAACACTGATGCTGTTCAACATACAGACAAAATACCATCAAGCTTAGCCACGAGATCTTTACCGTAATCTGCCAAGAAGCACAATTATAGTCGTGGAAAAATTAGGATTGTGCCATCATGCCGACACATTACTACAAGAAACAGCGCAGCCTCTTTTTTGATGGACCAAGTTGAACTTCTCTGACTTTCCAGCTGATACGTCTATAATACTATTCCTATCTTGTTACCCAATTATAATCACTGATCTTGGAGTTACATTTCAGCTTGAGTAATAAGAAGATAGTATTCTGAGACATGTAATTGAAGTACGCATGTGTACACACAACACAATTCAATCATATGTGAGTTTTCAAAACTCCACATTTTATTTAATACACTTAAAAAATTAAGGTAACAAAATTATCCTATTTCTGTCCGTCCTGTATTTATGACAGAATACATAATATAATTATCAAAATATATTTTAAATCTTTGTGCTGGTGACATGAGCACGTGATTTAAGGCTTTGATTTTTTTATGCAAAACGTGTCCCGACTTATATGAACTGTGTTTTCAATGAGTTCAAGAAATGCATTATCAGCCAAGAAGTTCCTTGAAATGTTGCTTACCTTATCACTTTCACTTTTCTGGTATTTGAATGCTATTATGCTAGTTTGATGCAATGATACATTTTTACCTGCGACTTACTGGAAGTATTGTATTGTTCTTCATTGCATTGTGGTCTCTTTCAACTGTTCCTGTAATAACGACTCACATGACATTTTGCCGTGAAAAAAATTTGTTTACGACCTACTTCATAGTTTTAACCGTTGACGTTCCCTAGAGATCTTCTTTATCCCCAACCAGGTGATCTCCAACTCTGACCGTATCAGGTATATGATCTGCATATTTCACTCTTAACAGTTTCCCTGTTTTTGCTTGACTGTAAACAGGCGGAGAAGAATGCAAAATCTCGTAGATCAGGGAGAGTTTGTGTGTGTGAGAGAGAGAGAGAGAGAGAGATTTTAGTTATTTTTCCATTATGGATGCGAATGTTTCTTGTGCAGTATTTTGTTTCTTTGACGTTACTTTACAAATACTTTTTATTACATCCTTAGAAATACTAGCAATAAGGAACAGGAGCACACAGCTGGCTTAATGCCAGCTGAGTCAAACAACAATAACCAGTAAATTCAAGTTAAAGCACGAATCCGCGAACAATGGTGCTGGTCCTTTGTCGATTTTGGTTAAAAGAAAAAAAAAATCTGAGAATGACGTAGAATGATAGTTCCTAATTTGTTTTTCTCGGAACCCATCTTCTTCCCCTAATCGAAGCGTCGTCGTTTAAAAAAAGATCCCAATGAACTGTTGCATCTTACACAAAGTACGACGTTGTTTGTATATACTAGTAAACTGCAGGCAGAAACCACTTGAATGAGGTTTGCTTGCCACACCTGAGGAAGCTGTTCTTACCCAAAACTTCTTGGCGGAGAAAAGCAATATCGTCGTGAAGCCTAATTTATTTATTGATTGATTTTTACTTTCTCTTCCTTGTTTTTGCGCTTCCAGAACCTCCATTTCTGCAGAAATGTCTGAAATAAGCTTGCGTATATTTTCCATCTGTATTCTGATACCCATAATCAGTATCAGTTACGGTCTGGACCGAGCCTACCGTGGAATGCCAGAGATAAGTCTGCACCGTGAAGAGAACAGCCAGCAGATCCAGAATTAATAAATAAAGCTCGATTAGAATAATGATAAATTTCGAGTTCATTAACATATACTAAATCAGCTGTGAATTCACTCATATTGTGATATGGTAGCGCAGTCAAGAGAGTCGACGAAGAATAAATAGAGACGATGTCACCATAAATGTTAGCGAATTAAAGAAGCAGAAATCTTTTCCTGTTCTTTCTTGAGATGAAGCCAGCCTCGGGCAGCCCGTAAAAATCTTTGCCTTCTTTTGAGATCTTTAGAAGCTACAGTGATTCTTGGAAGGCTCCGATGCGTAAAAAGCTTGTAGCGAACAATAAAAATGACGTAGTTCCCGATCTCCATTAACCTAGAAAACGATAGAAAAAACCGTCATATAAAAAAAAATTACTATTCCAGGACTTACCTGGTGACGTATTCATTAAACCCATGAACTTAGATGTGGTTTATAAAATCATAGTCATTTTTGCACTCAAATACCATTAATACTTCCACTTTACCTGAAATAAAGAATATTATTATTAATGCTGCTGCAGTATCAGTAACGATAATAACTGTTACAAGGTTGCATAGGGATCTGATCTGAGCTGAGCAAGACAGTACTATTATTATTATTATTATTATTATTATTATTATTATTATTATTATTATTATTATTATTATTATTATTATTATTATTATTATACTAGCTGGAGGCGGGCAACTGTAGGCCGGCATTGTGTGAACCGTAATATCGTCGTTATTTTTCATCGTAGAAGAAAAGTAAGAGCATATTTGGAATCCCCGTGAAAAGTTCTATCAGATGTTTTTTATTTTTCCTCTACGGATAATAATAAAGACCATCCCCTCTAAAACATACATGCATGGTCCTACCTTGGCTCAGTTCGGTCCAGTAGTTACACCGTCCATAGAGAATGTACATACATACTAGTACGTAGCCCGACCATCAGCTTTATAAGTATTATTATATTTATTATTATTATATAGAAAACGAACCCTACTTTTATAGAACAGGCCTATTGGGACCATTGACTTGAAATTTATAGTACCTCCAAAGAACATGCTGACATTTTATAAACATGAAATCTACAGTGGGACATGAATGATATCTATATCATTTTGGTCGTTAAGCATTGCTACTATGTCTTATCTTCTGAAGACGGTGTGTCGTGAGTCAAGTTTTTCCGTAAATCAACCAAGGAATGAGCTAGAATGGCCAATTCGGTGTAGAAGAATTACAGACCGCTTTCCTGAGGGTGCTTTGAGCTTTGTAAATGCAGCGTGATCAATCTGAAATGCCGATTTTTCTGGTCGTAATTACTGGCCACTTACTTTACAGTACCGTATAGGCGACTTGTATGTAATTAAAATCACCTAGTTTACTATACCAGCCTCATCTCGGTTTTGTCATAGGGCTTCATCTACCTATATATGACTACTCCTTTCGGGGTTCTCTATTATACAATATCGGTACCTTTTTCACGGACAACTGTCACTACGTGGTGTTGCTGAATATAGCTTATAAAAAGGGCTTTTGATGAAACGTCATATGTTAACTCCTGTTACGTGTTTGAGTTCATATGAAAATTAAGATCGCTCGTGAAAACAAGATATTTGGTTCTTAATTACTGGAAAATTGAAAGACAAAATATATATGAATAATTCATTGTAATTGCCGACTATCAATCATTATGTATTTGCAAGATTCCAGGGTAAGACTGCTACTGTTACGTAAGCATAAATAATACTGGAGATAATGAAGTACCAGCGACGTGATCGAAGTGAGTCTAATGTCATCTGTAAGTCCTGAATATTGTTTTTGAAGGAGCTGTTTACCTTTCTTCAGGTGAGCGTAGGCATTCCATGAGCGCCACTTTCCATGACGTCACAGACCGGTAGATGCACCTATTCTTTAGTAGTGTATGGAAATGTGGAGACTATCTTCAACCATATCTTTCGTACATGTATTTATAATAACTTACGATAAGTCAATATGGAAATTAGTTCCATGCATGCGCATCACGACCAGAAAATAATCACTTGAGGTAACTCGTGCAGCGGATTCTTGAAATCAGACAAAATGATTCGTGGCAACTCACATTAGTCGTATATATGCCGAGTTACAGACGCCTTGTGACTCATTCTCTGGTTAGTGATCAAACCTTTTTGAAGTGCGGCAACTCCGACAGAACAGTTTTACTTTAGGCTTCTGTAAGGTAATTTCTGAGTACTTGTTTACATAGTATATATTTTATATATATATATGTATGTATGTATATTGTAGTTTGGGTTTTTATATATAGCGTTCTAATGACATTTATAATCTCCTATACCGATTATTACTAGGCCTATTACGTTAACAGCGAATGTTGACGCGTGTTCTTAAGAAAAACTTCTAATTTACGAATTGGATCGCCAAACGTTAGTCATTTACGATGCTGCAATGAAGTTTTTTTAAATTAATATTCTGGCATTTCGGCAGGTGTAACTAAACGCGAGTTAGCTTATATTAGATATTCGAAAATTGCACTGATAGCCCACATAAATTGCAGTTATAATTGCAGGTGTATTTATATATCCTGTGTGGGCCTTACACATGCAGTAGTTTTGGAGGTACATGTAAATTAGTATGTATGAACATTTTATACATGCAATATATGTGTGTCTTCCCCTTCGGACAACATATATGAAAATATATTAACTCCGAGGTAGAGCGAATTGGATATTAAAGAACATTTTAAGCTTAATGCATGTTCATGAATCCTGGTGATAATATATATATATATATATATATATATATTATATATATATATATATATATATATATATGTAATATATTTACACATAATACGCGATTGTTATATGTGTGCCTTTTATGTAAATATCAGCTCTGGTAGGGAAAGGAAAAATAAATCGACTACCACCACTATTAATACTAACATTCTTATCGCTTCTCTTCAGATTTAGTTTTTGTAGCTGCCATCAATTAATAATCGTAATACTAATTTTATGTATTCTGACCTCATTAATTTCGAGTTCTCAGTTAATTCCTGAACCCCACCTCTTTATTTTTTTTTTTAATTTTTTAGATAGAGATAAGAAAAAAACGGGGGAAGTGGGAGTGGCAGTCGAACCCGAAATCCTGTGTTACTCAGTCAGAGATAAACACTATTTCTCGTTTGGTGATCTCGTAAGGTTGGAGACATTAGCGTCTCATCTTTTCTTGCTTATGTGTTCGTGTGTTTATACAAGTAACGGTTAATGCAGATGCAGTGCAATGATCTGAATATGCGCATCACATTTTTAGGACTGATTACGTATTCACACAGCACCCTTTATCGTTTATTGGATGCACATTCTGACTTCGTAATTTCAGTAGAAGTACATATGTAGCGTCTGTTCTCTACTGCCTGCTTGCGTGCGTGAACCCTGAAATCTCCTGGGATGTTCAGGCTTACGCTGTAGTCTATCTGAACTGGGTTCTTTATTTCCTCCGGTATTCTGGGGATGTGCAGGAGAGGTAGGGGGAGGGGGGTTGCTCCTTTGGCATTATCGGGGTATTACTGTTCCTCCCGTATAATTTACTGACATTCCGAAAGGTCATCTTATAACCTACCTGACCATGGGGCCCTGGAGCAGTCGAGAGCTTTGGTTTATAATTTTTTTTTATTTCTTATTTTTTAGGAACTTGTACTTGAAGGTCAGAGGAAACGAAGGTATGCAAGTTTTTTTTGTAAACCTTATAGTAGATCAGATAATTAATATCATAGTAGATTATTCGAGTGGTCAAAGTGCCTTTCACATTTTAGTTTTTCAGAATTTAAAGTTTCTGTGAAGCTAAGAAGCATCGTGGAATTTCCTGTTTTGAAGGTTGTCATGATATTCGATGTGTAGAAACAACATGCTTTGCAAACAATTGTTTTTACAAACGCATGAGCACAAAAATGCGCTGACGTCCTTAACACTAAAGTGATTGCTGATGCATTTTCTTCACAGTGTATCGATGCGCGCGCGTTCGTGCGCTTGTATGCGAGTATGTAAGTTGTGCGCATCAGAGCATATTTACGTGTTGCCCCTCTTCGGTCACCAACGTCCTGACCTCTAGATAACCTCAGCGGTTATCTTCTTGGTTTTCCATTCATGAATGTGCGCACGCACAACCTGAAATCCGCTAATGACACTTATCTAATCGTACCTTATTTTCCACGTCGATGAAGACACCACGGCGCATGTGTAGATCGGCACAAACACGAGACTTCGAGGTTGTTGATAACATTGAATAAAAACAGGATATGCGAACCCAACGCCTTTTTACGGAGGTTAGCCGGTTTTATGTTGTTACTTTGAAACTTGCTTTTGATATCAAGGGAAGGAAAATGGTGAAAGGAAAATCTGTATTACAGCAAAGGATATAAAGTAATTTAATTTTCTTTCATTCCACGTTAATCATTTAAACTAAGCTTTATATGCGATCCAGTGGCATAGCTGGCATTACATCAGTGGCGGCGCCTAGGTAGGGCCAAGATATATTTTGGGGGCGCCAAAGAAAATAACGTAAAACTAATGTACCAAATCTGTAATTAGTAAAATATACTATCCATGTGAATGAAGCAAAATAATAGTATTAGTAAGTAGTAAACCTGAATTTGAAATGATAGAGGTCAATTTTCAGTTAATTTTCAACTTTTACAATATGCATATGTATCAAATACTGTAATGTAAATAACCTTAAATTCAACACTAGCCTAATTTCTGTTATCAAGTTTTAATTTTCAACTAAAGTATGATATCCTTGTCATGCAAACATATCAAAATGGTGCGTTTTGTAAACGTGGTTGAAAGTCGCTTTCGATCGTTGTAGGATATGATCGCTAGGGCAAGAATATCTGCTTTTGACCACCAGAGGGTTCAAGTTTACCTATAAAGGGCATTTCGCCTGGGGCGCCAAGCAACTGACTGGTTGGGCCCGTGGGCCCCCCTGGCCCCGCATAGCGACGCCACTGCTGCGTTCATCATTTTGAATTGAAGTTTTGTGAAGTCGGGTAGACTTAGTGGCGGACTTGACAGTCTGCAAATTTCGTTTTGGCCGATGAGTAAATTAGGCAAAATGCAAGATCTTGAATGTTTCATTTCATTTCGGCAACTTCAGCGGATACTTCTGATTTATTTTAGCTTGAATTTCCAAACAAAGGAAACAGTGTCACTGAATCCTGCGAGATTTGAGTTACATATCACCTATCAGAGCACCTTGGTTTTCGAAGCTTATTTTGACGATAAATACCAAGAGGAGGATGTTCCCTTCGTCTGATACTTTCATGGAACCCTAATGCCAAACTGGCTCCGATATGATGCCAGGTCAGCGTATATATCAAGAGAGTTTTCTGTTTTTAGCTAATTAGAACCAGTTCCGATTGACTTCGGGCTCGAACATCGTCGTGTGGCAAACGCTCGTGGCATATATTCACTTCGCATACAGATCATACAGACTATACAAAAGTACGTTCTGTTATTTCGAACACGGAAGTTAACATTGTTATGTCTGGTCAGTATCAAGGTCCATTCATACAAACGGTTGCCAAACTCCGTCGACACAGTGGGCCTGTGTCGACGGAGTTTGACCTTACTGGGGGCGGGGTGCCAGGGTCATGGTTGGTACCCCTATGTATACGTAGTATATCTGTGTGTGTGTGTGTGTGAAATATGTTAAAGAGAAATGAGAAGCCCAGGTCCCGGAGAAACTATGGCCGAATAATAAAAGTAAACTTCATTTGAAATCATCATCTGATATAAATAAACACACTGGACGGTTATTAGAAATTTGAACAGATATGTTAATAACATTAGCTTTGAATATTTACTTGCGCACGAACTGATTGTGCAAACCTTATACGTCAAGGAGCCTGCTGTTGCAAAAGTTGTCTAATCAAGATTTCGAATTCGAAGAACTCAAAAGAAGAAGAAGAAAGTTCATTTCATAGACGTGTCTCTTTTTCTTCATCTTTTTATTTGGGAACCTTAGATAATATAATTTTGGATCTAAAAAAAATAAAAAGCGTTCAAAGTGGACCTAGAATAATTTGTCAACCTTTTTGCTCAGCACAGTACTGGAAGATAGACCGCTATTTTTGATAGATCACTGCAATTCAAGTTGCAAATAGGAACCTTGTTATAAAGGCTGGAATCTCTCTCTCTCTCTCTCTCTCTCTCATCGATGTGTTCTTGGTGAAAGTTGACCCTGAAGACTTACAATTAACTCCACAGCATGTTCTAGGCGGATCTCGTGTATGCATTGTACACACGGAAAACACATTTTCTATCTGATCTATTTTGCATTTCTTTTCGTCATATCATCATCGATTTTATTACTGTTATCAAGTGTTTACTTTCCAAACAACTAGGCCTTTTGAATTCGACGTAGTTGTTTTAGTTTAATATCGTCCAGAACCCATGAGGAGTCATTTCTACATAGATAAATGTCCTATATCCATCCAGATGTCTAGAGTTTATACCCTGTGGATCAGCTCTTACTTTACTGCAACTCGGGGAACAGGTCCTACTATTTTAGATGGCCGTTGGAGAGTATGTGAGTGGGCTCTTCGGGAATCATCTCGAAATATTCGGCGGCATTCTGTTCTGAAGGATGACGCTCTTTCGTAGGAGACTCGTCATTAGAAATACCTCAAGACTTGGTAGGATTCTCAGTTTGTGTCCTGTCACTGAGGCGTTGAAAATGTGAGATAAGATATGCGCTATCGTAATTACACGAAATTTCAAGTAGACTCTGGGCAACTTTTTCAGAAATCTTTTGACCAAACAGTTAACCGCTAGTTGTAAATTTATATAATTGTATTTTGTAACACCAACAATATATTTTTGATACAGAAAACCTTTTCCCCTTTTTGATGACATATATGTAAAAACTTTAAAGCATATTGTCTGTTAGTACAGTAACATTCATGTAAAATATTACTATCCGTTATTTCAAGATGCAAACACATTGTTGTTTGAGACTTGCTAATACGCAAACCAGAGCCATTTGAAGGATGTTGTGCGACTTAACTTCGATAAGAGAAAATGTTCACTCTAGAGTTACAGCTGTTTACAATGTAAGTAAAGCGACTATTAATAGCAACAATAAACAGATAAGATGCGTGACCAAGTAGGCCTATCGTAGGTTATAAAATTTCACTCCCAATTGAAATGTGAATTTTGACATTCAGATCCTGGTAATTCCATGCACTTAATAGGAAATAAATAGAAGCATATAGTTTATATAAAAAAAATAAAACTAGACCTTGGTGCAAGTACATATTTTTTTTTATAAATGTTGCAACATGCATATCAGAAGAGGCGAAAGTCCTTACCATTATATGTAACCTTCTTTCGCAGTAGAAGCTCTTCCCACCTCTGTGCCTTCAAAATAAAGACACAAAGGTGGGCACAAATTTACATATACAAGTGCTCAGAACTCGTATGCAATTAATAATACAATAACCATTTGTGGATTCACCAAGGTGTCAGTGTACACGAGCTAAGGCAAGGACTTTGCAATTGACTTCAAGTAAAAGTGGCAGTCTTAGAAAAAGAACTCCAAGGTTTACTTCCTTTATTTGTCTATGCTTCGCCGACATGAAAAAAAGAAGAGAGAGGGAGAGGTGTAGTCCTTCTACAGTCCTTGGTGTACACAGTAATATATTTTATGCCCCACACTGCTTTTTGTCCAACTATCCGTTCGTTTCCAACGTCAAATGAAGTATTTAATTCTGTGTGTATGAGATGTAAACATGCTGTCAGGTATAAGTCTCGAAAAAATCCAAGTAACAAAATTCTAGCTCGCTATAGACCATGTCATTTCACCCTATGCAAGTAATATTAATTCTCTCTCTCTCTCTCTCTCTCTCTCTCTCTCTCTCTCTCTCTTGTGGTAAGCGAGTCAGATCCTACAAATCATGGCGTGGCCGTGGAATGAGCCTACATTTCTTTTTTTAAGTCATCACGTTATCACCAGGTGAACAAAGGGTGCATTTCATCACCCACTAGGAAGTTGGGTGTTCACATGTTGGAAGCTGTCCATGGGTGATCACGTGTTGGAAGCTGTCCACGTGGTTGTCAGCTGAGAAAAAGGGAGGGTCTATACTCAATGTTTCACTATAGGATGTCCTCTGAAAGTAGTAGTCTACCGGGGACTTTACCTCCCTTCCTGATAGTGGTAGTCTTAACAAAAAGTTGCTTCTCTTCTCGAGTACTTGTTTTTCCTACGGCGATACCAGTTGGTTTACTTCTTGGATTATTCACCAATTGCCGTGCCTACAACACACCCACTTGTTACCCCCAACCACCCCGCTACATGGGGCTCTTACTTCCTTATAAAGCTGCTCGTCTTCTCGAACGCCGATTGGACGTTTGGAAACCACTCCCCCTGTATGACTAGTTTCGCTTGGAATTAAAATTGAGGACCAAGAAAACTGTAACGATGCACCGATAAGGAATTGCCGTAAGAAGGGACACAAATGCGTTTTGAATTTGCTATGGAACGTTTCGGAACATCTGATAAGTACTTGGTCAAAAATCAAGAAATTCGAGGGGCAATGGAGACTAGCTTTGCCATGCTCATTTAAATTTGCCTGTTTGTTTCACTTTGCTCATGTTTCATACATTACAGTATCTTTTAGCTTGTTTATGATATGAAATTGAACTGAACTGAAGAAAGCTGTTTCGTCTTCCTCCCCAACCTTTCGTCTTCTTTCAAACTTAGAATGGTTGGGCTAGATAGCTGTAAGGTTACATTGTAATTGGATTTCTTATTTTTTCTTTAATCTCTGTGACTTCATAGTTACCAGAGTGCACGCTTGCTTCATGGCCGATCAGTGTCCATGCCTAAAACGTCCAGGTTTTTAGGCAGGTCATCGCATCCTTAACTAGAAGCGTAAGCTCGTTTAACCTGCTGCTAAATCTCAAGGTTAATATACTAAAAGAAAGAAGATGGGCTGCCTCACACGCAGATGTTCATTCATGGCCTTTTCTCAGTTCAGATTTTACTCATTCATCAAAGCTGCCCTAGAAACCGTTCTGGAATTGAATTGCATACCATCGGCTTTCGTGTTTCTTTGGTTTTATGCTTTATTTTATTATTATATAGTTGAATCTAGCAGTTCGAATACGTAATAAGGGAACGAGAAGTAATGCACGCACACTATATATATATATATATATATATATATATATATATATATAGTATATATATATATATATATATATAGTGTGTGTGTGTGTGTATTATGCATTGTCTTCCCAGCTTTTCAGCAAGGGGTAATAAATGTAAATATGCATCACCTTTTTGTCATAGTCTTCACATTATAGATAGATGGTAGACAAATATATAATCATTCTTCTGTCATAAAGATAAGGTAATGATTTGAGAGTAACCAGTCTTCGATTTCCTCCAGGGCCCCTAACTAGTAGCTCAAAGATTACATTGGGCCCATGATTTCATATCGCCTGTATATCAGCATCGTATTTAATGAAGGGTTAGGTGTCAACAGTATTAATCCTATGATTCCATACTGAGGTCTTTGATAATATTCACCCAAGGAAGAACCAGTACGATGTAAACGATTAATACAGACAGAGTACAAGAACAGTGCAGAATAAGGACAACCGGTTTCAGTCTTGTCTTTAAAGACAAAACTACAAAATTATCATACCTTTTACCTTTTGTGCGATAATTCCCGTGTAAAGCATTCGTCCTCAATAACCTCCCTGGCTGAACTCGATAGAACTCTTTCGTCTTGGGTACTACAAGGGGACAGCTGAGTCTGAGCTGACTCAGGCGAGGAATTCAGATGTTATCAGTCAGACCCAAGTCTGGTTCGTGACGGAAAATTCTCTGTCGAACCGTTCGACGTGAATTTCGTTAATAGAAATTGTCGTAGGTTCTTTAATGTTCTGAAAATACGTTAGACATTTTGCTGCTGTTGCTACTACTGTAGCCTAATTTGTGTGCATACCATATTCTAATAATGCTCTAGGAATTCATAGGTAGCATAATAGGTTAGTAATAATTGTAATACTTATAGAAGCAATAATATAATTTCCACTCAAGAGCATTGAAGAGCATGCGTAGATGGCAACGGCAATTAGGAAATTTAATTTTTTTTTCTTAATAAAGGAAGGTCAGTGAACATTTTGGTACACCTCTTCCAGTGAGTCTAAGGAAGTTGCTTAACGGAGTCCCAAGAGTACTTTAGCGAGGTTGGCAAAGTGCCCACGCTTTCTCTCTCTGTCTGGAAGTCATGCGGATGTCTTCTGGCATCCACGTGATGTGTAGTCTTCCACCCACAAAAGTCATTAGGCTTATGACTCCTCGCCTTATTCGTTGTGTCTGCTTAGCATCACTCATTTCAGATATGACCTTGAAAATGTTACAGAGACTGCTGCTCAAAGCTAAGAATCCCTTACCTTCAAATCTGCTTCCAAGTGTTTATGTCAATAGTTGTTCTTGAAGGTATTATCAACTATCAGGCGGCGACGACCACGTTTCCAACCCAACTGTCCTTAGGCACGTGAAGAATGAAACACGTGATCTTAAAAAAGAAGATTAGCGAACCCACTATTTTTCAAGACAAGATTATACCACTTTGATTTATATATATATATATATATATATATATATATATATATATATATACATTATATATATATACATACACACACACACACACACACACACATATATATATATATATATATATATGTGTGTGTGTGTGTGTGGTGTGTGTGTTTGTGTGTATGTATATATGATATATATATATATATATATATATATACATACACACACACACACACAACACACATATATATATATACATGTACATATATATATATATATATATATATATATATATATGTGTGTGTTGTGTGTGTGTGTGTTGTGTGTGAATGTTAAAAATGTTCTGTTACAACAGAATTCTATCTAGTAAAAGGAGCCCATGAAAACGCCCAAATTTAGTACTTAATTTCTATATTTTGACGTTTTTACGGGCTCTTTTTATTAGATATACTTATGTACATAAATTCTTCCATTAAAACAGGATGCGTCTCAAGTATAAAAGGCTCATTACAACACTGGTTTAAAGCTTTAAACCAATGTTTTAATGGGCCTTTTATACTTGAGGTTTTATATATATATATATATATATATATATATATATATATATAATATATATATATATATATATATAAATCAATCAAAGTGGTATAATATTGTCTTGAAAGAGAGTGAGTTCGCTAATCTTGACATGATCCATAAAAACTATCAACATGTCATAGCTTGTTGTGCAACTCTGCCATTCGTGACGGATTCAGTTGTTACTCAGTAAATGCAAATTTCAGTCACATTGACGGAATAGTTTGCTGTCGAGTAACGAGGATCGTAAAGTTCCTCAAGTCACTTGAGGAAGAACAATAATTATTCCGGGAAGGATTTTTTGCGCAAATTTGTCCCGAGCTAGGAATAATGACAGCGGTCGTTATCCTGAAAATGCAAGTGACTTTAGAAATGTATTGCTGAAAATGAAGGTCTTCAAACATAACTACAAGAGCAGCAGGACAAGACTGGCGCTGGTAGCTTGCTCACTTTTCTTGTGCAACGTACGTTTAGGGAAAGTTACCATTGTATACTGACTTGTTCGTTTTTGTGCAGGTGCAATAACTATGTTTTGTTTTCCAGGTGACTACGAATATTGCGAAACATGGCAATGCGGTCTTCAATGTTGCTCCTACGGCGTGTGGTTGTTCCGACGATACAGCTTTCAAGACCCATACATACTAGACGTAAGTACATTCTCTTTCTCTCTCTCTCTCTCTCGAACACCTCAGAGCTTTATTATGTTGTGTATGATTGTAACGCGTATGTCATTACTTATTTAAACACCGTGACTACAACTTCGTGGTCCTGATATATAGTGTACCTACCTTACGGTCCGAATTTGAAAACCATATAATTGGATATTACCTCAGATATATATTTTATCTTTGAATATTTGTGGCTGTTTGTGCGTATTCATTCCACCTGAGAGTGCGAAGGATACCCGGACACGTGATGTCTGTCTGTCTGTCTGGAGGTCATAACAGCCTCTCGCTCCTCAAGCTTCAAAGGTCAACTAGAAATATTGTACAGCCATATTTTGTTCGCGTGAGCTCTTTGACATTCGTCTCTCTCTCTCTCTCTCTCTCTCTCTCTCTCTATATATATATATATATATATATATATATATATATATATATATATATATATATATATATATATATATATATATATATATATAAAGGTATAAACCACGAAGGAAAGATAAACAACGGAGTTTCTGCAAGATCTTTCGACTCAACGTCCTTTACTTAGCAGACAAACTGACATACATGAGAAACTGAAAGTACAAGGAAGGGTCGTATAAGTGATAGGTAGGGATTATAAGGAGATTAGTACCTATACTCTGTTTTTTTCCATCTGTCCATCCGCCTGTGGTGTATGCTTATGGTAACACTGCGTCCCGGGCTTTAGGTAGTTACATTCAGCTTACATTCAACAATGATAATAATATCCTATTTCAAATATTAACGGTGTAATTAGCATACAGTAATTTATTAAAACACTTTTCAGTTGCAAATGTACACCCAGATATCCTTTTAATTACCTAAAACTTACACATAGCGTAATTATTAAAAGCCGGGGACGCAGTGTTACCATGTGAAAACACCACAGGCGGATGGAAAGATGGAAAAAACAGAGTATAGAATCCAACACTCCTGGAGAATGAGTAATCTTTCTAAACAAGCATAAACATGGGTACAACTTAAGAATACATATATATATATATATATATATATATATATATATATATATATATATATATTATATATATATATATATATATATATGTGTGTGTGTGTGTGTGTGTGTAATATATATATATATATATATATATATATATATATATATATATATATATATATATATATATATATATATATATATAAACGAAGAAAAACCAAACAGTAAACGACCAAATTATGTTCAAAAGTACTACTATAGCAAACTTTTGTTCCGTAAACATTTCTATTGATCTTGTACTTTTTATCACTGAAACATTATATTTCTATAATCTTATATCAGTGTAACTTGCAGCAAGCTTTAGATCCCATTCTGACCTTGCATAGTAATTAGATCTAATATTATCCATACATTTGGATAATGATATGCAACATGAGGTTGCCAGTTTACTCTGTACTTAAATTTAAGCAAATTACATGTTTCTTTTTTAAGCATTTATTTTTACGCCTACATTGTTCTTTATTCGATCACAGGTAAGTCTACTATGGTATCGCCAGCACTGAGGACGGATATAACCGGGAACGCGCCTGCCATTACTTCTGCTCTTCCCGCTCAGCATCTGACAGCAAAGGTCATTTTTGACGGGGAAAGAACGGCTGATTTCAAATATATATGGGTAAGACTGATCGTGCATCTTTGAGTTTATGAATATTCATTATTTTTCTCACAATTCAGTCATTTTCTCGAGAAGGAGAAATTGGCCATCACCGTCATTAGCCATCTTCTGAATCGAACATAATTTTGCGCGATTTGGTTTCATACGCTAATTCAGAGAAGCATCACTAGAATCACATCGACTTTCGCCACATACTACACTGCCGTTGACTATCCCTCCCTTCCTCTGAATAAAAACAACATTCTCACACACATGAGAATTTTCAACCTGTATTACAATCACTTTTCGGTATCGTTATTATTTCGTTTATAGTAGGACTGAACCAGTTCAAAGATCTCAGCTACTTTTATCTCCAGCAGTACAAATATTTTACCAGTTTTACGTTCTGAAGAGACGATATAACTTAGACTGCGTTGTATTACCTATATTTGAAAACATGTCAGCATGCTGAAGTCAGTCAACTTGGAAATATGCAGTTTTAGGGATCAGTAGGACTAAATTAAAAATAATCTCTTATGTTCTACTTTACGAGTTTAACAGTGGACTACTATTATCTCATTGTAAATCTTTTCAGTTACGCGACAACTGCCAGTGCTCCCAGTGCATTGATGCAAGCACCAAACAAAAACTGGTTGACTCTCCAACACTCGATGTGCACGTCAAGCCCCTATCCCTAACCATTAACCAACTTGGCAGGCTGGAAATTAATTGGAGGGAAGTGACTGGGGAGATCCACACATCAGAATACGACCCTGCTTGGTAAATTTATAAGTGCTTCTAATACTGTAAATCTGTTTGATATCAGTGGTTGGTAAAATTATATGACTTCTTAAGTGTTTTCTTGAGTTCCATATTATTTGTCTTGAATGCATCTTCGCAACTTCAGGCTCTTCAAGTATGGCCAGTCTTTCATGCACAACAACTTCGAGAGCGACACCACGGATATGGAACTGCACACTGCCAGACCAGAGTATGAGCTCTGGGATCGTACAACCATCTGGGCCAACTTCCCTGAGCTCTCTTACAAAGAGTTTATAGAGACAGAAAGTGGCCTGTGCACTTGGTTGGATATGTTTTATAAAGTAAGTTACCTCCGATTAAATATTTCAGTAGTCGCTCCTTTTTTCCTGTTTTGTAATATCATCGAATAGTGAAAAAACATCCATCTCTCCCTATTTCCTGCATGTGATCCCATGTTATTCTTTCAGTACGGCGTCGCTGTTCTTCGTGGTGTTCCTACAGAAAAGAACAAGATCATTGATATTGTCAAAAGATTCGCCTACATTAAAGAGACGCAGTATGGCCAAACCTTTGATGTCATCAATAAGCCTGTAGAAGGCTCCCACTTAGCTTATACCGGATTACATTTGGCTCATCACACAGACATGAACTACAGAGAAAAATCGCCTGGCATGCAACTCCTCCACTGCATCAAGGTACCTTTCCATTAAAGAATCCTTTTAATTATAAGAAGAGTCCAGCTGCTGTGTCTGATTATCTTATCAATAAAAAATGGTAATACATATCAAGATGCTACAAATCTATAGATCGATATCTGCCCTAAACTGCAGAATTTTCAAAATATTTACTTTCGGTTCTCGTAGGCTAACGATCCCAAGCTGACAGGCTCTGATCCTGGTGGCCGTTCATTCTTTGCTGACGGATTTCGTATCGCACGATGGCTGGAGGAAAATGAGCCTGCTGCATTCCATGTGCTGACATCAACTCCCATCAGGTACTTGGATAAATTAAAATAATTTAATCTCGACGCATTACAGAATTTGCGGAAAGTATTTTTGTGTAATGAATGATACAAACTATTATAACTTACAAGTTCTTGTTTCCTGGTAAATGTTTGATTAGCATTGTATCTGAAATGTAAGACTTGTCTAGGACGCTCGGATGCAACGACCTTTTAACAAACACTTTCTTTTTTTCGAGTAAGACGTTAAGTTGATTTGAATATTATGGTACTGTTAAAAGTAACATGACTTTTCGTTAATTATCACGTCATTGTGTATTACCATGTACAATATAAAATGTTCATCAGAATCTTCTCTTCAGATTTTCTATCAAGAACGATGGTCAACAGTATTCCGCAATCTGGCCAGTTTTGTGCACTAACAGTAATGGTGACGTAACAGAGGTCCACTACAACAATAGGACCATGAAGCCTCTGCAAGCACCTACTCACGTGGTTACGCCTTTCTACCATGCCTATAAGGTACAACACTCTTACTTTAACGTGATTAATTCTTTCTTTACTATTGGAGAATATGTTG
>NC_087201.1:83731953-83748978 GCF_015104395.2 Macrobrachium nipponense
GGAGAATATGTTGCTACATCTTTGAAAGAAGAGACACATACACATACACACACATGCTTTTATAAGTGCATTGTTCTCTGTGTATGTCTTTCAGATTTATTTTGCTGTTCCATTGTTCCTTGCACAGTAATCTATACAAGACTGAAACGTTCAATGAGAACGAGAACAATATTAATGAAAAATGTCATTCATATCTGACTAAGGAGATTTACACTTTTGATTCTCATAGTGACGTACTTTCTGTATCTTCCAGTTGTTTTCTGATAAGCTGAGAGATCCAGGTTCAGGACTGGAATTCAACATGGTCCCAGGCGACCTTGTTGCTTTTAATAACAGACGAGTTCTTCATGGGCGCACAGCCTTTGATGCAACTAAGGTCGACAGGTTAGTAAAGAGACATTAACTCAACTGGTCATCATAACAAAATAAGGAAATACAAAAATAATACGGATAAATGAAATTACTCTTGTCTATCAAGGACTGGGCTGTGATACCTTTTATAGTTAACACGATTCAGAGTGACGAAAATATTGTGTACAGGAAAATGTTATCTGAATTTTTGTAACGTTCATAAGTGAAATATTGTTTTTGAAGAGTTCGTTTGACAAATGGTTCATCCTTTACAGGCATTTGCAAGGTTGCTATGTCGACATTGATGAAGCATTCTCTAAGTACGATAGTCTTAGAGGAAAGTAAGTGTTTTTCTTGTTTTGTTTGTATCTTACGTTTCTTTCTTTACTACTATTATATATATATATATATATATATATATATATATATATCATATATATATATATATATATATATATATATATAGATAAAATTTATATAATAAATTATAAAATATATAGATTATTATATAATATATATATACACACAAAGTGTCCATCAAGTCAAGTCACGGGGGCAATATAAAATGCTTGTAGCTTCATAACTATACATGATAGAATTAATCTGTAAAAAGGATACAAAAGCTATGTGTCTAGATTTTCTGTTCTTCTGAAGTGTTATTTGTTTTATCAAATATTTTTCACAATTTTTGACACTTAAAACAAGTGACTTTTTTTTTATCAGCCATGGGCCAACAGCAGTTCTGAAAAAGAAGTCACTTTTAAGTGTCAGAAATTGTGAGTAATATTTGATAGAGCAAATAACAAATAACACTTCAGAAGAGCAGATAAACTAGACACTTAAGCTTTCTTATAATTTTTACAGGTTAATTTTATCATGCATAGTTACAAAGTTACAAGTATTTTAAATCACACCAAAACTTGACAGACCTCCAATATATATATATATATATATATATATATATATATATATATATATATATATATATATATATATATATATATATATATATATATGGATATGTATATATTGATATTGATAATGATGCAAAGATGTACACGTACTCAGACGGTACTTGTGAATTTGTCATCTACAGGATGCAAGGACATGAAATATCATCGGCAAAAGTTAAAAGTGATAAAGGTTAATGTTTAAAACTTTTCTACAATTTATTCTTTATGTAGAGACACTATTATTTCTGCCATGTCTTCCTGTAAATTATCTCTGCTCTAGCGAATTTCGTGCAGTACTTTCGACTCCCCCAAATACAGGTGGTGAGTAGTAAGTGCAGGGAACTCAATTATATCATGAGAATGCTTTGTACGCAAAGTAATCTGAATGAAGTGACTTTTCCTCTGTACTGCAATGAGTATGTAGTTACTGTTTGCATTGTTATCAAGCCATGTTTAAAATGTGTCTAAAGTAAGTTATTAGCTGTGCTACATTTTACAAGGTATTGGCAAACAGAGTATTTAGGTATTGAACCCTTAATTATGTACCTCTAAACTGTAGCACTGTATGCTTCAGCAGTTCATAATTCCGTACAGTTCTTACCTGCAATGTTACGAGACTTTAAAATTTTAGTTTCTAATCATTGTTCTAAACAGTTTCAGAACCATTGTAATATTTCTTTGTCTTATTAACCTAACTGCTTCCATTTTATTCTTTATTTCCTTCTTTTTCAGAGTACTTCATGTATTTACTTTTCTCTAAATAATAGCTTTCGTTTCTCATTAAATTTTCTTCTTTATACCTAATTTCCTTTTCATGTCATCGATGCACATCAGCTATTTCACGGAGGAAGGAGTTCAAGATAAGTAAGATGAAATAGATCAAGCATAAATGAACGAAAATGAAAGGACTACATTTTATGAAAAATTTTGTTCATTAGCTGATGGAAATAGACGAACACTTTAGTCTATCACGAAGTATGCTACAGAAATAACGAATACTTTTACTATGTGCAAATATAGTCATTGTTGCTCTTGAGGTTACTGCGGTCTTTTGTACATTGAGAGAAGTAATCTTTGAACATTTTACCGGCCAAAGACTAGAGAATTGAAAGCCAACCAGACAATTACTGGTGAACTGACTTGTGGTAGGTAATTTTAATGCTCTGACTTGAGGAAGCCCCGTATGACTTTCACTCAAGACTGCAACATGATACAGTTAATAAATACTCCCGTTGTCTTTGATTGGCAATTCCCAGAATATGCAAGATGCACATCACAAGATCATCATCATCACTTTCAAATATCATGAGCGCTTAGGGTATTATGGTATCTGCATCCAATTTCTGAAAGCATTCTCTTCTTTTGTTCTTATTCTGTCCTGCTGCATTATGAACTCGGGGAAAGAACTGTAGATTCTTTTATTGTTATTTGTTAAATCATACATTCTTTATCACATGAATGAGGTAAGCAAAAATAATTTATATTCATGCTGATGTTGCTCATTAGAAAAAAAGGTAACGCTAATGGATGCCTTTGCTGCTCTGAAACCACTTTTTCGAAGACATGGTGAACAGTTTCTTCTTTTTCGTAATTTCAGGACGTGATGATCCAAGACACCATCAATGAGGATCTCTCTCACACGTCCTCTACCGGTTGTGAGATGAATAATCACCCCCATTCATTTTGCATTATGCTAACCTCAAACATGGAATGAAAATCCACTGGTCTCATGCCATATGTAAGGGAGGGATGAGTTAAATTAATTGTTTCCCTTGACTGGAACTTGGATGTCAACCTAAATTCTATGTTTGAGGTTGTCGTACCTAGTAGCTAACAGTCTAAAAAAGAAAAAAAAAAAAAAGAAATTCTGGAAGGTAATGAGTTTGAATAATGAATGATGATGTCCTTGACAGACAGTACTGTTTTAGCTGTAGGTACAAACACATTACATCAATCACTATCTTAATAGAAACTGGAATCGATTTTTGGCTTCTGCTTCAGTTTTAAGTATAACAAATCTACTTAATTTTGATGTTGTCATTATCTCCTCCTGTATTTCAAGTTCATACTTGTTATTTCACTTACAGAGAGCTCTCAACTATCCTAAGTATTATCTGTTTACACCTAGCATTATGGTCTCAGTTCCCTTCAAATCTGTTTCATTGTGGACCTGAAAATGACTCCTCAACTTTACATCGATTAACATTCCAGTACAAATAAAATTACGAAGTTGGATCCTTCGAAAGAAAACACCATGAATTAAACGTGAATATTGGAATTGTAAGTACTGATATAAAGTACACAGTTTTGTGAAGCAGAAATGCCATTCATCGTCCAGTTATTCTTTCTAGGAGAATCAGTCCAGCAATCATAAAACAGTCAGGTAAGTGTTATCCGAGGCTCGACAGAACCTGAACAAGATCTGATAGCCTCCTGATATCATTGCAATAAGACTACTATCTTTGGAACACATAATTTTTTTTTTTAGTTTAAGATACAAGGAACATCATCATATATTATGTGAGCCTTGTTTATCTTTCAGCTTTGAACAGCAGAAGTGAAGAACACAATGCTCAACTAAATTCGACCTTTTTGGAAGTGTTTATTGTGGTAGACACTTTTCTAAAGACTTCCAGCATAGATTTGAGTTTTGACGTTTGTGTGCATCACTTCCATTGTCATGCTCTTTGGTCATTTGCCAAGGGAAACCATATTTGTAGGAACAGAGTAAGCACTGCTTCATGCTCCGTGAATCCATAAATGTTTCCATAAAGCATTTTTTGATGGTCGGGACCTAAATATTTGCTGTTTTTTTTCAAGTCTAAATTCATTTCATGCCCTAAGGTTCATTTTTGTAGGAATTCAGTAAGGAGAGATTTTAACATGCAGCCTTAAATATACGAATTAAGAAATTTCTGAGTTAAAAAGTGTTTGCAATTAATTTTTTGTAATTTCATGTACAAGTAATTGCAATTTCACTGGGTTGTAAGTTGTTATTCTAAAACACATTATATACACTGCAGGTATGCAAAGACTTGTGCTTTCTATTACTCAATACATGGTTTATATTGGCAAATGATCTTCACATCCCAATTTGTTTTTTCATCTAACGTTGCTCAAAGCTTCTTAAACATTCACATTTTCAGCATTTACCCAGGTTATCATTAGAAAGTTGTAACTAATACATTTTTCTTCTACCTTTAGGTTCAGCAAGTAATGGGAATAAAGGAATGTACAATTCATCGACCTCCTTCAAGGATCATTGATTTACAAATGCAGGGCATCTTGTAGAATTTCTTCATTATTTTTTTTTCACCATTTGATTTTACATGTAGTTGTAATGTTCTCATTTGTGTTGTCCTTAACTATGATACCGTGTATTAGTATATATTTGATTCTGATATGATTTCTGATTGGCTGGAAGCAGTTGCTTCACTGTATTATTTAATTCAACACTTCATTTAAATTATATTGACATTTTATATCACTCACATTTCATTAAATGCTGAATATATATATATATATATATATATATATATATATATATATATATATATATATATATATATATAGCTATATATAAAATAGAAAATGTTGACCATTTGTAAGAGATTGAGAAGGATGCCTTATCAGATTTCTTTCATAATTCAAGTGAGTTAAATTTGTACATATATTCCATAATGTGCTGATCGCATACGGCGGTACTTCTTGTGCTGGTAAGACAGATGCATTTTAATGACAAAACCTGAGACATAATTATCTCGTATCTTAATTTTAATGGATAATTTTAAGGATACATTTTAATATCAAAGGGATTACTTTATTGAATTAGTTTAAGATGCATGAAATCAAATTCACCTGCAATTTGATTCTGTATTGATAGATACATGCCAAAGGTTTATAATACAATAAAACTGTAGTTTATAAATATTATTGTTCCAAGATCTTTCATAATGGAATGGTGAAAGGTTGTTTTTGGTACCAATTATCTAATTAGAAAAATGTGCTATCTTTGAATGAATAAAATACTTTTGCTAAAATGTTTATTTTACTTTTCCAACCTCTATAGTGTTTTCTTATCTTATCAGAACCAGGGTGAAAAATATTTATGACAGAAGGATTTCATGTTATGAATTTTTTTCTTAATATCTGAACCACTAGAGAAGGCTGAATAACTAGCAGTTGATTGGGCAGAGTTTGAAGGATGCATGAACGTAAAGAAAGCTCAGAGATTCAATAAACGAATAATCAAAATTAAACCAAACGGGAAACGTGATCAAATATATGGTTTTATCAAGAAAGTTGGAGTTATACAAACTATCCTCAGGTATGGGCAAAGGTTGTGATTTTTCTCGATTAAAACATGGAAAACCAGTGGCATTAGTATCTTGACCTGGAAAGCAAATGGAAAGACCAGTTGGTAAAGCTTGAAGAGGTAAGAGTTGCATTGGTAAATTAGAGCAGGCCACCTTTTTTTTATGTATAGAGCGCTTATGAATATGATACAAATGACCACGAACCATTGTTTTGTTAACTTGCTCACTTGCATGCATGCATGAAGGGAAACATAGCATACATGTTTTGTTTTTTAACATATATGGGGTCTAGAGCTACTGGACATATTAATACACATCTCATTTGTTAAAGAAAGTAACATACATTAACCCAAAAGGCTTCACGAATAAGAACAAGATATAATACTAATATATAAGAGGAATATAGAAGAGATGAGAAAACATGATAAAAACACTGAAAAGGTAAATAAGATGAAATTCAAATAAGAAATTGAAAAGACCTTGCAGGAGAAGATGAACAATAGCAAGTTGAGATTCATAAGTTTTCAATTATAGTCAGCATTTTACAAAACTCGAAGTAAAAGATACTGGCATTATAATAATAGCTAGGCTCAGTGTATTTGATATGCAGGCGAACTTCAGGGCAAACATTTCTTGTGTAACGAATGAATGAAAATATAATGTAATGACTCATAACTTAAGATGCTCTACAATCACTTTAAAAAAAGGGGGTGAATACATGGGGGATAGCAATGAAAGTTAAAGGTTATGGAATCAGTGTCAGATAAAAGGTGGGGTAATATATTAGACCTAAAGAAAAAAAAAGGCCTTTTAAAAAATCTGGTAGCGTAGTTTGCTCGTAACTGTGATGCCTTAAAGAGCCTGAAGGCTGAAGAAGAAGCTGTATTAGTGCCACTGAAGCACCCATAACTACTACTACTACTACTACTGTGACTGTGTCACTGATTTGAACACTAGGTAGTAGTATCTAGCCTAGTACTATTTGTTGGCTATGTCAGCTAGTTCAAATATACCTTTATTTGCCCCTGTCAACGTGTGTCTCTTGACAAGAACATAATCAAGTGGTAAGTCAATTTGAAGTATACAAGTGTTTAGGTATACCTAGGCTAGCTAGCTAGGTATGTTCTATGCTGCGTAGAATAGGCTATTTTAGGTTATGTTATCGGGGTTCTAGAATATTTTAGGTTACGTTATCGGGGTTCTAGTGGCTAGCCGAGCCTAGGCCTACCTACCTACCTACTCCACCCGAGTTTGGACTATAGGTAGGCTTAGCCACCAAATTTACCTGGTAGGATTGTCAGGTTTATGATAGCTTAGGTAGGCCTGTGCCAACGAACCTTCTTCACAGGATTAGACGGAGCTTCTTGCCTAGTCAGGAAGCTGAATTGAATGTTTTCTGGACTTGGATGTTCTAGTACCCAGTGTAGGGTAAGATACCGAATGACCGGCCACTACCATAGCGCGACCACCTTCCCGAAAATCGGAAATAAGCTGTTATGGCCTTAATTTGTGACTTGGGAGAAAAAAAAACTTAGTTTGAGAGAAAAGTAGGTACTACAGTACCTAGGTAGTACCTAGAGGTCTCAAGTTGTTGCTTCGATGGACACTGGCTCTTGACCAATGTCTATCCTGGGTTACAGGACATGTTAAATTGTTTTTTGGGAAGGTTGATGCGCTATGGTAGAGGCAGGTCATTTGGTATACCTATTATCCTAGGCCTACCTATTTTATTCCCAGTCAAGCCTGAAGAATGGCTATAGCTAGGGCTAGTAGTACTAGATAGTAGTATTTACTAGGGGGATCAGCCTTATTCACTCGATATTTAATTGGTGAAACAAGAATACAATTACATCTTTAAACATACCACTCAAAAGATTGAAGTTTCATCAACATAATGTGATATGTGAAAGCCCCATACGAACTAAAATAGGTATATGAGGTCTTCGTAAAATAGGGTAAAAAACTGCATGGTACAGGGGTGGACCATGTACAATCAATGTGTACAACCCCAAAAAAAGTACATTATAACGCGTCCTGACATCAGAGATGGGCATCAGACGCGACTTGTTGATGGTGAGAAACGGAGCTAAAGACCTCTACTCCGGTGTCAGGACGCGTTATAATGTACTTTTCTTGGGGTTGTACACATTGATCGTACATGGTCCACCCCTGTACCATGCGGTTTTTTATCCTATGTTTTCAAGGCAGTTTTTAAATCCAATATGGCATCCACCGACTGATCCAAATGATCCAACATCTTTCCCAGCCTCCCCAGCACTCATTTGAACAATGTTAGCATATAGCTATAGGTATGTAACGTTTATTGATCTTACTCAAGATTGCAGTTGCAGTTGTGATCAGCACAATAAAGCAACATTTTGTTGCCTATATTAGTGAAAGTATGAAACTTCTTTTTCCTGGGGTCATGGTTTGAACTGAAATTCATTTTTACCTTGTAATCGGTGGTTCTATCCTTACTGCCATCACAACTGAAACCCCACAGTGCTTATTTGATTGTAATTATACATGTTTTGGTCTTAATTCAATCCAAATTACTCTTGAACTATGTTGCTGTTCCTGGTTCCTATGCGCTCACTCCACAAACACAGTTGCGGGCAGCACATGACTACACTGTTTATGAGGTGCAACGCTTTATTCCCTTAATTATTTACTTTACTCATTTTTTAGTTTAACTTTACTTTGTTACTTCAAAATGTTTATTTAATTCATGTGTATTATCCCTTTTTTGTAACCAAATTAACCCTGAAAAATTACAGATATTTCTAAAGTAGATAGAAGCAGACAGCAAAATGACTCATTGCTGCCAATTTACTGGAGCTTCACACAAACGCTGATGCATATACAAACTGTTTCCATGCTACATATTATAGTTGTCATAGTATTCCAGTAATGATAAAATTGCTCAAATATGTATATACTGTATACTACAAATAGATATGTTAATTTCACTTATTTTCCTGGTTTTGTGAAAGTCTTATACCCAGTTTGGAGGGTAAACACATACCAATGGGCAACACTGATAAATAGAAGAGCGCGAACAATGCGTAGGTACTGTTCACAGCAAAACTGTTGATATTTGAGTCAGGAATCTATTTACTTTTTTAACAACGAATATTTTCAAAATAATAATCATGAATATATAAAAAATTTATGCAATTCATGACCGTATACTGCTATTTAACTATTATTTATTTAAATAATTATCTAGTGCACGCTTCTTCTTCTACCAAAAAATCATAGTTTCCTTGGATAAGTCATGGTTGGAAGTCATTGTTTACGATTTTTGTGAAGAAAGTGCCCCAGCGTCTATGGGTACAAGTGTTGTGCGGATTTAGCACATGGAATGGGAAGTTAATTGACACAAGCGACTCTGCAAACATCGAGATGGTGTCAATCTTCTAAATATTCGGAGTTGTAAGTAAAAATTTCGAAAGCGTCATGGAGGTATGTGTGCACGGCATAGAGCCAGACTGTCATTAACCTCTGTTTAATCTGAAAATATGATCTTAATTTTGAACTTTGGAGAAAATACTTACTTCGAATGGATAGTAGAGGTCTTGAGCTCTTGCTCTCACCACCAACAACTCGTGTATGGTGCCCATCTCCAGTGTCAGGACGTGTTAAAGTACTTTTTCGGAGGGTGGATCCACACGTGGTGGAAACTGGATCTGCTAGTCCAGTCGGTTGTTCCCCCTAGGTGCATATGTTTGTTCCGTAAATGGAATGCAGACGGTCGCATGTAGATGTCGTTTATTAATGTAATTTTTTTATGAATTGCATATTGGTACGGCAGCCATATCCTAAATGCGATAGATATTGGTACAGCTGTGAATTGCGCATGCACGAACCCATGTTTACCTCCTCAGGCGTATCAGTGACAGCAAGAACACGTTTTCAGGTTTCAACAAGCTGAAAAAGGCAATAGCTAGATGTCTACAAAGAGTCAAACTTCCAGAAAGTGTATATCTGTAGGTCACGAACGATCGAATCGGCTCTGAAAAGAGCTCCGAAGAGAAGATTCAAAGAAGATTTGAGGCCTAGCTAGTAAAAGAGTAGTGCAGCAGTCAGCATTGCGTCCAATATTGGGAAACATGCTTGTTAATATAGACCTGATGTGGATTATTACCTTCGATTGATAAGGCCGTTTTACCAGAGGATCAACTTGGTATTTTCTTACCACCATGACTACAGCGGAGCACGATTTCTGTGTACTTCAAATCTTCTTTGAATCTCCTCTTCGGAGCTCTTTTCAGGGCTGATTCAGTCATTTGTGACCTACAGATATACATTTTCTGGAAGTTTGACTTTGTAGATGTCTATTGCCTTTTTGAGCTTGTTGAAACCTGAAAACATGTTTTGCGGCAAAAAATGATGTATTATTATATGGTTCAGAGGAGATTCAAAGAAGAGTTGAAGTACACAGTTTAGTTTTATTTTTCATGTATATAGTCAAAATGTAAGTATGTTTAAGTATTATTGTGATTTTTTATATTTTCATTTACATACTGTCAAAATGTTTTGGTGCTTTGGTGATGACCGTATGGTGCTTCACTTTGACATTTGAATTGAACATGTTCAGCGAAACATTTCAGTTTGACTATTATTACTACTGTTGCTGATCTCCTAGTGCTGTACCAATAGCTCTTAGCAACAGTGTATGGCAAGTGCTGTATGATTAGCAAACTGGCAAATGGATACGGCTAACTGCCGTTACGTACCTACAACAGGTTGAGCGCAATATGGCACCACTGACAGAATCTGATGTACCCCCCACCACACTATGTCATTTATACGGCAGGAAGTCTGAAATTGACGCATGCGCAATTCACAGCTGTACCAATATCTATCACGATCAGTATACGGCTGCCGTACTAATATCCTGTGTCATTTTTTTATGGGGCGATATAGCAGCCACCTCTCTCAGAATGTGGCCACCTTCCCAGAAAAGTATTTGAATTCGCTGCCATGAGCATCAGTTAAGAGTTGTGGCCCATCCAGGCAGCACACCGAAACCTCTATGCTCCTCTTAAGATAGGTAAGTGTTTTCTCTTAAATTATGAAATAATGGCATCATTCAAGCGCTTTTTTGGAAAGTGGCTACGTTCCTAGAGAGGTTGTCGCTATGTTGCCGTTCGGTCATTTACCCTAGCGGCCACCTCTCCCAGAACATGGTCACTTCTCAAAAAAGCACTTGAATTATGCCATTAGTATTTCATAATTTAGGAGACAATACTTACTTTGATGAAGTACAGAGGTCACGTTGTGCTGTCTGGATGGGCCACAACTCTTGACTGATACTCATGGCAACGAATTCAAGTACTTTTTCGGGAAGGTGGCCACAGTCTGAAAGAGGTGGCTGCTATATCGGCGCTCGGTCATTTACCCTAGCTAGATAGATCTAAGTACTACCTAATAAGTTTGTGGCGGATGGCCCATTTTTTGGTAAATTAACTTTTTATATAGGTTTTTGGTTGCTTGTTAACAATTTACCATGGTCAATCTGCAGCAGGTACTTTTATGGGGACCTGATGGGAATTCGGGGTTTTGGGTGGGGGAGATACCAGGGATAGGAGGGTGATTCACACATGAGCTGTTATCATTCTACATGGTAGGGGATCCATTGGGAATTTTGGGTTTTGGAAGGGGGAGACCACCGGGAGAAGGTTGTAGCATGTTATTGTGGTATTTCTTACTCTAAAGCTGTTTCAAAGGCAAATCCCAGCTGCTGCTTCTACTGTTCCGAATGCTGTTGTGCAAGCGCACTGTTTCAAGGAAACTTTGGTGCAAAGTTGCTTTTAGGACAATTTGTTACCTATCTCTCAGTGACATCAAATTGGGGGTTGGTTGGGGGATTTCATACATGATTTATACAAGACATTCTTTCCTTTTTCCGTTCCGTTGCAACATTTTATGATGCTTTAGTCTTTCTTATAACATTTACCCTCATATTTAATTTTATGTTTTTACAAATGTTTCAATCTCTATATTTTCTAATGACTTTTTTTTTTCTTTTCTATTTCCACTGCAGTCAGTGTTTCATGCATTTCCTTGGCCATTACCACCTGCCTACTAGATTAGGTAACTATGATAACCTTCATATTATGTTGTCTGTAAAGGGTGCCCCCCGGCCAGGTAACATGGCCAACTAGGTTACGTAGGGTTAGTTAGGTTGCTATGATAACCTTTATTTTATATTAACTTTAAAGGGGGGTCCAGGGAATCCCCCTGCCAGGTAACACAGGTTGGGTTAGGTTAGTATGATGACCTTTATTTTAGGCTTCCTTTAAAGGGGGCTCTAGGGTGGCGAAGCCCTCAGCCAGGTAACACTGTGTACTAGCTTTAGTGGGTTAGGTTAGTATAATAACCTTTTTGTTCCGATACGTAATACAAACCCTCGGTCCTTTAACAATAGGAAGTAGCTAGCGGCAGCTGGAACGGTCATAAGCTTCGAACAAGGGGAGAACGGTAGTTAACTGCTTGTCCGACAGTCGCGCGCCGCGCGACTGGGAGGTAAACATCACTTTTGCTTTCGCCGCGGGTGTGAAGGACGTGTTCGTCATCGCTCTCTGCCCGCTTCATCGTCGTGTGCTTTGTTTTTATTGTGTTTTCTACTAATGGTTTGTTTGACTTGAAAATGAAACTGTAAGTACACTGTTTTCATTTTCATTACTTAATTATGAACCAACATGGAGTTATCGCCGTGGATGCGGCGATTTCCTCTCTTTTCATGAATTGAACCCTTGAATTATGTCTCGGTGCCGAGGGCGGGCGCGCTCGCGCCGAGTCATGTATTTTGGGCGAAAGTGTGTAATTGAAAAATGTAAGTACTCTTTTCATTATATTTTTGCCCTGTGCGTTCGTTACCGAGAGTGTGATTGCGCTCGGCACGAGCCTTTTAATTTTGTATATAGAATGCAATGAAAGTGGATTCGCAATTGCAATATTCTTTTCATTTTCATTTATTTATTTGCATGAAATTTAATTTGGATCAATTTTCGTTCTTACCCGGGAATTGATCCTTACGATTTTTTTATGTAAAAATGAAATCGCAAGTGCAGTATTCTGTTTCATTTTCATATATATTTTATGATAGCATCATATTATTGGATCAAGTTTCCGTTCTTACCCGGGAATTGATCTTTCCCCTTTAAGTTCTATGAAGTGAATCGCAAGGGCAGTAATTCTGTTTCATTTTCATATTACTTTTCACTGCTGTGCGGGGGTAGGGGAAGCGAAGGTCTGCCAGGAAGTCGTCGGAGGAAAGCTCTCCCGCGACTCCCTTGGTATCCGATTCTTCGTCCTTCCTTCCTGCGCCCCCGCTCAGCTTCTTCGTTGTATTTTGTATTTGGGGTCTTCCTTGCGTTCGGGGTGGGCATGTCTTCCCCCCGTGCGTGAGGGAACCCCTCTTACTAATCTATCTATGTTACCGCAGGTGCTACATCCGTGGGAGACGACCTTGGACAGGTATGGACCACCGCGGAGGCAGGGCGTGCCTAGCATCCACGGGCTGCTGGCAGCGTCTAGCGAGTCTGGGGCGGTCTCCACTACTACCACGGCCGCTTATGCTGCTCCCCCCCTCCTGGTCTACACTCCCCATGCTGTGTCGATGACGCCCGTCTGCCGCTACTAGGGCCGCAGCCGTACCGAGGTGGGGTTGCCGCCGCCGCCTGTTTCTTCGTGTTGCCTGCCCCAGACTTCCGCTGTTTCCAGCAGCTCGCCCCTGGACCGGCCGCCAGGACCCAGGTTCCGCTGGCTGCCGATGATTCTACGAGGCGATCGCTGGGCCTGCCGTACCTGCCGCTGATGTGATTCCCGCTGTTGGCTTGGCTGTCACTTCTGGGTCTACCGCTGCCGCTGTTCCTGCCGCTCCTGAGCTGGTTGCTGTTCCTGTCGCGCCTGATTCCTGTGCCTGTCCATGCTGGTCCTGCCCACGGTGTGTCTTCCCCAGTCCCAGGTCCTTCCGGACAGGTGCAGTCGGGCCCTGTTGCTTTCGGCAACTGCCCCGGCTCCCTCCTGGATGGAGGACCTGACGACTGTCCCTGCGTGAGCTGACGAGGAAGAGGAGAAGAGGAAGCTGTCATCTTCGTCTTCATCGTCTGCTGTTGCCTCTTCCCCTTCGACTTCTAGGCCCATAAGCCGAAGAAGAAGAAGGAAGCCTTCCCCCCTAAGAAGTCTCCTTCGGGAACTTCTAAGGGCCCGTCCCACCCGGTGGGACGGGGGGTCCTTCTGCTGGTCCTCCTGCTCCTTCGGGAGCGGGGCCCTCTCCCCTTCCGTAAGGAAGAGATAGACGGGGACCAGAGGAGTATCGGTTGGCTCTGGTACTTTCTTCGCCTGGTGCTAGCGGCGATGCCGCTACGCCAGGTTCCGGCTCGGTCTCTCGTTCGCGAGAGATCCCGATGTACGTTCTCCCTCGGGAGACCGTGCAGCCAAGTTTCGGCGCCAGAGTTCGCTCGGCGCCAAGACGCGGCACGGAGCAGAAGGCTGGTGAGAGACGCTTCAGGTGCCTCTTGCCAGGCCAGCGGCCGCTCTTGCAGCGACCAGCTGGTAACCCGGGTTTTCCCCCCTAAGAAGGCTCCTTCGGGACCTTCTAAGGGCCCGTCTCGCTCCGCGATTCGGGAGCTCTTCTGCTGGTCCTCCTGCTCCCTCGGGAACAGGGCCCATCTTTTTCTTCTACCAAGGAGAAGAAGACGGGGACCAGAGGAGTACCAGCTTCGGCTGGCACTTCCTCGCCTGGTTCTAGCGGTTCTGCCGCTAAACCAGGATCCGCCTCGGCTTCTCGTTAGCGAGAAGTACCGATGTGGACGGTCTCCCGCGGTGGGAGACCGTCCAGCCAAAGTCTTGACACTCGAGCTCCGCTCGCCGCCAAGACCGAAGCGCGGAGCAGAAGACTAGCGAGTGTCGTGCAGACGACTCTCGCTAGGCCAGTGGACGCTCTCGCAGCGACCAGCTGGCTGCTCGGGTTGACGTGACGGTCGCTGACCAGCCACGGGTTGAGGCGAGGAAGGGGTCATCCCCGCGGTCGTCGGTACCAGCCACGGCTCGGTACCAGCGGCTCGACGCGCCGAGAGGACGCTTGCCGGTCTCACCGCGACAACGAGCCTAGCAGGTCACTGACGCCGCTCCCATCGGGACCGGGCGGAGACGGTAACCAGCAACAGCTCGCCTGACGCTAGAGATCAGCGTCGACGTTCTCAGCCGAGCCTCTCGCCCCAGGCGAGCGGGCAAGGCTAGGCCTGCTGCTCGATCGCCACTCGCGGGTGGACGATCAGCAGCAGCCCTCCAAGCACGCTGGTCCTGCCAGCGAGCTCAGGGGGAGCGTCAGGTCTGCCTCTCCTGTACCTTCAACCTCCTCGGGCTACACCGGGAGGAGCGACGGTACCTATGAGTGATCGCGAGAGGTGCGCCGCTCGCGATCCCGCTATGACGCCGTATGGACCAGGCACGGTTCTAGGACCGACCAGGACATACGCGCAAGTAGCTGGAGGCGACCGTCAGGGGTCTGCCGCTGTTCCTCCTTCTGAAGGAGGAGTATCTCGGGATCTGTTCTTGTTGGAGGGACTGGACGGTCCTACTCCGCAAGACACGGTTACTCCCGAGATACAGAGGAATTTGCAGAAGTCATTAAAGCTGATTCGTCAGCATAATGACCTTGCGGAAGGATTGCGCTCCGCCCACCAGCAGAGCCCACGTCTCTGCTCGAGTCGTTTTGGGGGCCCGCCCGAGGGAGGGAAAACCCAAAACCGACGGTGGGTCTGCCGCGATCGGAACTTGCCGCCATTCTGTCTCGAACCAGAGTCTCTCGTCTCCGGACAAGAAGGCTCTCAGTTCTGGCCGTCGATCAAGCTACTTCCACCTCCTCTACTGCGACAGCGGCGTTTCTACGTGTCTTCGGACACCGTATTTGAATACTCCTTCGGTCCTCCTGAGAGGTTTCGACCTCGACGAGGACTGGAATGAGTCGGAGGACGGTATAGGCTCTCTCCTGTCAGGTGTCGATCAGCCCCACCCAGACGACGTTCACCATTGGCGGCAGACCCTTACCTACAGTGAGAGTTCGTAACCCTCCGCGGAAAACGTTTTCTCCTGACGATACGTTTTCCCAGACTCTGAGAGGCCATCGCCGCAAGGCGATGGCTGTTCCTACTCTTCTCCAACTGCTAGCTCCACTGGGAAGGCGAGCGAGTATCCAATTCCTCTCCCATTCCCTCTCTCCTTACGGTTACGAGGGAAAGGGAGGGATCTACAGAGATTTCTCTGTAGGATCCCACGTTCGGGACTGCGCTACCGGGGGGACCTTCGGGTCCTACCTGACGTAACCCCGTCGCGTTGAGGAGGAATCCTGCCCCATTCTCGATTTCTACGGGAATCAAGAGGACCACCAGCCGATATCGTTTGACGAATTCGGTGGGGGTTTCGCAGACTGCTTAGAATTCTACGGAATTTCTAACGCATTCAGTGTTCGAGTTTTACGATCTCCAAACACTTACGCGAGACCACGGTCAAAAGTGAGCGAGACGAGAATCCCCGATATACACGATAATCTGGGAACCTCGCCTATGCTCGATTCCTGGAATTTCTAGCATTGGGAAGAAGACTGCTGCTGAAGAAACTATCTCACAAGTAGGCGACCAACCTGGACTAGAGAAGATCGGACGGGAATATCCAGTTTGGCTTGAACTATCGTCTTAGTATTCTGTTCACCATTGAAGCTTTCCTTCGGAAGGAAACTTCTCCTTCACTCTCTTTGATAGAGATCGAAGGTGGTCGATCTCCAATCCTTATTTTGTTTTCTTGAAGGAAAGAATTTAGGACGGAGATCGTTGTTCAGAATCCTACAAATATACTACGTATATTAACCTCGAGACATGATTCTACTAAGCAGTTGAATTGTCCGAGGGGTAGGCGCATATCTTAGTTAATCTACGGATTGCGACTTATAAGAGAGTATTCTAATTGAACTGCAACTCGGGGTTGCCTGCAACCTCCCAGGAGTTTTTCAGTTTCAATTTTATATACTTATGGTTTTGTCATGACAACACCATTTCAACGTTTATATTTACCGAAATTCGTTTCGCCTAAATATAATTGCTCGAGCATATCTTTTATGCTCGGTAGTTCTAGCCGAAACGCATTCCTTCGTGGAATAATGGATTACCTGGCAACTCAGGATGACGAGTCAGCGAGAGCTCAGGCTCAACTACTGCGTATTGAACTGCCTGATAGCAGCTCAGTATCAGCTGGGCCTCCGATATTCACGGTCATGTATGTCTCTCTCTGCCCTGCTTTGATTGACTACCGAACCGTATCCCTGCCCAACAATCATGGACTTAGGTCTCTGATTAACGGGGATTCTCGCAATAATGAAGGACCATCTACTGCTGTGA
>NC_087201.1:83749478-83771978 GCF_015104395.2 Macrobrachium nipponense
ACCATCTCGATGTTTGCGGTCACTTGTGTTATCAAACTTCCTATTGTTCCGATACGTAATACAAACCATCGGTCCTTTAACAATAGGAAGTAGCTAGCGGTAGCTGGAACGGTCGTAAGCTTCGAACAAGGGGAGAACGGTAGTTAACTGCTTGTCCGACAGGGGAGGTAAACAAATCACTTTTGCTTTCGGCCGCGGGTGTGAAGGACGTGTTCGTCATCGCTCTCTGCCCGCTTCATCGTCGTATGCTTTGTTTATATTGTGTTTTCTACTAATGGTTTGTTTGACTTGAAAATGAAACTGTAAGTACACTGTTTTCATTTTCATTACTTAATTATGAACCAACATGGAGCTATCGTCGTAGATGCGGCGATTTCCTCTCTTTTCATGAATTGAACCCTTGAATTATGTCTCGGTGCCGAGGGCGGGCGCGCTCGCGCCGAGTCATGTATTTGGGTTTTGCGAAAGTGTGTAATTGAAAATGTAAGTACTCTTTTCATTATATTTTTGCCCTGTGCGTTCGTTACCGAGAGTGTGATTGCGCTCGACACGAGCCTTTTATTTTGTATAATAGAATGCAATGAAAGTGGATTCGCAATTGCAATATTCTTTTCATTTTCATTTAGTTTTATTTGCATGAAATTTAATTTTGGATCAATTTTCGCTCTTACCCGGGAATTGATCCTTACGATTATTTTATGTGAAAGTGAAATCGCAAGTGCAGTATTCTGTTTCATTTTCATATATATTTTTATGATAGCATCATATTATTTGGATCAAGTTTCCGTTCTTACCAAGGGAATTGATCTTTTCCCCTTTAAGTTCTATGAAGTGAATCGCAAGGGCAGTATTCTGTTTCATTTTCATATTACTTTTCACTGCTGTGCGGGGGTAGGGGAAGCGAAGGTCTGCCAGGAAGTCGTCGGAAAGCTCTCCCGCGACTCCCTTGGTATCCGATTCTTCGTCTTCCTTCCTGCCCCCCGCTCAGCTTCTTCGTTGTATTTTGTATTTGGGGTCTTCCTTGCGTTCGGGGTGGGGCATGCCTTCCCCCCGTGCGTGAGGGAACCCCTCTTACTAATCTATCTATGTTACCGCAGGTGCTACATCCGTGGGAGACGACCTTGGACAGGTATGGACCACCACGGCGGCAGGCGGGCCTAGCATCCACGGGCTGCTGCAGCGTCTAGCGAGGTCTGGGGCGGTCTCCACTACTACCACGGTCGCTTATGCTGCTCCCCCCCCTCCTGGTCTACACTCCCCATGCTGTGTCGGTGACGCCGTCTGCCGCTACTAGGGCCGCCGCCGTACCGAGGGGGTGTTGCCGGCCCGCCGCCGCCTGTTTTCTTCGTGTTGCCTGCCCCAGACTTCCGCTGTTCCAGCAGCTCGGCACCCTGGACCGGCCGCCAGTACCCAGGTTCCGCTGGCTGCCGATGATTCTACGAGGCGATCGCTGGGCCTGCCGTACCTGCCGCTGATGTGATTCCCGCTGTTGGCTTGGCTGTCCCCTCTGGGTCTACCGCTGCCGCTGTTCCTGCCGCTCCTGAGCTGGTTGCTGTTCCTGTCGCTCCTGGTTCCTGAGCCTGTCCATGCTGGTCCTGCCCACGGTGTGTCTTCCCCAGTCCCAGGTCCTTCCGGACAGGTGCAGTCGGGCCGTGTTGCTTCGGCAATAGCCCCGGCTCCGGCCTGGATGGAGGACCTGACGACTGTCCTGCGTGAGCTGACGAGGAAGAGGAGAAGAGGAAGCTGTCATCTTCGTCTTCATCGTCTGCTGCTGCCTCTTCCCCTTCGACTTCTAAGGCCCATAAGCCGAAGAAGAAGAAGGCTGCCTTCCCCCCTAAGAAGTCTCCTTCGGGAACTTCTAAGGGCCCGTCCCACCCCGGTGGACTGGGCGGGTCCTTCTGCTGGTCCTCCTGCTCCTTCGGGAGCGGGGCCCGTCTCCCTTCCATAAGGAAGAGTAGACGGGGACCCAGAGGAGTATCGATTAGCTCTGGTACTTCCTCGCCTGGTGCTAGCGGCGATGCCGCTACGCCAGGTTCCGGCTCGGTCCTCTCGTTCGCGAGAGATCCCGAGTGTACGTTCTCCCTCGGGAGACCGTGCAGCCAAGTTTCGGCGCCAGAGTTCGCTCGGCGCCAAGACGCGGCACGGAGCAGAAGGCTGGTGAGAGACGCTCAGTGACTCTTGCCAGGCCAGCGGCCGCTCTTGCAGCGACCAGCTGGTAAACACCCGGGTTTTCCCCCCCTAAGAAGGCTCCTTCGGGACCTTCTAAGGGCCCGTCTTGCTCCGGCGATTCGGGGAGCTCTTCTGCTGGTCCTCCTGCTCCCTCGGGAACAGGGCCCGTCTTTTCTTCTACCAAGGAGAAGAAGACGGGGGACCAGAGGAGTACCAGCTTCGGCTGGCACTTCCTCGCCTGGTTCTAGCGGTTCTGCCGCTAAACCAGGATCCGCCTCGGCTTCTCGTTAGCGAGAAGTGCCGAGTGGACGGTCTCTCCCGCGGGAGACCGTCCAGCCAAAGTCTTGACACCCGAGCGCTCGCCGCCAAGACCGAAGCGCGGAGCAGAAGACTGGCGAGTGTTAGAGTCGTGCAGACAACTCCTCGCCAGGCCAGCATTGGACGCTCTTAGCAGCCGACCAAGCTGGTCTGCTCGGGTTGACTTTGACGTGACTGGTCGCTTGACCAGAGGCCACGGGTTGAGGCGAGGAAGGGTCCCCGCGGCCGTCGGTACCAGCCACGGCTGGTACCAGCGGCTCGACGCGCCGAGAGGACGCTCGCCGGTCTCACCGCGACAGCGAGCCTAGCAGTCACCTGACGCCGCTCCCATCGTACCGGGCGGAGACGAGTAACCAGCACCAGCTCGCCTGACGCTAGAGACCCCAGCGGCGGACGGTTCTCAAGCCGCGGCCTCTCGCACGGCGAGCGCAAGGCTACCTGCCTGCTCGATCGCGCCACCGCGGGTTGACGATCAGCGAGCAGCCCCTCCAAGCACGCTGGTCCTGCCAGCGAGCTAGGGGGGAGTGTCAGGTCTGCCTCTCCTGTACCTTCAACCTCCTTGAGCTACACCGGGGGAGCGAGGTACCTATGAGTGATCGCGAGAGGTGCGCCCGCTCGCGATCCCGCTATGACGCCGTATGGACCAGGCACGGTTCTAGGACCGACCGGACATACGCGCAGTAGCTGGAGGCGACCGTCAGGGGTCTGCCGCTGTTCCTCCTTCTGAAGGAGGAGTATCTCGGGATCTGTTCTTGTTGGAGGGACTGGACGGTCCTACTCCGCAAGACGCGGTTACTCCCGAGATACAGAGGAATTTGCAGAAGTCATTAAGCTGATTCGTCAGCATAATGACCCTGCGGAAGGATTGCCCCCGCTCCCCCCAGCCAGCAGAGCGTCTCTGCTCGAGTCGTTTTGGGGCCCGAGAGGGAACCCAAACCGACGGTGGGTCTGCCGCGATCGGAGCTTGCCCGATTCTGTCTCGAAACCAGAGTCTATCGTCTCCGGACAAGAAAGGCTCTCTCAGTACTGGCCGGAAATCCGATCAAGCTACTTCCACCTCCTCTACTGCGACAGCGGCGTTTCTACGTGTCTTCGGACACCGTATTTAAATACTCCTTCGGTCCTCCTGAGAGGTTTCAACCTCGACGAGGACTGGAATGAGTCGGAGGACGGTATCGCTCTCTCCTGTCAGGTGTCGATCAGCCCACCCAGACGACGTTCACAGTGGCGGCAGACCCTTACCTACAGTGAGAGTTCGTAACCTCCGCGGGAAAACGTTTTTCTCCTGACGATACGTTTTCCCAGACTCTGAGAGGCCATCGCCGCAAGGCGATGGCTGCTCCTACTCTTCTCCAACTGCTAGTTCCACTGGGAAGGCGAGCGAGTATCCAATTCCTCCCCCCATTCCCTCTCTCCTTACGGCTACGAGGGAAAGGGGAGGGATCCTACAGAGATTTCTTTGTAGGATCCCACGTTCGGGGACTGCGCTCCCACCGGGGGGACCTTCGGGTCCTACCTGACGCGTAAGCCCCGGTCGTTTGAGGAGGAATCCTGCCCCATTCTCGATTTCTACGGGAAGCGAGAGGACCACCAGCCGATATCGTTTGACGAATTCGGTGGGGGTTTCGCAGACTGCTTAGAACTTCGGACTGGAATTTCTAGCGCATTCAGAGTTGTTCGAGTTTTTTTACGATCTTCAAACACTTACGCGAGACCACGGTCCAAAGTGAGCGAGACGAGAATCCCCGATATGTTACAGTCGATAATCGGGAACCTCGCCTATGCTCGAATTCCTGAATTTCTAGCATTGGGAAGAAGACTGCTGCTGAAAGAAAACTATCTCACAGTAGGCGACCAACCTGGAATAGAGGAGATCGGACGGGAATATCCAGTTTGGCTTGAACTATCGTCTTAGTATTCTGTTCACCATTGAAGCTTTCCTTCGAGGAAGACTTCTCCTTCACTCTCTTTGATAGAGAACGAAGGTGGTCGATCTCCAATCCTTAATTTTGTTTTCTTGAAGGAAAGAATTTAGGATGGAGATCGTTCAGAATCCTACAAATATACTACGTATATTAACCTCGCGACATGATTCTACTAAGCAGTGAATTGTCCGAGGTAGGCGCATATCCTAGTTATCTACGGATTGCGACTTATAAGAGAAGTATTCTAATTGAACTGCAACTCGGGGTTGCCTGCAACCTCTCAGGAGTTTCAGTTTCAATTTTATATACTTATGGTTTTGTCACGACACCATTTGTTTCAACTTTTATATTTACCGAAATTCGTTTCGCCTAAATATAATTGCCCGAGCATATCTTTATGCTCGGTAGTTCTAGCCGAATGCATTCCTTCGTGGAATAATGGATTACCTGGCAACTCAGGATGACGAGTCAGCGAGAGCTCAGGCTCAAGCTACTGCGTATTTGAACTGCCTGATAGCAGCTCAGTATCAGCTGGGCCTCCGAGATTCACGGTCATGTATGTCTCTCTCTCCCCTGCTTTGATTGACTACCGAACCGTATCTCTGCCCAACAATCATGGACTTAGGTCTCTGATTAACGGGGATTCTCGCAATAATGAAGGACCATCTACTGCTGTGACGCTAGATTCCATCGCCTTCGACATTGCGAGAATTTTCAACAGAGATATCTCTTGGACTTTCATCTTTCTGTTTACCGCACAGTAACAGAAGTCTGTACAAGTCTCCCGCTGCATCGCACTGCGATAATGCGAATGATTTTGCAGACATCTGAGTTTGTCTTCAAAATATCTCGTATTCGTAGGTGTACAATTGTTCATTGTTCAACCCGAATTACAAGATGTGTCAGAAGACATCGCCTACTCTCCGACCTGACAGCTCTACTTCCAAATGTTCAGCCCATGAGAAGCAGTTCTTCAGGCGGCTTTCCCCTGTGTTTTCATTACTGAAGAACGCCCCGCTTTCATTGCAACTACGACTTCTCACCGGACAGCAATGAAATAGCGGTTAGCGTTTTCAGTCATTTGTAAGCACAGGTTATGAATCTTGAGATCCTTCTCTCGATTCATCTGTGAAGACGTAGGTTGCATTCAATATCTACCTTCGTCTTCAACGATACATAGTGTTGTTTCTCCTTAGCTGAGATTCAACAACCATGAGATGTTTTACCTTCAGGGACCTCGGTCTCTAGAAGGCAATTGACTTTTCGCCTGTTGGGGCACATGCTTAAGATAAACATCACCTCGCTGCGGCATTGGTGACAAACAAATACATTATTTGTTTGGTCTCTCGGCATAACCCTTTAAAGGCGAAGGTCACGTGACTTACTCGGATGCTTTGACAACTTGCCTCCTACCGAACGCAGTCAGTCGGCAGCTGTCAGAGCGTCCGAGTCAGTTACGAACTACGCTGTTGACTTAGTTCGGTTGTTACAAAGCAACCATTACTTCGTTTAATAGCTTGTCACAGTACCCATACCATTGACACCCACCATGGAGTGTCGGTGTCCTATCCACTACCGAGAACTTCGCTGCATGGGGATAGGAGGATGCGAGAGACTTCGTTGCTAACGGACAGACCAGTATGGGTACTGGACATCACCGAAGTAGAGGAGAGGGATAGGTCATGCGACTATTTCCTTCTTTTCCTCTGAGGAACTGCATGACTTCTCCTGCGAAGTCAAGCATCCAGGGGATGGGGATCTGTGACGCTCGATTTCGTACCGAACTTCGTAGCGAAGACTCAGAACCCTTCGGTCCCTGACGATTGGTTCGAGTCGTTCACAATCCCCTCCCTAATGGACCTTTACCTTTAACCCGCCTTCGATGCGAAGGAGATGCTGCCTTGTCCGCAAGAACTTCTCCTTGGCGCAGGTACTGAAGGCAGGGGTCTGGTCCAACCAGACCAACATGCCCTTCCTTCTACCTTCGGGATATTGCCCACAGGTCCTTGGATCTTTTCCTTGGGACCCGTGGTGGCTGCTCAACACGTTGTGTAGCGAACCCAAGACCCTCGCAGGCTGAACAGCATCGAGTCCTGGTGTGACCGTAAGAATGGATGAGTGAATAGAGTGTGACTGGCTCCTCTTCCCCATCTTTTTCTTCCCTCTACCTGTGGTTAGAGACACGGTCGTCACCCTGCTGGATAAGGACAAGATGCAGGTGAGCTACTCAACAGAGCCCCATCCTATCCCTTTCACTAGGGATAGGAGCGTATATCCACCACTTCCTCCAACAAGGGGGAGGAAGTGGATGCCAGCTTGAGGCAACCCATACTTTATGTTGCCTCTTGCAAACAGGAACAAGTTCTTGCTTGCTGGTACGAAGAGATACGCTTGCCTCTCTCTTAGTACTCGGCCCAGAGGTCTGACCATTGTCCTGCTGGTGCACACCCCGATCAATCGGACAGAGGCTTGGATCCCTCCCTCGCTCTTACGACCAGGGAGGCATTCCAGGGATGGACGAACACCAGTCTGTTCATCAAAGACTCAGATTCCTCCACCAAGAAGTGAGTCTTCCTATTGTTAAAGGACCGAGGGTTTGTATTACGTATCGGAACAAATGACAATTTGTCGAAATTGCATTTTTCCTAACTTAACAAACCTGAGGTCCTTTACATATAGTCCCTCCTCATGCCACCCCTCACTCTGCGTATTTTGCATGGGCCAAAAGCAAAAGTGATTTGTTTACCTCCCAGTCGCGCGGCGCTCGACTGTCGGACAAGCAGTTAACTACCGTTCTCCCCTTGTTCGAAGCTTACGACCGTTCCAGCTGCCGCTAGCTACTTCCTATTGTTAAAAGGACCTCAGGTTTGTATAGTTAGGAAAAATGCAATTTTCGACAAATTGACATTTTCATGTGCTAAATCTGCAAACCATTGGTACACTCTCTTTACAACTATCTTAAAAGGTGATGACATTCAAACCTGAGTCCAATTCAGTTGTTTACCCTAGTTTCATATTTAGTAAGTGGATAAATCAACTTGTATGTTGAGAAAATATGTATTAGATACAATTTAATCAAAAACTTATTTCACATCATTTGCAAGCATAGGAGTAGGGAAGCCTACCTGTAATGTGAACTTTGTGTTGAAATAACTACATTCACGCTCCAGTGCAACAAATGACCAAGATATCTATTAGGGCTTGTGCCTTGTATGATAAGGCGCCCTATGAGGTAATGTTAGACTAGCGATAATCTATACGCTAAGTCGGTTGGTATTGCACTTCCATCTTCAATGGAGTGTCGGGTTTTGTAGATCACTTACGAAGTCGGTATTATCTTTACGACGATGTGTTAAACTCATGGTTCGGTGAGGTTCTTGTAGAAAACTAGTATAAAAAATTATATATTCTTCTGAAGTTTTACATGGTGAAGATCAGGTATGATTGTACAAGTCTTCTAATAACGATAGCTTGATCGCTTCTGCCAATGATGATGGCTAATCCTATTCCTCTACATGATAAAGCTTAGGTAAAGAGGTACAGGTCTTCTAATGACGATAGCTAACTCTGTTCTGCCTCTCTACCATCTCTGTTACAAGTTATGAAGGAACAGCAGTAGTTCGAACATATGAACATACAATCCAAATGACATAGTTTCATACGAACACACAATCAAATGAGACACGCTACAGATCACGTAGGCGTTTGAATCATAGGTCGGGGTAGTTGTCTCAAGCAGGGAGCTTGGACTAATGTTTATAAACAATTTGAATGACTACAGGTGATGGCATGTCAACTTAGCCTACATACTTATTGTATACGTCATCTTTAGCGTCTCTAGTCTGATCACATTCCTGCAAGCAATTCTTTTATATACGTATATGGACTAACATTCCATATTTTTATTATGTAAACACTTACATATCTAGTGCAAATTTAGAGAAACTAATTGTTCCTACATAATATACAAATCATCGTTACTCTACATTAGGAATTAAATACTTTCAGCGAAGTCTGGATAACGGCTGGTGAAGCTGTTGAACTTTCAAACAAGGTGGTTAGTCAGTTAACTACCTGTCTGGTAGTCAGGAGTCCCATCCCAACCAGACATAAACTTTCTAATTTGCTTTCTGCTGTCATCTGGTGAAGACTTGTTGCTGCGCTCTCTGCCCAATTGTCGTCGGGCTGTTTTTCATATCCCGTAAGGATCTTTCTTTTTTCTTCATTGTTTTTATGTGTGTTTGTGATTATATTGAGCAATAATGCAAACCCATAAGTTTGTCCGGGAGTTGTTGAGAAAAAGTGCAGCAATTTTCATTCCTTTGTTGACATAGATCCTCACGCCCTCTGCACCCATTGCAGGGGGTGCGGGTGTGACAGAACCTCGACTTGTGCCAAGCGTTGTGCTTGGTCGCCTGAGCAGTTGGTGAAGTTTGAAGGTTGGAAACAGTATTGGAGGAAGGCTTCCAAGGCCCAGTCTGAGGGTAGCACGCCCCCGACTACGCCTCTGGTTGCCGACCCTTCTTCCTCATTTCTCTCTCTCAGCAAGCTTCCCCTTCTTAATGTTTCTCCTTCGGGAGAAAATTCTTTAGGGTGAAAACTCCTTCGCCTCCTTCATCTTCATTGAATGAAGATGATGGGGGATGGGATGACCAGGGTGACCTCCCTCTGGTGGCCTCTTCTCACTCTGAGGGGGAAATTTTTCTCAGGGAGAGGGGTGACTCCTCGTTGTTCCAACACAATATGCAAAGCCTCGGTCCAGTACACTGAGAATTGCTTTACGACAAAGCTGGAACACGGCCGTTAAAACTCTTGAAAAAGGTGGTTAGGCAGTAATTAGTGTCTGAGGCCGGGAAACCCGCTGCCTGGATGTAAACATTCCACTTTGCTTTCGGTCGTCTTCCAATGCAGACATGTTTTCATGAGGTCTTGCCTCTGAGGATTCAAACACCTGGCAAAGTGGGGAAGAGGTTTCCTTTGAAAGTTCTACAGAACTTCTAAGGGAATCCCTCTCTCTGAGGAGGCAGTGGTTCTTTTTGTGGCTCATCCCACCCCTGGGATGGAATCCAGTTCGGATGCATGGCAAGATGTTGCAAGTTGGAATGTTTATGTCCAGTTGGGACGAGACTCCCAACTACCGGGCAGTAGTTAACTTTCTAAACACTTTGTTTGAAAAATCAACGGCCATTTTGCAGCCTTTGCTGAAAGTAATTCCTAATGTAAAGAACCTCAGGTTTGTATAGTTTAGAAAAAAACACAATTTACTTTTAAAAATTTGTGATTTGTTCCGACACCGGCATACAAACCTTCGGTCCTTTTACAATAGGAAGGTACTAGCGGCAGCTGGATAGGTCGTAAGCTTTCGAACAAGGGGTTCGGTAGTTAACTGCTTGTCCGACAGGCGCGCGCGCGCGACTGGTAGGTAAACAAATCACTTTTGCTTTCGGCCTGCTGGCGTGTGGACGTGTATCATCGCTCTCTGCCCGCTTCATCGTCGTTTGCTTTCGCATGATTGTGTTTTTCTTTTTCTATTTATCTAGTGAAACTGAATTGTAAGTACAATCATTTCATTGATTCAATTGTGAATTAAAGGATCTTGGTTTATTTCAAAAAACCACGCCCTCCGATTACCCGAGTGCCGGGACTGAAGGGCGTAAGTGCGCGGGGAATTCATTTTCCCAGAAATGATCCTCGTATTGTGTATGCTCGTGCCGAGGGCGGGAGCGCTCGCTCCGAGCGTAGATTGGGTTGGAAATGTGTAGATGAAAATCGTAAGTAAGTGCTCTTTTCATTTATATTTTTTTGACCTGTATGCCCGTTGCCGAACGAATGCGCTCGGCACGGAGGAAACTTATTCAGTATGGAAGTGGAATCGCAAGTACAGTATTTCTTTTTCATTTTATATATTATTTGATTGTAGCAATACTCATTTTGGAATCAGTGTCCGAGCTTACCCGGAAATTGATCCTTCCCCCTTTTTATTTTTGAATGAAGTGAAATCGCAAGTGCAGTTCTTTTTCATTTTCATTTTTTATTGAGATTGCATTGTTTACTGGGATCAATGTTTCCGCTATTCCCGGGAATTGATCCTTCCCCTTTTTATTTGTATGAAGTGAAATCGCAAGCGCAGTAGTCTTTTCATTTTCATATATTTTTTGATTGCATCAATTCATTATGGATCAAGGTTTCCAGAAACCTTGATCCATAAGGTAAGGAATGGATCCTTTCACCCATTGCGCTCGGTACCGAGGGCGCAAATGCGCTCGATCCGAGCCCTTATTCATTGTGAAGTGAATCGTAATGCAAGATGCATTTTCATTTTATTATTCTTATTATTGATTGCATCATATTATTTGGTTCAAGTTCCGCTCAGTCAGGGATTGATCCTTATGCCCTTGCATTCGGGCCGATGGCACGATTGCTCTCGGGCTCTTATATGTTGTTTGGGTACATGGGTACTGTGCGGGGGGGGGGAACGAGAACCCCCCCCCCCCCCCCCCCGCTCAGCTCCCACAGATGGCCCTTCCCCTTGGGGGGGGGGAGGTTATCGGCATTCTTCTCCTCGCCCGATCCGTCGAGCGCGCGAGGGCGCTCGGTGCCCGATGTACAATTGTATTAGGGGTCTTTCCACTCGTTCGGAGAGGGCTCACCCCCCCGCGCGAGGGGACTCCCCCCCACTAATCGCTACTACTGTTATTTCCGCAGGTGCTACTGCCACGAGGGTGGACCTTGGTGAGGTATGGGCGTCCTTCCATTTGCAGGGCGTGCTAGTGTCCAGGGGCTGCGGTTCTATGTCTGGGCCTACTGCGGTCACCCATGGAGTGGTGACCACGCAACCAGGTGACGACGTCCCTTCCTCACCTGGTGTACTCGCCTCACGTGGTAACAGTCTTGCCTACAGCCGCTGTGAAGTGCCGTTCGCCGTACCGAGAGGGGGCGTGCCGCCGCCGCTCGTGGTTGCCGCGCTGCAGCGACCACACTTCCGCTGCCCTAGAGCTCGCCCCTGGACCTGCCGCCGGTACCAGGATGTTGCTGGCTGCTGCTCCAACTTCCTGTGGTTTCCGGTGATGCCTGGCCGTACCTGCCGATTCTGGGCTGACTGTCCATGCAGTTGCTACGCTGGCTGTCCCTGCCGTTGCTGCGCTGGCTGTCCCTGCCGTTGCTGCGTTGGCTGCCCTAACCAGATGCTGTGCTGGCTGTACCTGCTGTTCCTGAGATGCCCATACCTGCTGATGTCGTCCCTGTTCGTGGTGGTACTACCCCAGACTTTGGTCTGTCTGTACAGGTGCGTCCGGGCCCTGTGGCTCCGGCTACAGCAGCCCCGGCTCCCGCCCTGGGATAGCAGATCTTACGTCGTCCTGAGGAAGCTGACGAAGAAGAGGAGGAAGGTGTCGTCGTCGTCGTCTTCATCTTCTTCATCGTCGTCGGCTGCCGCCTCTTCCCCTTCGACTTCTAAGGCTTCACAGCCGAGGAAGAAGAAGGTTGCCTCCTCCCTCCTAAGAAGTCTCCCTAGGGAGCTTCTCGGGACCCGTCTCACCTCGGTGGGACGGGAGGGTTTCCTTCCGCTGGTCCTCCTGCTCCTTCGGAGCGGGGCCCGTCTCTTCTTCCGCAAGGAAGAAGACTACGGGGACCAGAGGGGTACCGGCTAACACCGGTACTCCCTCGCCTGGTGTCAGTGGTTCTGCCACTGCATCAGGGTCCGTCTCGGCCTCTCGTTCGCGGGAGGTACCGAGTGTACGGTCGCCTACCAGCGACCGTGCAGCCAGGAACCAGACCTCTGAGTCCGCTCAGCGTCAGGTTCACGGCACGGGGCGGAAGACTGGTGACAGCCGCTCATGCGACTCTCACCAGACCAGCTCTCACTCTCGCGGCGAACAGCTGGCATACCCGGGGACGTGACGGTCCACGACCGACCACGGGCTGAGGCTGGGAAGAGGTCCTCCCGTTCGCCGGTGCCAGCCACGGCTGGAACCAGCGACGTGACGTGCCGTGAGGACAAGCACCGGTCTCACTGTGACAGTGGACACCTGCAGGTCGCCTAACCGTCGCTCTCACAGAAAGCGACCGGGTACGGCAACCAGCACCAGCTCTTCTGACACTCGAGATCGGGGCCGCTGTGCTCAGTCCAGCCGTTCTCCACAGCGAGACGGTTCGACCAGGCCTGCAGCTCGATCGCCAACCGCGGGTTGACGATCGCCTGCAGCCCTCCAAGCCTGCTGGTTCTGCCAGCGAGCAACGACGGGAGCGTCAGGTCTGCCTCCTCCTCCGTACCTTCAACCTCCTCGTGGTTTACAACCGGGAGGAGCGAGGTATTGAGGAGTGGATCGTGAGGGGTGCGCCCCTCATGATCCCACCACAACGCCCTACGTGCCAGGCACGGTTCTTGGACCGGCCAGGACGTATGCGCAGTGGATGGGGAAGACCGAGAGGGCTGTCGCTGTTCCCCCTTCTTAGGAGGAAGGTTCTCGGAATATGCTCTTGTTCGAAGGGCTTAACGGTCCCACTCTGCAAGATGCTGTGACTTCCGAGATCCAGAGGAACTTTGCCGAGGTTACGGCGCTGATTCGTCAGCACAATGACCTCGGGAAGGATCGCCGCTCCCACCAGCAGAGCCACGTCTCGGCTCGAGTCGTTTTGGGGCCCGAGAGGGAACCCAAATCGACGGTGGGTCGGCCGCGATCGGAGCTTGCCGACTGTGTTGAACCAGGTAGTCTCTCGTCTCCGGACAAGAAGGCTCTCTCAGTTCTGGACGGTCGAACAAGCTACTTCACCTCCTCTACTGCGACAGAGGCGTTTATACGTGTCTTCGGACACCGTATTTAAATACCCCTTCGGTCCTCCTGAGGTTTCGACCTCGACGAGGACTGGAATGAGTCGGAGCGGTATCGGCTCTCTACTGTCAGGTGTCGATCAGCCCCACCCAGACGACGTTCACAGTGGCGGCAGACACTTACCTACAGTATGAAGTTCGTAACCCTCCTCGGGAAAACGTTTTCTCCTGACGATACGTTTTCCCAGGCTCTGAGAGGCCATCGCCGTAAGGCGATGGCTGCTCCTTTTCTTCTCCAACTGCTAGATCCGCTGGGAAGGCGAGCCAGTATCCAATTCCTCCCCCATTCCCTCTCTCCTTACGGCTACGAGGGAAAGGGAGGGATCCTACAGAGATTTCTCTGTAAGATCCCACGTTAGGGCTGCGCTACCGGGGGGACCTTCGGGTCCTACCTGACGTAAGCCCCGGTCATGAGGAGGGATCCTGCCCCTTTCTCGATTTCTACAATACGGAATCGAGAGGACCACCAGCCGATATCGTCTGACGAATTCGGTGGGGGGTTTCGCAGAGTGCTTAGAATTCTACGGAATTTCTAGCGCACTCAGAGTGTTCGAGTTTTTTACGATCTCCAAACACTTAGGCGAGACCACGGTCCAAAGTGAGCGAGAATCCCCGATAATTGTTTCACGATAATCGGGAACCTCGCTTATGCTCGAATTCCTGTAATTTCTAGTTTCATTTGAAGAAGACCGCTGCTGAAAGAAGAGTATCTCACAGTAGGCGCTTAACCTGGAATAGAGAAGAACGGACGGGAACTTCCAGTTTGGCTTGAACTATCGTCTTCGGTATTCTGTTCACCATTGAAGCTTTCCTTTGGGAAAGACTTCTCCTTCACTCTCTTGAATAGAGAACGAAGGCGGTCGATCTCCAATCCTTATTCTCATTCCTCGAGGGGAAAAGAATTTAGGATGGAGGTCGTGGTACAGAACCTACAAATATACTACGTATATTACCCTCGCGACATGATTCTTTAACAGTTGAATTGTCCGTGGGGTAGGCGCATACCGTAGTTAACTCTACGGTTTGTGACCGAGACGAATTGTATCTTAATTGAACTGCAACTCGGGGTTGCCTGCAACCTCCCAGCAGTTATCAGTTTCGATTTTAGATACTTGGTATTGTCATGACAACACCAAATCAGCTTTTGTATTTACCAAGAAATCCGTTTTCGGTTAAATATTAATTGCTCGAGCGTATTCTTTATGCTCGATGGTTCTAGCCGAACAGCATTCCCTTCGTGGAATAATGGATTACCTGGCAACTCAGGATGACGAGTCACCGAGAGCTACTGCGTATTGAACTGCCTGATAGCGGCTCAGTATCAGCTAGGTCTCGGAGATGCCGGACGGTGGTTACGTCTCTCTCTCCCCTGGTTGGATTGACTACCGAACCGTATCTCTGCCCAACAATCATGGACTTAGGTCTCTGATTAACGGGGATTCTCGCAATAATGAAGGACCATCTACTGCTGTGACGCTCGATTTCATCGCCTTCGACATTGCGAGAATTTTCAACAGAGATATCTCTTGGACTCTGTCATCTTTCTGTTTACCGCACGGTAACAGAAGTCTGTACTAGTCAACCGCTGCATCGGCACTGCGATAATGCGAATGATTTTTGCAGACATCTGAGTTTGTCTTCAAAATATCTCGTATTCGTAGGTGTGCAATTTCATTGCTCGCCCCGAATTAACAGATATGTCAGAAGACATCGCCTTACTCTCCGACCTGACAGCTCTACTTCCAAATGTTCAGCCCATGAGAAGCAGTTCTTCAGGCAGTAGTTCCCTGTCTTCATTACTGGAAGCGCTCCGCTTTTATTGCAACTACGATCCTCACCGGACAGCAACTCAATAGCGGTTAGCGTTCTCAGTCTTTGTAGCACAGGTTCAGAATCTTGAGAATCCTTCTCTCGGTTCAGCTGTGAAGACGTAGGTTGCATTTTCTGTACACCTTCGTCTTCAACGTCACATAGTGTTGTTTCTCCTTACCCGAGAATCAAACTATACTATGAGATATCTTGCCATCAAGGACCTCGGTCTCTAGAAGGCAATTGACTTTCGCCTGTTGGGCACATGCCTTAAGAGAGTCATCACCTTGCCTTCTGGCATCGGTGACGAACAAATTATTTGTTTAGTCTCTTGGCATAACCCTGTTAAGGCGAAGGTCACGTGACTTGCTCGGGTGCTTGGACAACTTGCCTCCTACCGAACGCAGTCAGTAGGCAGCTGTCAGAGCGCCCAAGTCTGTTTACGAACTTCGCTGTGGACTTAGTTCGGTTGTTATTCCATAACAATCTTTTCTTCGTCCTATAACGGCTTGTCACAGTACCCATACCATCGACACCCACCATTGAGTGTCGGTGTCCTATCCACTACCGAGAACAACAACTTCGCTGCAGACGGATAGAACCAGTATGGTACAGGACATCACCGAAGTCGAGAAGAGGGGATAGGTCATACGACATTCCCTTCTTTTCCTCTGAGGTAATTGCATGACTTTGCCTGCGAAGTCAAGCATCCAGGGATGGGGATTCGTGACGCTCGATTTCGTACCGAATTCGTAGCGAAGACTCTGAACCCTTCGGTTTCCTGACGATCGGTTAGAGTCCTTCACAATCCCCTCCCTAATGGGCTTCAACGCCTTCGATGCGAAGGAGATGCTGCTTTGTCCTGTGAAAGCGCGACCACGCTTTCTGAAGAAACTCGACATCCCAGGCGGAGTGTTGAAGACTTCGTCAGCACCAAGATGACCTAGAAGTACACTCCCTCGAGTTATACAAGAACTTCTCCGTGGCGCAGGTACTGAAGGCAGGGGTCTGGTACAACCAGACCACTGGCACCTCCTTCTACCTTTTGGATATTGCCCACAGGTCCTTGGATCGTTTTCCTTAGGACCCGTGGTGGCTGCTCAACACTTTGTCTAGCTAACCAAAGACCCTAGCAGGCTGAACAGCATCGAGTCCTGGTGTGACTGTAAGAATAGATAAGTGAATGAGAGAGTGACTGGCTTCTCTTCCTATCTTTTTCTACCCCTCTACCTGTGGGTAGAGGGATACGGTCATCCACCGTTGCTGGATAAGGACGAGATGCCGGTGAGCTACTCGACAGAGCCCCATCCTATCCCTTTCACTAGGGATGGGAGCGAATATCCACCACTTCCTTCCTACAAGGGGTGGGGGGGGGAAGTGGATGCCAACAAGAGACAAACCATAACGTTGTTGCCTCTTGCAATAGGAACTTGTTCTTGTTTGCTGGTACGAAGAGATACGCTTGCCTCTCTCTTAGTACTTGGTCCAGAGGTCTGACCATTGATCCTGCGGTGCACACCCCGATCAATCGGACAGAGGCTTGGATCCCTCCCTCGCTCTTACGACCAGGGAGGCTTCCAAGGTTGGGCGAACACCAGTCTGTTCACAAAAGACTCAGATTCCACCCACCAAGAAGTGAGTCTTCCTATTGTAAAAGGGACCGAAGGTTTTGTATGCCGTGTCGGAACGGAAATGACAATTTGTCCAAAATTGCATTTTTCCTAACTATACAAACCTGAGGTCCTTTTACACATAGCCCCACCTCATGCCACCCCTCACTCTGCAGTTTTTGCTTGGGCCAAAAGCAAAAGTGATTTGTTTACCTACCAGTCGCGCGCGCGCGCCTGTCGGACAAGCAGTTAACTACCGAACCCCTTGTTCGAAAGCTTACGACCTATCCAGCTGCCGCTAGTACCTTCCTATTGTAAAAGGACCTCAGGTTTGTATAGTTAGGAAAAATGCAATTTTGGACAAATTGTCATGTTTAGTGATGCTGTCTCTGTTTTGTTTTTGAATATTTACTGTGAAGCACATGAAGTAAATGTAATACTTTTTTTTAATGATGAATGGTTAACATTTTCAGCATTTAAACATTTTTGGTTTTATGTGTGCCCTATGCTAATTTCAGTGGCAGCCTTGGAATAGTGATGATTAACTTAAAATAGTTTCTCAATGCGTGGCTTCTGGAAAAAGATTCACAGATTTGCGTGCTTGTTTAAAAAGTCGAGGTTAGTTGTAGGAGGAAACACTTAAGCTTCATTTATATCACAATATCTTCTGAATATTTACGCTTTATTTCTGAATTTTTACACTTGCCAAAACACCATTGATGTTTTCTCCACTGGTACTGTCAACTTATGTTCATGATGTTTTATGAGTTTGACAAGATTTGATTTGAATGCAGTATGTAATCTCTTTCTTAACCACAAGTAGGTCCAAAGGGAATGGTGAATGTCAGAACAGAATTTGCCTAGCCAGTTCTAGTCAGCCTCAGCACTGTAGCCTAAGATTTCATTTTGTTTATTGTACTCTGTTTACCTATGCATTTATTGTATACTACGTCATTAAAGAATTATAATTATTTGGTGTACTGTATAGCATTTACTTTAAATTAGTGAATATCTGTCTTTGGAAAAGTTCATATCCTCTACTACAGTAAGGTTTCATGGTCTAACCTAGACAGACTGACAAGAAGAAGAGTTGTATATGAGAATATATTTGTTCCTACAAGATACACAAACCCTCGGTCCTTGACATAAGGAATTACTTTCAGCATAGGCTGGAATATGGGTGTTAAATTCTTAAATAAGGTGGTTAGGCAGCAACTACTGTCTGGTTGGCGGGTAGGCCCACCTGCCCTGATGTAAACACTCCACTTTGTGAGCTCTTGCTGACTAGCCGTTATGTACCATTTTCCTGGTGGGATCTTTAATTTGTTATTTTGAATGATTAATATGCAAACCCATTTCATTATTTTGAATGATTAATACGCAAACCCATTTTTTGTGATAGCCTTGATACCCGCCTTTCTGCTTCGTGTTACAGGTGAGAGGCAAGGGTGTGCCAACACCCTTATTACATATTTTCGCCCTTTAATGTTAGGATGAGACGTATGTATTCATCCAGAATTTCCGTTTACGCTTGAAATTACCGAGGGAATTTCGTAGGTTTGTCCTGTGTTTCTTCTGGTATTTCCTCTTCTCCTATGTCCTTTTGCTATCTATCTAGTATTAGGAAATGTATATTAGAAGACAAAATTCAAAATCATTCTGCGGCATCGCAGCGGCCGATGGGGCAGGTGCGATGGAACTGAAGACTACAAACTTTTGTTTCAATACGGCAAATGCTGAGCAAGAGATATTGGCCTTATGCGAGAATTCCAAGCCAGCCAGACCAGAGACCTAAGTCTGTGATGGCTGGGCGGCGAGATTCGAATTGGTAGTTAATCCTTGACAAAGGAGAAACAATAGTAAGAAGAATAGAATCTCAGAAAAAAGGCAGTACTCTGCCCCTTGCTCAACTCCTTATACTGAGTTGCCTGGTAATGCATTCCATGTTGGAATACATTTGGTTTAGAACCATCAGATGCCGGCAAAGAAGATACACTCGAGCATGTGCATTTTAACCAAAATGGGAAAGAAGAAAACCCTCCTGTTCGGTGATAATGCAAATGCTGTGGTGTTGTTGGGAAACAATACCACTAGTTTTCTCAAAATCAAAACCGGTAACTCTTGGGAGGCCTGAAAGGCTGTCCTGAGTTTCAAGTTGATTAAGAGAAGATACAATTCATCTCAGTCACATACTAGAAGAGTTAACTTACAGATATGTGCCTACTACTCAGATGATGCAACTGATAAGAGAAACATGTCGTGAGAGAAATATACTAGCATATTTGTAGGCTTCTTTAAATCACACTTCAGCCTAATTCTTCTTCATTCAAGGGACAAGAATAAGGATGGGAAGCAGACCTTCATTCTCTAATGAAGAGAGCGAAGGTGAAGTTGTCCCGAAGGAAGGCTTCTACAGAGATAACAGGTCACCGAAGACAGCTAATTCAAGCTGAACTGGTTGTTCCCAAAACAGTATCACTGGAGAGGCATGCAAACTTCTCTGAGCTATCCATCCTGAGTACATTGATGTATGTTTGGTAAGATCCTAAGATTGAACCAAAAACAGTCTCGGATTTGAACTCTGGGGAGTAAATGCCATAGAGTTTCTCTTAATCCCTTGTTCATCCTGGTGTAACCAGGAAGTACAGGGAGTCCCCGGTTATCGGTGGGGGTTCCTTTCCAAGGTTTGTGCCAATAAGCAAAAATCGCCATTAACTGAAACTTCACAATTTATGGCACCATAATGGTGCTTATAACTGGTTATCAGGGCCATATCTCCACCCATTATGGCGCCATAAATCGCTGATTTTATGGCGCTAGACAAGGGCCATAAAACCGGATTGCTGATAAGAGGGGACTGCCTGTGGATGGAAAGAAAGAGGTTTGACTGTTCTTGCCCGTTCTTCTCTGAACTTGCGGTGTTCTCACTCTGTCAAACGAAACCTTCATTTCCTAAAACTGCTTTGTCCGTGTGAACGCGCGCCAAAGTTGAACAGAGTTTTATGCAGTAAAAGCTGGCCAGAACTTGCTACATCTTACTACACATCTATCTTTTCCCTGATTGAACCTCACAAAGAGGACTTCACAGAGAACCACCTCCTAGCTCCTTCAGATGCCTTGTCCCAAGGGACAGTGACATTGATCCTGGCACCAGAAGAATAGCCATTCCTGGCTTTCACAGGTGGGTCCGAGGCACCAACACAGCTCTGTCCCTCCTCTCACCCTGCACCCCTGTCATGACAGAGAGAAGACTACCCATCACTGACTGTGGGTCTTGGAGAGACTTGTATATGAGTACCCGACACAGTCCCAGTTCCATGAGCAGTGTCCTCAGAACCAGAGGCAGGAGAATGAACCTGGGGTTAGAACTTCTGGGGCTCCCGAGACACTATATTTTGGGGATAGTCTCGGTTCCTGCTCTGAAGGAGCAGGTGATTTGAAGAGACAGCCAGCTGCTTCCTCCCAAATGGCATTTTTTTTTTTATGCTATCGTGGAACAATGGTGACCATCTTGAATTTTCGGCTTAAAATATAGATATTTTGCCCATCTTTGCAAATTGTAAGCCCTTTATACAGTATATTTTGTTTAATTATTAACACAAATGATGACTTAAGATGATAGTATCATGAAATAAAATCATGGCATTCAATATTTTGAATGACAGGATATATACAGACCTCTAAATCCAAGATGGCAGCTAATTTTACAAGAATTTGTTCATTTGCTTTTTTGTTTTTTGTAAGTGCATTGTCTTTGGAAAACTGTCGAAGGAAATGGCCATGATGAGGTGTGGGTTGAAAGTGGCTTTTATGGCTTAGCTGTTGTCAGTCAAATACTGAGCGGGAATCACTTCAGTCAAGCAGTTGGATGTCACCAAATTACCTTGCAGGTATTTTCAGATCTGTACTTTGAGACATTCTTTGAGGAACATCTGGATATCTACCCTGCAGTTAAAGATCTTCCGTGATCCTCTTAAATGCATGCATAGCGCACAGTGATAGTATTGGCAAATGTTCACATGCCTTAGTGCAAAAGATTCATAAGTTCAAGCAACCTAAACTGGTGTGTGATTTTGACTCAAAATGCCAGAAGTACCCTATGTTTAGGTGGGTCCGGATGTATTTGCAGCAAGTTGAAAATTTCTTGTTGTTCCAAAGTAGCACACATCATGGTGTGTGGGACATCCAATTAGCATCACTGGAAAATATGTGTTTGGTTTTTCGCACATAATGGAATGGACTATGCGATGCACATTCCTGAATATATTGCCCGTATGTACAGCCTAAAGGGTACTCATCCTGACATCTGTGAAGAGTTTGTGAATGGCAGCTTTGTGGTCCAAAAGGGGGGAGCGAATTTCACGGCCATCAGAGTTGACAGGCCCAAGAGCATGTTAATAAAACACATAAAGCAGATGGAGGAATTGACAGGATCACCACCAGTCCTGAAACCCTGCTCAAGTATTGTCTGAGTACAACTAAGCTTTCACGTTTGTCCAAGGAAACTGAAGAAAAGCTTGGTTTGACATCTGATGTTCCAACTCGGCACCATGATCTGTCACAGACAAAACTTCAGCAGCATGAGAAACAAGTACTTTGCCTGAAGGAAGTTCTTCACAAATCAAATCCTTCTAAGGTAGGAGAAACAAGTTATGTCACAGAATATAAGCTTGTACACCTCACTAAAAACATCATCATCAAAGAAGATGTGCAGGAAAATATTCTTGGCACGGTGAAACGTGATTCTTCTGCATATGAGAATTTGTGTATGAACGAATTTGCGGTGATCAGAACCTATGGGAAAAGATGACGTAAGTGAAACATCTAGGCTGGAATGACAACAAATCTACTCACACAAAGATTGGAGGGGAACAAGTTACTTTGAAAGCTTCAAACTCAATGTCAAGGCTTCTGAGCCTGACCCGATTGTCCAGAGATGGTGACTTGAAGGAAGCTGTTAGCACATACGAGTTTCCCCAATCAATCACATGCTGATGACACCAGATGGCTAGTTGCATCCATGCAATGACAAATCACAGCTCATTCACCATCTGGAGAACTATGGGTCAGTTGAAAATGGCCAAGCTGATGTACCTTTATTGGATGACTTACCACTTGATAGAGCTTCTAATCATCGATACCATGGCAGTAGCTCATGAGGTGGCCATTTTCAAGGGAAAAATATCATCATGTGGAGACCTGGCAGAGCATTTCGTCAATGCCATCAATTCCAAAAATTGCCCTTTCTCAAAGTACTACTAATATTTGACCAATACTGCCAGTCCTCATTGAAAGAGATGACAAGACAGCGTTGCAGTGGAGCCAAGCTTTCCAGGGGAACAGAATACAAAGTCAACAGAAACATGCATACTAGATGAATGCCTTTCCTACAGACAAGAAGTTCATCATTCCGTGTTTTGAGATGCCCAGTCAAGCTCTCTTACCCTCTGCTGCAGCAACAGGAGTGATTCTTCTTTACCAATCTCAGTTCTCATGCTACCTCCATCTTTCCTTGGAATTATTCATCAAGGACTATGCAAAGGGAAGCAATACTCAGCTGGCTTAGAATAGGTCATACAAAAATGACACATGGCTTTCTGATGAGTGGGGATCATCAGCCTTATTGTAACGACTGCTTGGTACTATTGACAGTCAGACACCTGATAGTTTAGTGCTCCAGTCTGTCAGATGAGAGAGAGAGGTACTTTCCTCCAAGTTGCAGGGGAACTGAAGGTGGCTTTTCTCTTGCCTAGATTTTAGGGGCAGCTTTTAACAAAAGTGGCCTGATTAATTTAATTACTAATGCCATTGGTATTTTACATAAGATTTAACTTTTACT
>NC_087201.1:83779478-83844440 GCF_015104395.2 Macrobrachium nipponense
GTCTTGATCCTTAGGAATGAACCATTTTTTGGCTCTGCCTCTCTTAGAGAGTGGGGGACACTGCAGTGGTCAAGAAATGTGCCAAAGTAGTCTGTCTGCAAAGGACGATTGTGAAATAACCAGCCTTCTTCTTTCTCTTCTGAAAGAGTGTACATACTTGTTTCTCTTTCAACCTTCTTTCCAATGGGGAAGAAAGCAGAAGGGAGGATGTAGAAAGAACTCTCATACAGTTGTTCTCCTACTGCTGATACTTAAAAGAAGAGTTGTCTGTCTAGTCTGTGGACTTAAAAATGATATAGCCAAGAGTCAGTAGTAGGTATCCTTGAGGAAAAGTATGTACTTGCTTTCTTCTGGGTCTTGGCTGTCTTCCATAGAACTTCTGCCTCTCCTGTGTTCTTGTTTCAGGAACAGCCAATTGGGCTAAGAGCTAGCATCTTTAATGTTCTGTTGTTACCATAGAAGCCTGGCTATGGGAGAGCTTTGCCTTTGCTCGCTTCATTAGAGAATTATGGAGGTCTCCTTACAGTCCTTAATCCTTTTCCCCACTCGAATGATGAGGAAGGAATTCGGCTGGTGCTCGATCAGCAGGAGGGAGCCTTTGTATATACTCGTGTGTACGTACAGTATATCCTCTTCATGACCTGCGTCTGTTATCAGATGCACAGACCAAGCAATAGGTTTTTTTTAAATGAAAGCACTACAGTAATGGCATTTGTCACCAAACAAGAGGGTTTCATTTCCTTCGTGGTGCAGTTAACATGCAGGTGCTCAAGGGTAACTGTAGTACACTCAAAAGCTCTACCAGCCAAACACATTTCCCAATGAAATGTACTAGCAGGCAGCTCAGCCTCTGGAGTCAAATGAGGCAACCCATGTTCCACAGTCATGACTCAGAATGACTTTTATCAAGAAACGTGACAGTTATTGTCTTCTCTCTATATTTTATCTAATTCATAAGGTGTTCAAAAGACATTGTTCAGCCTGAATCAAAAATAAATGACGGAAGACTTCACCTGGTGCTCAACCTGCCAACTCTACTTCCAATGTACCAAGGGGAGTTCCTCCTTGACCCAACCTTCAGTGCCAGTGACACGAGTGGTTCCTCAGGCAGTACAATCCCCATGTCTTCACAGATAAAAGACTATCCAGCTCTCCTTGTAAGCATAGGCTTTCTTGCCAAGCAGCAAAGGAAATAGCTGGATGACTTTTTCAGTCCTCTGTGACATTCCAGGGATTGGAGCCATCATCGCTTGTTGGTGTCATTGACAGGACTTTCTTTGGTCAGAATTGTGAGAGTTGCTTCTCTCCGATTCAGTTGTGAAAGGCCTAGTCTTTCACATGATGTAGTATTGTTTCTCCTCAGTCAAGATTCAACTACTGATGAGACTCTTCACTCTGTCCTGCCATCACAAGGACCTCGGGTCTCTAGACAGTATTTGACTCTTATTTAGGGCACACACACCCTTGTGAGATTCATCAGACAGAGAGTTGTGTCTCAAGACTGCATCTGGTCTCTTTCCAGCATTGGCGATGATAGACAATTTGCATGGATCTTTGCTATATCACTCTTCAAAAGGCAAGATTCAATGCTTTGACTCTGTCTCAGATGTCGTAACTACAAATCATTTGGCATCTGTTGCCAGGTTCAAGTCCTTCATGATCTCCTGCGCCTTGGACTTGGTAATTGATGATCCAGAACAATCATTATTTTGTCCTATTGACATTTCGTGGTACTTGACATGAATGTCGATAACGTTTCACTAGCAATGACTTGCCAAGGGAGAAGTGTCTTTCTCTTGGTTGCAAGAAGATTGAAGGGAGTTTCTCTGTACATAGTGACCACGTCACCTGTATGCTTTTCCTAAGAGCACACGGTATCAGTGACTTAGTCATTTCCTTGCATCCCAAAAACTATGTCGAACTGAAAGATATACAGTAGTACCTCATACTTCGAACTTAATCCATTCCAGAAAGCTGTTCGAAGTATGATTTGTTCGAAAAATGAAACAAATATTCCCTTAAGAAATACAGGGAATCAGGATAATTCATTCCAGCCAACCCATAAAGTCCCCCTTTCACATTTTTTCTATTATTAATGTGTTCAAAAGGTAAATTAAGAGTGTAATGTAATGAAACTGTACGTTATATGAAGTAAAATTTTCGAAATTTCATTTTTTCTGTGTATGATTTACGAAGTGTGTGGTAAAAATGGCGCCGGCCAGCTGGGGGATGGAGAGAGGAGAGACAGGAACCCTTAGAGCAAACCAAATTGGTTGCAGTATGCAAAGGTTGATGATAAAATCAGTTTATTCAGATATTAGGTACATGGGTAATCAAAGGAATCAATACTGTGTGTGTTCGATTGCGTGTCTGAGAGAGAGAGAGAGAGAGAGAGAGAGAGAAATCAGCTTGTTTACGCTTGGATCTTAAGTGCACGAAAGAGATTAATTATGTCACAATAAATCAAGTTACTATTGGCAAACGGCACACTTTTAAAACAAACATGAGGATTTTGCAAACAAGTAAGTAATAAGTCAAGAATGCAAAAAAAGGAAAGAGATAAAATAACTTTTCACAAGGAGTATCAAAGGCATACAGAAGCTCAAAGTGGTGGCAGTTTTTTTGTTACAGAGCCGAGTTACTTTTACAGTAGTAAAAAATTGTAAAAAGCAATTGTCACTAGATTGACATTTTACCGTAACAAAAATAAAAGTGATTTGGGCAAATCGAGTGTAAGTGAAAGAAATGGGCGAATAATCATCCAAGCCCAGCAGACAAGTCAGTGGGAAGCAGAGCCGTTCTTCTCTCTCTCTCTCTCTCTCTCTCTCTCTCTCTCTCTCTCTCTCTCTCTCTCTCTCTCTCACTCTCATATATTATTGCACTGAACACTGACTCGTGCAAGCTTTTTTTTTTTTTTTTTTTACTGTATTGCATTTTATTGCTTTCATGTTGTATTATGATGTTAAATTTATTGTGAAATAACATTTTATTTTTTATGTGAATTGGAATTGCTTTTACGTACGTATTATAGTAAAGATTTTACTGTCTCTCTCTCCTCAAAATACCACATGCACGATAACTTGTAATCATTCATTCATCATTCCTCAAAAATATAAATGCTCCCTCAATGTACCTCAAGTTAGTGTGTATCACACAATGAGGAATGATTTTGTTAATCATTTATGCTAAATTTTATTGTGAAAATCCTTCTTCTTTCATTTACTATTTTGTTAATATTGTTCAACTTTCTATATCTATTGTTCAGCTAGACCGTCTCACTCGGCGCACCGAACACTGGCTTAATTAAGACTTTTTCTGTATTGCATTTGATTGATTGTTTTCATATTTTATCATTACATTAAATTCATTGGGAAATTCCCTTTTTTGTGAAATGTTATTGCTTTTACATACATACAGTAATATTTTAAGTCTCTCTTCTCCTTCTCTTCTCAACATACCAACGCTCCCTCGTTCAGTCTCAAGTCAGCTGGGCATGACGTCACCGTGGTTTATGTACGATTTTTTTTATACATCTTTTATGCTAAATGTTATATTGAAAGATAAATTTTATATTATTTTTTTTTGCCCTTAAACGCCGAAGCGGTAAAAAAATATTGTCTCCCGTGTGCCGGAGGTGTTTCGGAGTGAGCGCGGAGCAGAAAAAATATTTTTTTCAAAAAATCACAGTGCGCTTAGTTTTCAAGATTAAGTGTTCATTTTTGGCTCCTTTTTTTTGTCGTTGGCTGAAGTTTAGTATGCAATCATCAGAAATGTAAAAAATTATCATTATCATATATAAATAATGCGATATATGATAGCACAAAAACGAAATTTCATATATAATTGTATTCAAATCGCTCTGTGCGCAAACAGTTTAAAGGTAACAAGTTATTTTTTTTTCGTTGTAATGTACACTAAATTGCGATCATTTTGGTATATAACACATTGTAAAACTATATAAGCAACACAGAGAAAATATTATCACAAAATAATGCATGAATTTGTAACACGTGGACGTAAACAAATATTATTTTCAAAATTCACCATAAATCTAAATATTGTCCTAGAGACTTCCAATTTCTTTCAAAATGAAGACAAATGATTGAATATTACTATACTGTAAGAGTATTAGCTTACAATTGCAGTTTTCAACCATATCTGACGAGTTAAAGTTGACCGAATGTTCGAAATTTTTTATATATATTTTTTTATATGCAATTATTTCGGAAATAAGAAAAGCTACCAACCTTCAAATATTTTTCGTTTTATTCTAAATGAAATTGCGCACATTTTCATATATAAAACTCAATGAAATGCCTAATATGAAACGAAGCAATATTCCAAGAATGGGACGTACGCATTTCGGAGATTTGTGGCGGAGAATCCGCGTGCGGAGGGAAGGAAAGTTTTTTTTTCAAAATTCACCATAAAAGGGATTTTGACGAAGGAAAATCTATTTCTGGGTGATTGGCTCGTGTCGCCCTATGAAAGTAATCCTTAATATCATCTTTCTAGGTAATATTATCCTAAAGTTACCAGAGAAAAAACAAAATTAAGAAAATGTCAGTAAGACTGACTCGCTCACTCTTAAAAAGAAGTGTCGGTATGATATAGGGGCGAGTGTGGAACACTACCACGAGACAAACACCAATTAGAACTTCCCTATCAGAATCCCCCTAAGAGAGAGCCGATACCAACGGGCGATGCAGCCTCTACTACTACTACTAGAGGACGCCACGGACAGCAGCGCCCCTAGCGGTCATCCTTAATTAAAACATAAATACATCTTGTCCTGCAAGGGGGGGAAAACAAACCATATAAAAAGGGATGGGTTTCATATAGGGCGACACGAGCCAATCACCCAGAAATAGATTTTTCCTTGTCGTCAAAAATCCCTTTTCTGGCTCAGCTCGTGTCGGCCTATGAAGAATACCAGAGAAACAGACAAGATGGAAAAGGGAAAAATGAAAAAAACATATTAAAATGATGGATATAATATAAGTAAATCAAATACAGCATACAAATTAAGTACTTAAACTAACTTATTACAGTAATCAATAACAGAATGTTAGTAAACTAAAGTACTTAAATGGTAGTAACAAAATTCATAAATATGCATGTAAAATAAGGAAATGTTTGAATTTACTTAATTAGAACATATAAGTACAATTATATACATACATGTGTCCTACCCTAGCATAAAAATAAGGGTAGGTACACTCAATTCCATCATTAATACAATTAATACCATTAATTTAAATATATACAAACACATTGTGACTGAAGTTATCACAAATCCAATTGGAGAATTTATACAAACATATTGTGGCCTATCCTAGCATAAAAATAAGGGTAGGACCACTGAGGTACATATCAGTACAAGGGTGGTTGTCCCCCATAGCAAAAAAATAAGGGACAAACCACTACAACACACAACGGCTAAGGCTATGATGATGAGTAGCCTGGTGATAGGTTGAGGCATGTTGGTTGAAGTAGGTAGAAAGGAGACCTGGATTAATACTACAACTACTAAGCAGTATCAGGGGAAACTATGTTTCCCGCTGCTACTGCTGAAAACTTTAAAGATTCCAAGGACTTTAAATAATGCCGTTTAAAGACTGTCGGGGATTTCCATCCAGTATACTTTCTAAGATCCTCAAAGTTCATATGTTGAAAATAATTAATTGAGGTGGCTACTCCCCTGATATCATGTGCTTTTGGGAATGACTCAGGGTTGGCTTGTTTAATGAAGTAAAGGATTTGCTGTCTAATGCCTTTCACTGACAAAGTACCACCTTTTTCTCTCATGAAGAGAGCACCTGAGGATCTTGAAGAAGTACGAGATAGAAAGGCTCTAAGAGTTGATACTGGGCAGAGAGAAGGATCCTGTGGAAGTGGGATAACCTTCCAAGGAGCCCACCTTGCAAGAGGATCCTCATTTTTGGCTAAAAAGCTACGATCCGGAGCAAGTAGAACTTCTCCTGATGGGAGGAATTCCACATGACCCGCATCCCTGGATAGAGCCGACAGTTCTGAAATTCTAGCTCCTGAGGCTAGGCTTAATAAGAATAATGTCTTCCTCAGGAGCATTGAATGTACAAGATGAGTTGTCAGTATCTGAAGCTAGTTGAGGACATCATTAAGAACCATGAAACTGTAGTAGGCCTCTGAGAAGGTCTAAGTCTAGCACAGGCTTTAGGGATAGATGTGAAATAAGATTCAGTCAGATCTATCTGAAAAACCTACTTGAAAGATTTTCTTCAAAAGCCGATTTTATGAGTGGTAATCGTGCTAGCTGCTAAACCTTTTTTCAAACAAGGATCTGAAAAAGGATATAGCCAAATTAACTGTCATGGTTGTAGTGTTCGATTCTCTCAAGAAAGATGCTAATTTTTTAACAGCTGAGTCATATTGTCTAATGGTTGACTCTCTCTTATCTGATTCTAGGAAGAGAATATTCTGTGGATCAATGTCAGCATCTTTATTAGCCGCAAACTTCATGAAGTCCATAAAGTTAGTCTGGAGAGTTCCTGAGGAAGCGAACACAGTCCTCATTTGTACTGATTGTGATAGCTTGGGATTGGATCCGTTGAGGTCGGAGACCCAATTCCAGAAGAAGAGGATACCAGTTGCTCTTGGGCCAGTCCGGTGCAATCAGAGCTACTATCCCTTTGAAAGACCTTAGTTTGCTTAGGACTTTCAAGAGAAGATTCACTGGAGGAAAAACATAAATTCTCCTCCACTGATTCCAATCCAACGACAGGGCGTCCGTGGCATAAGCCAGAGGGTCCAGGTTGGGGGACCACATAGCATGGGAGCTTGTGGTTCGCTTGTGAGGCGAAGAGATCCACTTGGAGACCTGGGACTCTCAGGCTTACCCACTGGAATGACCCGACGTCCAGAGACCACTCTGATTCCAGAGGAAACTGACCGGGACAGGGCGTCTGCTATCACATTTCTTACTCCTGCCAGGTGAGTGGCAGACAGATGCCATTTGTGTTTGTTTGCTAATGCAAAGATGGCTATCATGACATGATTCACATGCTTGGATTTGGACCCTCCTCTGTTGATGCAATGAACTACCACTGCACTGTCCAAAACTAGCCTTAGATGAGACTTGCTTCGGGGGAAGCAGTCTCTTCAGAGTAAGAAATACTGCCATTGCTTCCAACACGTTTATGTGGAGCTGGCGAAATTGAACTGACCAAGTCCCCTGAACCTGTTTGAACTGAGAGTATCCCCCACCCGGACAGGGATTCGTCCGTGTGAATGGTACATTGGGAGGGGAATATTGAAGGGGTACTTTCCTTGCTAAGTTCTTTACTTTTGACCAAGGCCGTAGTTGGTTTGCGGAGGATCTGTGGGATTACTGACAACTTGTCTCGATATTTGGAGTTTGCTTTTGACCGCCAAATTCGATTTATATCTTCAGCCTTGCTTTCAGAAGGATATCTGTTACCTGAAGCAAACTGAAGAGACCCTAGGATTCTCTCCTGGTTTCTTCTTGACGTTTGTTTGCACTGAGAAATTGCCTGACAGATTTTGCTATTTCCTTCCGTTTGGCTACTGGAATTGATAGATTGTGGGAGGACAAATCCCATTGGATTCTAGCCACTGAAAACGAGATTCCGGAACAAGTCTGGATTTCGTTTTGTTTATCTGGAACCCCAGATGTTTCCAGAAAGTGAACTACCTTTTTGGTAGCTTTGAGACATCCCTCGACTGTTTTGGTGCCCAGATTAACCAATCGTCCGAGGTATGCCGCTACCATGATTCCCTGAGCTCTCAATTGTTGTACAACCACTTCTGCTATCTTTGTGGAATACCCTGGGGGCTACATTCAGACCGAAGGGCATCACTTTGAATGAGAATGTCTGACTTCCTAGCCTGAATCCTAGGAATGGGCGGAAGTGCCTGGCTATAGGGATATGATAGTATGCGTCTGTAAGATCGATGGAGCATGTGACGGCTCCACGCGGAAGTAAGGTCCTTACTTGCGAGAGGGTAAGCATCTTGAACTTGTCGCAGCGAATGAAAGAGTTTAGCTTTGACAAGTCTAAGATTACCCTTCTTTTTGTTGAGCCTTTCTTTGGCACGCTGAATAAGCGACCTTGAAATTTTAGATGTTTGACTCTCGCAATAGCTCCTTTCTGAAGGAGTTCTTCCGCGTAATCTATCAATTCCTTTGAAGGTACCTGATGGAATGATTTGATTGGAGGAGGATCTTGGATCCAGCTCCAGCCTAATCCCTTGGACACTATGCTCTGTGCCCAACTGCTGAACCCCCACCTGTGGCGAAGAGGAACAGCCTCCCTCCTACCTGGAGCCTCATTGCTGATGGGCGGGTTGGCCACCACGCCCTCCTCTGAACTGCTTACTCCTTGTGCCCCTTCCTGCGCCACGGTGACGAAAGTAACCTCTCGCCCTACCCCTCGGTTGAGAGTAGCCTTGAGCTTCATAAGCAGGGGTTAAAGGCAGGCGAGATAGCATAGGAAGTCGAAGGTTGCGATTGCTGGGGCACCAGGAGGAAAGGCTGAGTTTGCTTAGATGTAGCAGGTTGTCCTTGTTGGGTGACTGGGACTGCCTGCACAAACTGCTGCTGATGCTGGAGTTTTTTTTTTTTATATGGCTGGAACCTCCTACCAGCCTTCTTTGGTTTCTTGCCAGCAGTGGGAACGGATTCCTGTTTTTTCCTCTTAGAGAAATACCCCACCTAGCTCTAAGGCTCTGGGTTGAGTCTAGCAGCTTCGTGGTGGACTCGTTCACTGCTGACTCAGGGAAGAGATCCGCTCCCCACATCTGGCAGTCAAGAGTCTATTAGGCTCGTGCCTGATGGTGCACTCTTGAAGAACATGCTTCCGACAGTTCTTCCTGGCTTGGAAGAAGTCAAAAGCGTCTAACAGAACCGTCTGAAATTGCGATTTTGCCAGGATTTTGAATAGCGGTTCGTTCGCGTAAGACAGCGCAGCCATTTCCGTGACGATGAGGGAGTTAAGGGACCTGCCAAACCTAGTTCGCGCATCGAACTCTGCCTGGATTAGGGAGTCCGGCAGCCTAGGTAAACTTCTTCTCACCGAACTGGTCCATAGCGCAGTCCGGCTTGAGTTTACCCTGCGTGAAAGTAGCTGGCAGGTTTTCCCCATAAAAAACTCTTCCGAAGGCGGGAAAGAGTGGAGAAGTGGGACTCCGACTCTCTCAACTGTGGAACGGGCTCATCCTTGAGGACTGCCTGAAGAGCCTTCTCCACCAATTTCGTGGCGAACGGAAGAGAGACCTCCTCTTCCGTGGCGAAAATAGTGAAGGGGCTCTTATAGGCCTGGAGTTTAGTATTAGTACACTCCCAGTCCTCAAGGCAGTGAACCCATTCCCGTTGGGCGTGATCTCTACTGTAGAGGACTGACTCCTTCGAGATCTTGTCCTCCCTTGTAAGAGCCGTTGGCGTCAGCCTAGCATACCCGATGAAAGGCTGTGACAGACCCGGAGGATAGAACTCGAAGTCCTCAATCCTTCGAGTGCCAAACTCCGGGATCGAAATCATCCCGTCCTTAAAGGGAGCGTAGGCCGCTACTCTCCATGGATTCTCCATAGAGAAAGCTGGCAAGGAGTCGTAAGACGGGAGTTGGAGAATCCCCGTGCTAGAAGCAGGGGATACTGGGGGAGGAGCCTGGGATAGCCCAGCCATCCGATCCTCATTCTCTCTTACTCTATTCGAGAGTTCCTGACCGTCTGTCCAGTTTGAGACAGAGTGCTTCGACAATTGTCGAACATCTGCTCAAAACGTGTTCCCCAAGCTGAGATTTGGGAACCAACCATCACTCCTACCTGCTCCATCACTCCTGGTGAGACAGGAGAAGGAACGCAGGAGCTGGTGCTTGCCACCCCTGCCGGCATAGCCGGAGAGGGGGCAGCGGAGGCGGGAGAAGGCAACGACTCGGAGGTAGCGCGAGCTTTCTCCTTCGAAGCCTTGCCTCTGGAGCTCTTCGACTGGGAAGAGCTTGGCTTAGCCTTCACCGCGTCGGCGTAAGAAGTCCCGATGACTTCTTAGCCGAAGAAGACGAAGACGACTTCCTAGAAGTCGTCTTAGACAAGGTCTTCGGTTCTCTCTTAGGAGGTACAGAGAGAGCGGGAGTGCGGCTAGGGATCTCGGATCCCGGAAAGCCTTGGAAAGAGGCGGAAGAAGAAGGGACAGGAGAAGATCCAGGAGCGCCCAAGGAAAGACCTTGGGCGCCCGACAAACCTACCTCAACCAACAAACCCTCACTCACTACCGCCATCGGCTCAAGATTCAGGTCCAGGCCGGCGACGTCCGGAACTGACTCCTGGGCGGCTACGACCCCCAACGACTGCTGGAGTTCTTGCTGGATGGCGGCTATCACGGGGGCGGCGGACAAGGGGTCGACGTAGCCCGTCGACTTGCCCGCAGGGAAGATCTGGATGGCCAGCTTCCTATCCAATATGTAGGGCTGGCCCTTGGCGGCGTTCTTCCCAAAGCCGCCCACCCACGCTTTCAGGGTGGCGAGGGCGACTTCCCTCACACCGCTAGCCTGAAAGAAAGGCTGAATTAGCTACCAATTGCGGACAGAGTTAACAAACTTACGAACTAAAAGTGTTAGTAAGTTGATAAATAACCTCATAATGGTCTTACCCCACCAACCAGCTGATCGACCAGGTCGTAGCATATAGTGCAGGCCTCGGGATGCCAGACGATAGACTCGTTGAACAAGGTGGCACATGGGGCGTGAGACCTGCACTCGTCATGTCCGCAGGGGTCGTGCAGCGTCGCATTACAAGCGAGGACCTGGCAGTTGGTAGCCTGTAAGTGAAAACGTACATGAGTACAAAGTAAACACTTACAGCCTAACATATGCTCCGCTGGTGCCGGAGCGATAAAGTTAGATAAAACCAGAGCCCTGCTAAAATACGTGTGGTAACCATGTTGGAAGAAAGGCTATGGCTCCGCCAGTGGCGGAGGCACAAGAATCAACCAACTAGGAGTGGTGGTAATGGAAACCACAACGGATAATGGTCGGGGATGGTTGATTACAAATAAATATTATAATACACAATTCATTGTAAAATATCTTAATTAGGGTATATATCCTTAACATAGTATAGTAACAACATAAAAACCAAACTTCTCTCCACCCGTCTACTAGAAGAGTGCTAGGTAAGGGTAAGCTCCCTTCCGGTAGCGGGGGAGAGATATAAGGATATAGTAGGCAAGCAATCGACCATCCATAGCACAACCCTGCCCGCTAGCGGAGCCAATATCCTATAACCAAAGGGGCCCCGGCTGCGACGGAAGGCTCCTTTTCATATCGTAAGAGAGGTGGCTGAGTAATGGGTAGGGGGGGGTGGAGGTCCCGGTGAAACGCGGCGGGAGCGAGGAAAGGGGGAAGGATGGGCCTACTCTCCCACCTCACCAACTACCCGTATGGAGACCCGGTAACCGGGACCTCATAGTGGTCGCCCTATACCCCCTGCTGGCGGAACCCCCCGGCACCTCCGAATGTGAGAGAAGGCTATGAGGTTGTTATGACAACCAAGGGGTCCCCCAGCTCCTCCCTACATCAGAGAGGGAGGGTAAGGGGCAGGGTAAGGTGCTATGGAACACGTGACCACCGGTGGCCTAGGCCGCGATCAACACAACCGTGGTAGGGCCACGTGAACCAAGCTGTACCAATACATGGAACAAGCACCTAGGCTAGCCTAACACCCTAAATAATAATAATAAAATACATCGAAAGGTGGAAGAGACACTTTAGTAAAAGAGAAAGAAGCCCAGGAGGAGGCAAACTATTCCAAGAAACAGGAGCCTACTCGGAGCCAGCGATAGCCGATGTTAGAGCAAGAGCCGGGATGCTGGGCCAGAATAAAATAATAATAGCCCTAAATACCAAGCTAAGAGAATGGTAAGAGGGCTAAACTAGCTAAAACTCGATGTAAAACAATGAACGTGATAAGGTAAGCCCATAAGTATAAGAAGTCCCAGTATGGAAGACCGGGAATTCTTACGAGGCAGCATGGCCGCCACGAGACAACCGGGGAACCGTATATGACCTATAAAAAGGAAAATACTGGTACCCGGAAGATAAAACTGTGATAAAATATTACTTATGAGTTACTTAACTTAGCCGTGGCAATTGCTGAGCGTTCCATCGTAGAATACGAGATAAATCCTGAGAAATATAGCACAAGTAAAATCTGCGTCTAGACGCTGGTGCTAAAAATTAAGGATGACCGCTAGGGGCGCTGCTGTCCGTGGCGTCCTCTAGTAGTAGTAGTAGAGGCTGCATCGCCCGTTGGTATCGGCTCTCTCTTAGGGGGATTCTGATAGGGAAGTTCTAATTGGTGTCTCGTGGTAGTGTTCCACACTCGCCCCTATATCATACCGACACTTCTTTTTAAGAGTGAGCGAGTCAGTCTTACTGACATTTTCTTAATTTTGTTTTTTCTCTGGTAACTTTAGGATAATATTACCTAGAAAGATGATATTAAGGATTACTTTCATAGGCCGACACGAGCTGACCCAGAAATCTAAATATTGTGCTAGAGACTTCGAATTTGTTTCAAAATGAAGATAAATGACTGAATATTATTAGACTGTAAGAGTTTTAGCTTACAATTGCGTTTTTCTACCATTTCGGTAGAGTCAAGTTGACCGAACGTGGTTTTTTTTATTTATCGTGATTTAAATGCAAATATTTCAAAAATGAGAAAAGCTACAACCTTCAATTATTTTTGTTGTATTCTACATGAAATTGCACACATTTTCATACATAAAACTTTATGTAACGGCTAATTTAAAATGGTGCAAACATTACGACAATCGCACGTATGATTTTTTCGGAAGAGCCTACCGCGCGGACCGTAAAGAAATGTTATTTTTTTCATAAATTAACCATAAATCGAAGTATTGTGCTAGAGACTTCCAATTTGTTGCAAAATGAAGGTAAATGATTGAATATTACTAGAATATAAGCGTTTTAGCTTACAATTGCGTTTTCAAACCATTTCGGTAGAGTCAAAGTTGACAGAAGGTTGAAAATTTGTCACTTATCATTTTTTATATTGAAAATACTTCAAAATTGATAAAAGCTACAACCATAGGTTGTTTTTTAGTTGTATTGTGCATGAAATTGCGCACATTTCCATATATAAAACTTCATGTAACGGCTAATTTTAAAATGGTGCAAACATTACCACAATCGCATGTATGATTTTTTTCGGAAGAGTTACCGCGCTGACGTAAGGAAAAAGTTTTTCATAAATTCACCATAAATCGAAATATGTGCTTGAGACTTCCAATTAGTTGCAAAATTAAGGTAAATGATTGAATATTACTAAAATATAAGAGTTTTAGCTTACAATTGCATTTTTCGACCATTTCAGTAGAGTCAAAGTTGACGAAGGTTGAAATTTTGGCACTTATCGTTATTTATATGAAAATATCTCAAAACTGATAAAAGTTACAATCATGAGTATTTTTTGTTGTATTCTACATAAAAATGCACACATTTTCATATATAATAGTCAATGTAACAGCTAATTTAAAATGGTACAAAAATTATGTCAAAGTGACGAAATAATTTCCGAGATGTGTCACAGATACTTTTTAGTGCTGCAAGAAAGAAATTCGCGCTTGCGTGCCTGCGTAACGATTGTAAACAAAACAACACCTGGATCCATGAACTCCCAGCATCCCCCAAGGCGTGTGATTCAAGAGGTTTTTTCAGCTGGTAGGCCTAAAAGTATTTTTCCGCGAATTTTTTAAAAAAACTTTTGTATGTCTACGTAAAATACGTCCAGTCGGCACCCGAGAGACAAAAAATGTTGACGTAAAATACGTCCAGTCGGCGTTTAAGGGTTAAATGCTTTATACTTTTATTTATTTTGTCGAATATGGTTATCATTAAACTATATATTGTAAATGAAAAAAAATTTAATACAGTTAAACTTGTAAGACCCAGTAGTCCGTCTAATACAAGTATACATACTCAGTCAGTTCGAAGTACGAGCATTTGTTCGACAAACAATACATAATTTTCTTGAAACTTTTGTTCGAAAAATGGAAAATTCGACATAAGAAAGTTCAACAAACGAGGTATCACTGTATGTGGTCTCATCAGGACCATATTTATGTCCTACCTTCGGGTCTTGGTCCAAAAGTGATTAGAACTGTTGCGTGGGAGCACGCAACGCAACAAAGCAAGCAATCTTCCCACAGTTACCATAGCTGTGCCAGCCGCCAAATAGTTCCTACAGCTACACCATCCCCTTTACGTTACTAATTACGTGCAGGACAATTGGTTTACCGAACACAGAACACCCAAAACACAAGCACATGTACTCACCTCAGAATCTAGATACTAGGGCTAGGCTGTGCTGTCTGCTGGATATAGGCTAGTCAAGACACAACAACCGCCAAGAATTTCACTACCCAAGACAGACAAACACCAAAACCATACAACAACCAAAAAAACAATACCCCAATCACCACGCAAACAACCACCAACAGCTCAGAACAACACAACAACCATACAACTCAAACTCGGCACGACAAACTGCCAACACCAACACTGACCCCAATCACCAACTTATGGTTTTCGGGTAAAACAATTAATAAACGGTCTTGATATAGCAAGAAATAGAGTTTTCTTCCATTTAGGATATCACCAACCCCTCCATGGAAATTACCAGATATATCTTTTGTAAATATTTTATTGTATAAAAAAGAACATGAGTGAATTAGAAGCCAGGTCTCTCTTTCATGAACATGTCGAAGAACATAGGGAATTGACTTTTATATATACAGATGGCTCCAAATCTGATGCTGGCGTTGGATTTTGGAGTATATAGTGGTTCTTTTAATTGTAGAGGTGCACTTCCTCTAGTATCTTCCATATTTACTGCAGAACTATATGGCATATTAACCGCTATTGAGAAAATAGCATTAAAAGATGAGGGCAATTTTACCATTTTTAGTGATGCAAGAAGTGTCCTTCAAGCTTTAGAAGTTTTTAATTCTAGTAACCCTTTGGTTTTAAACGATTTTAGAGTGGCTTTTTATTATTGGTCTGAAAGGCATAACAGTTAGATTTTGTTGGGTTCTGGCACACGTAGGTGTGTGTGGATATGAGGAGGCAAATTCACTGGCAAAGAATGCTGCAGCTGAGTTGCTACCAAGAAGGTATCCCCTTCCATGTAATGATTTTTTACCTACAATTAAGAATTTTATTTATAATAATTGGCAAAAGCATTGGGAAAGCTTAGCTGAGAATAAGATGAGAGAAATAACAAATGTTATATCCCCTTGGAAATATAACGTGATGCCCCGAAAGTGGGAGACTACTCTTTGTCGTCTCCGAATTGGTCACACTCGGATGACACATGAGTTTTTGCTAGCTGGCCAACACCAACCATATTGTGACGACTGTTTGATACCCTTGACCGTGAAGCATTTGTTGACTGAATGCCCCACTTATAGCACGGAAAGAAATAAATATCTGTTTGAGGCTCGAGGTGAGGATGGCAGGTTCATCCTTACCAAGATTCTTGGACATGATGTGTCATACAATGCAAGTGGCATTTTTAGATTTATTTCAGAAGCAGGTCTTCTGAAAGCTATTTAACTTTTACAATGATATATTTGCTTTTATGGTTTTAATTGCATATAATTATATTCTTTATTTATAATAAAACTATATCGGCGTCAATGACCTTTGATGTCAGGATGCCAGAGAACTTCCAATCATTCATTCATTCACAGACACCAAAATGCACAACCAACCTCTTCAACTTCACCACAACCAGACAAACACATGCACAACAGCTTTACAATACCAAAATCAATCAAATCACACAGTATCAACTGACCACCAGTGGATAAGACCACTGCCAAATCAACTCTTATGACTTCACAGACTTCCTCACTTCTTCCCACTCTCGTAACAGACGCTTGCCACTGATATACTTGGCGATTGCCACAACGGACAATACCCACACACTTGTGCTCGCGATCAAACCACTCCCATTCATCCCTCCACCAATTTTACTATCTCTCTCTCTCTCTCTCTCTCTCTCTCTCTCTCTCATCTATCTCTCATCTCATCTCTCTCTCTCTCTCTCTCTCTCTCTCGTCTCTCTCTCTCTCTCACGCAATCCTTGAAGATGTTGTCAAATCTAAACTACCATTATCACTCCTCCATGGAACCATTTTTTCCATAGATCTGTGGTGGCTGCTCAACAAGTTGTGTTTTCTTTACCAACACTTTTTAAGAGGACAGGTTGCATCTCACCTTAGGTGTGTGGTTCTAGAGGTGAGAAGGATTTGTGAGTGACTGGCCTCTCCTCTTCCTCCTTGCTTGTTCTATACTTTTCTTCCTTCGGGCTGAGAATAGGACTCAAAACTACACTTGCTGGACTGGTGTCTGATGCTGTAAATCTGTAATGTCAAGCTTCCTTTTTATTTTTCTTGTTAGAATCATAGAGGCAATGCCTCTCCTTTTCTTGGCAAGGGGAGGAAGGAAAGACAGGAAATAAGGTAAATCTTTCTTGGATCTTTGCCTTAATGCCTCTGAAAACTTAATATTCTTCCCACCTTTTTTCGTATGAGTAACGATTTCTCACTCATTCGAAAAGGCCCAGAAGTCTGACTCTTGGTCCTGCAGTTCTTATACTCCAATCAAATTGTCAGAGGCAGGGCACTCCTCCTCACTCTATCAACCAGGAGTAGCAGCCCAGGTTTGCCAAACTCCAGTCAGTTCAAGAGATTCACTCAGATTCTTTCCTCTAACCAGTGATTTTTCCTATTGTAAAGGACAAGGTTTGTATACTGTGTAGGAACAAATCACAATTTTTCAAAGTAAATTGTATTTTTTTTAACTATACAAACCTGAGATCCTGTACACTAATGTCCACCTCATGCCACCCCTCAATCTGAAACCTGGCCAAAAGCCAAAGTGGAATGATTATGTCCAGGCAGGCTGGTCTCGCCTCCTACCGGACAGTAGTTACTGCCCAACCACCTTGTGTAAGAATTTTAGCAGCTGTGTTCCAGCTTCACCATAAATAATTCCTATTGTAAAGGACCTCAGGTTTGTTTAGTTAGGAAAAATACAGTCAACTTTAACCCTTAATGGATGGATTGATTCTCAAGAGTAGTAATAACAACTTTGGGGTGGTAGATGGATTGATCCTGTAGATAAACAATATTATGCACCATCAGTTTGGAAAGAATCAGGCGAGAAAGAGGTGCCAATACTTTTATAAACCATAAATTCACTAATGGCAACTTTTACTCTGGCAAAAATTACAAATCTGGGTGTCTCAGGACTAAACTTCTGCTTCTGACATCAAGGGGGAATGTATCGTGTGTCTGTCTCACATGACGTCTTTTTGTAAATTTGCTTATAAATATACCATGGGTTGCTGTTGGTTGTTGTTCTTGTCTTTTACGATAGTATGTCGGTTGTAAATGTAATGTTGCAAAGAAATATTAGAAAAAACATGTAAAAATAAAATAGTTACTGAATCTTTGTTCTCAGTAAATTTACATAAATATTTTTCAACAAATATGCTAAGAATTGGTTAGTGATTTTATTTCTTATCTGTTTTGATATTGCGTGGGGCTGTAATTATAATTTACAAAAATAAAATAAAATGATTTATTAGGAAAAACATACGTATATAAGTTGGTAAAATTTATGATTGTCTTGTAAAAAGAGGCCCCACAAGGGATTGTAAATAGTCATTTTCAACTTATCGTGAAAGGTAGGGAAAATTTGTTAGAGTTTTTTTTCTTTCACCATGTGCATTTGCATATTTTCCTCTTTCCATTGATGTGTTTTTTTCTTGAATTGGCCGACCTAAAAGTTGACCTTGCCTGAGGAGCTGCATATCGATATACGTATTTACCTGTCCAGTACGGGTAATAAATTGTAATTTTTAAATGAAACAGTGATAGCTTATTTACTGTATAAAGTCAGTTGACTTATTTTTCCATGAACAGAAATTGACCGCGAACTTTTTGCCCTGTTTAAAACAAGTTGTCTTTGATGGTTATAATGATGGCTGATTTCCATATATAGATTTATGAAACAGTTTTACTACTACATTTATTGGTCACAATCGGTGTCTGCATTTGAGACCAATTACATATCATTACAAATTTTTGCTGTGCTTAGGTAACGGATATAAAACAATTTAAAAATAGTATACGTACATGACTTTATTGATCCCAAGTTCCCTTTTGACAGTTTAAGGCTAATGTTTTATAATTTCCAATAGCTTATTACTATATTTTGTCAAAATATTAGTTTAAAATGCATATCCAAACTTAGCTATGCATGATTACGATAGCATAGGCAATGGAACCTCATAAAGCATCATAGGCCAGCCTAGATTCACCAGGTGTGGTTAAGAATAAAGTGGATAAGAGAGGTATTATATCTGTATTCACACTAACTTAGCATGGTATATCTTGACCTTCTACTGGCACCTTTTATATTTGGCAGCAAGTGTGAAAGGTGGATGTGAACACTTCCACTTTTAGTGCCTGTGTATGGTATGAGTCAGTAATTATTGCCATGTTAGCATATGTCACAAGTAATTGGGGCATTGAAACCTGTACATTTGAAAAATGTTCACTGATGTATATTAGATCATCTCCTGTACTGTCATGTGAATTTTTAGTTTAGTTTGCTCCATGTAATCAAGGTTTGCTTGGTTTTGAGACTGGAGGTTATGAGCTTAACTTTTTCTATATGCTTACTACTTGGTTTCTTTTGAGCAGAACTTTCAGTTTCACATTGTCCATAAGGCTAAATTGGAAGGAGAACGTTTTACTGGTTTTATACATATTTTTATAACCTTTTGAATAGTGCAGCTTGCCTTCTGATGAAGTATTTTTGGCAGCATGAAATTCACTTTACTGGCAATGAGATTTAATTTGTTTTGTCTTTTTAGTAGTTATACCAAGCTCTTCTGTGGAAGGGAGAAGCTTTGGTTTTGTACATGAAAGTATAAATCCTTTAACACACTGGAAATGCGTAATGCAGATATTTACATTGGAAAATTGTTTAACTTTGATATGTTTATTGTTTAATGTAAAAGTCACTATTAGTACCATGATTCCTCAGCTATATATAGAAGAACTATTGACATATACTATAAACATTTTATATGGAATTTTTTTTTTATTATAACTAATTTTTTTAAGTTTTAGAAGCCCGCAAGGATACCCTGAATGACATTAGTACTGAATTATAAGACAGTATTTAGATGGCCATTGTTAGCCCATTGCACTTTAGCACTGTACTGTATGAGGGGGGACCCAAAAGTAACCGAAATTGTGTCATAGAATTTTATTCAGTAATTGTTACATGTTTACAGTCTTATCACCTTCAAAGTATTCTCCATTTGAAGCAATGCACTTATCCAGACGTGTTTTCCACTGTTGAAAGCAATTCTGGAACTCATGTGAAGTTATGACTTTTAATGACTCCGTCGTTTTCTTCTGAACCTCTTCAACGTCTGCAAAACGTTTTCCTTTGAGGGCTTTCTTCATTCGGGGGAACAAAAAGAAGTCACAGGGAGCAAGATCGGTGAATAGGGAGGGTGGGTAAGTGGGGTCATGCCATTCTTGGCTCAAAACTGTCTCAACTCAAAAGGCGGTGTGCGCTGGTGCATTGTCGTGATGAAGCCACCACCCTCCACTTTGCCACAGTCGGGCGTTTCCGTCTCACGACAATGCACCAGCGCACACCGCCTTGAGTGTGAGACAGTTTCTGACCAAGAATGGCATGACCCCAAACTTACCCAACGCCCTCCCTATTCACCCGATCTTGCTCCCTGTGACTTCTTTTTGTTCCCCCGAATGAAGAAAGCCCTCAAAGGAAAACGTTTTGCAGACGTTGAAGAGGTTCAGAAGAAAACGACGGAGTCATTAAAAGTCATAACTTCACAAGAGTTCCAGAATTGCTTTCAACAGTGGAAAACACGTCTGGATAAGTGCATTGCTTCAAATGGAGAATACTTTGAAGGTGATAAGACTGTAAACATGTAACAATAACTGAATAAAATTCTATGACACAATTTCTGTTACTTTTGGGTCCCCCCTCGTATGCATTTACATGATGTTTATAATGCAGTCAATTGCGATCTGGAGAAATATCAATGCCTGAAGATTTCTGGAAAAGTAATGATATATATAGGTTAATGTACCTACATGTGAACTGCATAATTTTTTTTACCGGCAAATTTATTATGTACTTCTGGCTGTGGTTAGAACACTTAGGGCTGTTCCAGCTCAGTATTGGCTTGAGGCATTTCTTAGAATTGTTTTGTGGGATTGTGCATACACATAGTAGATAGTCTGAAGTGATTTTTCTCTGATTTCTGCAGTGCTACTTGCTTTTATTAACATATGTCAGTATCTGTATTACCCTTGTGCTTGTTTTATCATTGCATTTTGAATGATGAATGGTTGTTCCAGTCATTGCTTCTCAGTGATCAGTAAATGAAAAGACCAAAGTGACAGACTTCCTGATGCTTTTATCTAGTTCCAGTGGTAACAAAAAAAGGAGAAAAGTTGGGCTCATATCCTGAAGAAAGCTTGTTTCAAGTTGATAGAAATCAGTGAAAACAGGAGAATGGTGAGAATGGAAAAAGCTTAGAAGTAGAGTTCCAGAATTGTAAGTGAATTTAGCAAGGTGAGGATTTTTTATTTTCAGTGAAAAGTGAAGCCAATTAGTTGTTACAAGGGCACATGACAGATAGAGGAATGCTTACGTATTTAGTTCAGTGTGACAACAACTAACTATGCATAGAAAAGAGCTTTAATGACAGTTTGAGACTTCCATTCATGTTACTGTACTTTGAGTTCAGTTTTTAGTTTAGAATGGAAAGTTTCATCTCATGGTTCCTGGCCTCTTGGGGTGCAAAAAAATAAGTAATATGTTTAAGGTATAGTTGATTATAGTGCTTACTTATCAATAAGTGAATCATAGATATGAGTACACTATTGTTAAAAGACCATAATATAATCCTTTTTTCCTTGGTACTTTGCCCCATTGGATTGCATTACAGGCAGTCAAAGCGTGGCCCTTTCATTCATCTTTGCTTTTCTGCAAAAAGTTGCGGTACTAAGCCATTAAATTCGATTTCCTTGTAATGAAGCTGCATTATGTGACTATGCTTGATACCCTGTAGGTCATTGAAATGTTGCTGAGTCATAAAATGACCCAAGTCATATAGTGCTTACTAGGAGTGGGCTCTTTGTCTATTCTGGCTGTAATTGAAGTCTTGGGGATCTTTAATAGATTTTGCTCTGATCTGCTACTGAATTTTGCAGTATAGTAGCTTGCTCCCTTAAATTTTCAAAACGATGTAGGTAATGATACCAAGCATGCCGATTCTGACCTTTTTTTTTTTTACGTATATATACAGGCGGCCCTTGGTTAGCGGCAGGGGTTCCGTTCCTGGCCTCTGACGCGGAGCGATTTTCGACGTTAAGCAATTTTAATGTCACGGCTGCTGCACACCTTCTTTCAGAATACTAGACCAGTTAACAGTGCCCTAGACCAGTCAAACGGCGCCGTAATCCTGCAATGGCGTAATAAGTAAAATTACATTTATGCAGTATAATACTATAGAATTTACTGTACAGTAGTACTGTACGGTGGTCCCCCCGTATTCGCGGGGGATGCGTACCAGACCCCCCCCTGTGAATAGTTAGAACCCGTGAATGTTTGGAACCCCTATTAAAATGCTAAAAACAGCCTATTTTGTTAGTTAAAACTCAAGAAAACCCCACTAAAAATTTTCATACTTGGTTTTTTTATAGTTTTATCACAAAAAGTCCATTTTATGATGAAATTGATAAAAAAAACCAGGACTTTGTGGATATTTCTCATAGAAAAATACTGTGAATGTGCGAATTTTCCACGATTAATGCGGGGAAACGTTCCCGAGAGAAATCCACCAATGTGTGAGTCCGCAAATAGGGGGGTCCACTGTACAGTACAGTGGTGCTCAAATCTCATGCAACATGATTCTTTTTGTATCGTTCAGATTCTCAGACTCAATGTGGTGTTGCCAAGTAGTGTTTTACTTTTTTTCTGTCATACATGTCGAAAAGTTTGTGAATTCACTGCTAGCCCTATTTTTCTTGTGGTTATATAAATATGATCCCTTTTATGCATTGGTATAATTTGTAATCTGTGTGATTTGAACTGATTTTTTTTTACACTGCTAAGTTCAAAGTGTGGTGTGATAAGGTTAGCTGTGCCATCAATGAAAGCACACTTTACATGCTCCTCGGACTGGTCAACATAACTACGTCTGCTGCATTATGACAGTAAACCTAATTAAGCTCAACAGTCATAACAACATTTTCAATGTAGGAATATGAATTAAAACAAGTTTTCTTTGAATTTTGAAGCTTTCGGCTGTGTTTAAGCTGCTTGTATGCTGCAAAATGTTTTAATAGGCCTAAAAACATAATCTAAGCCTTCTGAGATATAATCTGTTATTAGTGAATTTATTTGTAGAGATTATCTGTTTTTTGACGAATACAATAGGAATATGAATTACAACCAGTTTTCTTTGAATGTTGAAGTTTTAGGCTGCGTTTAAGCTGCCTATATGTTGCAAAATGATTGTTAGGCCTAAAAGACTAATCTAAGCCTTATGAGATGTAATGTTACTAATGTTTTTATTTGTAGAGATTACCTGTTCTTTGAGGAATAAAAGATGATGATTTTGATTATATGGAGAAGATGACTATTAATCGAAATATCATAAGTATTAATATCAAGGCATATGGAACACTTGTTTTTCAACTGGTTTAAAATATTTGTTTTCTTAAAAGTCCTTCTCCTTGCTTTTGGAGTATAATTTATTCTTTCATAAAGTAGCTTCAAGAACAAGAATGTGTAGATAACCTCATTTGCTTTCTGGCCAGAAATTGTTAATAGAGAGATGTGACTGTTAATTGTAAAGTAAAAAATCTAACACCTAGGCCTAGGAACAATATCTTGGCTTTGACAATAGTATAATTGCATAGACAAATATTTGCTTGCATGCCATAATTTTTTTAAATAATTCAGAATTATAACAATTAATTATGTATGAAAATCCATATATGTATTTGTCTAACACATAAAGTAAGTGTTTTCAAAATAATTTCATTGTTGCTACTCAGTGTAGACCTACTTATGTTACACCGGGTGGTTGTTGTTGCTCCGACACTAATGATACGTCACACACGCTCCCCTCACACGTTGATATCGGTGGGCGCATTCTACTTTTGTATATACATATTTACATTTTTTTCAGCACTGAGGTGTAAAAGCAATCAAATAGGACTATTTCAAATTTTATGTTGGCTTTGGAAGCATTATTACTGTTATGACAATTTTTTTTTTCTTTTCTTTTATTTAACATTTGAACTGATGCTTGATGACGACTTCATTTTGGTCAAATGCTTCAGCGATGTGTGAACGAGAGTTTTGAAAATGTTTTGAACAAGTTTTTTCTGAAATTTGCTACAAGTGACATATTTATCTATTATTTCAATGCGGAAATAGATAAATATGGAGCATGCTAGGTTGCCAGTTAGTGAATTTTGAACGAAATCCTATGGAGTCATGTCGCATGAGATTTGAGCATCACTGTACATTATAGTATTATAAATACTGTAAAGTGAAAAAAGCCTACCTTTTATCTTTTGGGTGTCTAGAGTACATAAAGATATAATAAGGTTTAATGCAGTGTACAGGCAGCTGTATGTTCAAGTTACGATAATTCGTCTTTCGATAATCCGATTTTATGAGAGACTAAATTATAATAGCCTAACTTTATCCCTTCTTCTAGTTACATAAGTTTAAAAACAGCAAAAGAGAATGATGAAAGTGTGGTTTTAACGTTATACTCATTGTGTAAATGTGTACAGCCATGAACAACCGAACAAGAAACAACTTTTTTTTTTCTAAGTTCAACCGAATTGGATAACAAGAACTGTTTGACTTGTATTTCAATCATTGTACTATAGTACACAGTTACCTTAGTTGTTATAAATGACTATGTAGAATAGGACAGAGATATCTTAATGTAATAACTTTATTCGCTATAGATCAAAGATCATTAGGGAAATATACTGTTAAATTTAAACCTAGTTATAGCTGAAGCTGAGAAAATTGTTCAAGCTGCTAATGACCATTATCGTGCATTGGCAACAAGGATAAAACTCAAGTAAATATATGCCATCAAACACAACCATAGATAAAATTGAGATAAAACCATTTTAATCAAAACTGCAGTGCTTGAAAGAACACATTTTACTGTTGGTTTCACGCTGATAAAAGATAAATAATGTAAAGTTAGTATTATGATATACTAAAGGAAAATCGGAACGGAATCACGTGTTGTTTTTACTTAATAAACATGCTACCAACATAATCTGTTAACGGAAAAAAAATAGTTCACAATCACGAGTCATATTCAAGTCATATTTCAACCTAAAACAAACAAAAAAACACGTCACATAAGGAAAAATAACCTTTTCTCATATAAGTCAAGTATCTAGATATTTGTTTATGCTAACTAGAAGTAAGAAAATTTGCTCAGAATTGCGTTAAATATGGCAAAACAAACTCGTATTCGCCATCAGCTGATTTTCAAACCAAAACATTGGCCGCTCCGCGGAATACTGGCTTAGATCTACCGTAGTATTTTATAATACAATAATATGAGAATACGTACATACATACAATATTATTGGATACAGTGAAGTAATGTTTAACTTTTTAAAAGATTTATGGAAAAGATGTATATTTACTTTTTCTTCAGTGCTTATCTTAATTTTCGTCACTACGTAGCATGGAAAAATAAACAAGTTGCAGTGTTGCAAAATTGAATGTATACACAAGTTATGTCTTTTAAAATCAATTTATGCAACAATTGTAAATATAATTTGTAATAAAAACATGATTCAATGACATAAATTAAAATTTCATTATTCGGGTGCGAATGAACAACCTATTGTCTTCATCATGTGAAGGGCTGTTACAAAAACTTCAGATGGGCATGCATATTGCCATTGTATCATATTTATATACAAAAATAAAAAAAATACCCTGTAATACATTTTTCATACACATTTTAAATATAAAAGCTTGCAAAAAGCTGAAGTTATAATTAGCTCCCAAATTAATAAAATATAACCACATGAAGTCTTTGTAAATTCATTTTTCAGAACAGCGGCAGACAAGAACAAACATGAAAAAACATCCTTTGATAACATGGAGGGCAGTTACAAAAGCTGCCTTCATTTGTATCATATTTATGTACAAAAATAGAAATACCCTATATTTACGTAATATATTTTCATACACATTTTAAACATAAAAGCATGAATATTTATAAAATCGACACATCGATTGCTAAATTTGCAATTTTTTTTAACTCAATATTTTCAGAAGAGCGGCAGGCAGCAGCTCACAAGAATGAACATGAAAAAGCATCCACTTTGATAACTGGAGGGCAGTTGGAAAAGCTGCTTTTGTATTATATTTATGTGCAGAAATAAAAATACCTTATAGATAATACATTTTCATACACATTTTAAACATAAAAGCATGAACATTTATACGTAAATCGACACATCCATAGCTAAATTTGTACTAACTCAATATTTTCGCCATAGAACAGCGTCACGGGCATATATTTTACCCTAATAAAATTTTTTTATATCATTTGCATAACCTTTATGGTCTGAACAGTATTTCTACGAATGTATGTACTCATTAGACATAACGGCACTAGCGGCTCTGTTAACTAAAAATTGTGCTGTAAAAATACCTTAGAATGTCTTATTTCACATAAGTGACTTACCAGACAATTACATTAGCTGTAAGCTTTATTAACTGGCAGTTGAAAATTCAAATTTCCTGGCGGCAGCAGTGGCGCTGCCATCATTCGTGTAGGTGTTACAGGTCCCGCCCATTTTCAGGAATACCCGGTACTGCTGAGCTAACTACAGTAGTCCCCCCGTATTTGCGGGGGATGCGTACCAGACCCCCCCCCCCATGAATAGTTGGAACCCCTATAAAAATGCTTAAAACCTCCTATTTCGTTAGTTAAAGCTCAAGAAAAAACTACTAAAAACTTTTATACCTGGTTTTTCTAATAGTTTTTTCACAAAAAGTGCATTTTATGATGAAATTGATAAAAAACCCAGGAATTTGTGCTTATTTCTCATAGAAAAATACCGAGAATAGGCGAATTTTCCGTGAATAATGTGGGGAAATGTTCCTGAGAGAAATCTGCGAATGTGTGAGTACGCAAATCCAGAGAACAGTTAGATGCCTTGTTATTGGCAAGTTATTGCAAAGATGTCTGATGCTAGTTCATCATCAGTTAGGTTTTGCAGCAGTGGCTGCAAAACTAGATTAGCTAAACTGTGTTATGATCCTCACTCCAAATGTGTTAAATGTAGGGGTCAGTGCTGTAGCAAGGAATTAACTTGTGATAAGTGCCATAGTTTGGATGAACAAGGTTGGAAGACTTTTCAAGCTCATTTGAATAAAATGGACAAAGATAGGAAAATGAAAGCAGCTCATAGGGCTGGTAGTAAAGCTAGAGTAGAGACAACTCCTGTGCCTGTAGAGGCAAACAAACTATCACTATCTTCTCCACTTTTGTCTCATATTTCACCTATCAATAGTCCTCCAACTTCAGAACCAATTACTCCAGTCCAGGTATCCCATGTTTCCGACCCCAACACCATTTCTATGTTAGAGTCCAAAGTGGACAAGAAATTTCAAATTTTTCTTGTAAAATCCGTAATGTATTTAGTGATGTCTTTTCGTGCTTTTGTAGAGAAGTCAAGTGAAAAGGCCAGTGTTAGACCAAGTGTCAGTGTCGTGTCCGAGGAGGTGGCTGTCCGTCCCCCCATTTCTCTTAGGCGAAGGTCACTGTCCCGCTCCCCAGCACCCAGGAGAAGACGTACCAGAAGTCGAAGGGAAACTGGGGTGGTTTGCCCACTGTCAGTTGCCGACTCCGTCGATGTAGTTGACTTGCGAGTGCCTAAGAAACGCCACTGGAATGGTGTAGATATCAGTGATGTGCAGTTGTCGTCTGACTCGGAAGTGCAGTCGGCGCCTGTGTCAAGGCTGAAGAGACATGCCCCGTGTGCGAGAGATACGCCGCCGCCTGTTAAGAAATCCAAGGAGCCCTGGAGTCCACAACCTTTCTGCAGTTTTGCTCCTGACCAGATTTTCTGGGAAGATTGTCAGTCCTCTTTTGATAGTGTAGCTCCGGACGAAGTTAAACGCTCACATGCGGTCCAGCGCTTGCACGCTTGCGATGTCGACTCACCTCGTCGTGTATCGATAGGAGTTTTGACTTGTTCGCCTCATATGTCTTGTGTTGTTTTGACTCCCAGTAGATCGTTTTTGAAGAAAAGCTGTACGACAGCCACGACTTTGACTTTGACCAAGGATGATTCGAAGAACAAACCTTTGTTAGAAGATTCCGCTTTGGGCTCTTTTAGACATCAACTTCAAGAATTATTAGTCTTTTTGAAGAAAGCAACGAAGCAGACTGAAGAAGACGGGGTGTCTTCCGTCCTGTCGGAAGAGGAAACTCAAGACCAGGAATTGAAAGCTTCTTCAGCCTATTCTAGTCTGTTAAGGTTCCTTTTACACACTTATCCAGACTTTTTTGAGCCAGCTTCGCCACTTTCTCCTCCATTGATGTTTGTGAAGGATAGATCAGCTCCTTCAGGTTTACCGAAACCAGTTCTCTCTCAGTCCTAGAAGAAAGCACTGAAGAAAGTAGAAGAGTGGTTTGCTAAGAAGAGGGAGTCAGGCAAGGCTTTGTTGCGCCTACCCTCCGTAAAAGCTGCAGAATAAAACCTGCAGGTTTTATGCGACAGGAGAAGTTCCTTCCTTGGGAGTATCTGCCTCCTCCCAAGGAGACTTCTCCGGCCTTGTTGTTCTTTTCACCCGAGTTGGATCACCTGGTGAAGAACTTGTACAAGGTGATCGAAGTCTTCAGTTTTCTGAATTGGACAATAGCAGCGTTAGCCAGAAAAATAGAAGATTGCCAGTCTCTGGATGAAGAATTTCCTGCAGACTGGCTCAGTGTTTTGTCCTGTGCGGACAGGGCAGTGAGAGATGGTTCAGGGGAATTTGCCGTTCTGTTTACTATGGGAGTACTCAAGAAGAGAGAACAATGGTGCTCTTTCACATCTTGAGGAGTAACCACGAACCAAAAATCGGCATTGTTGTTCTCCCCCTTGAGTAAGTCTCACCTGTTCCTGGAAGAAACTATTCAACAGGTACTGTCGGACCTCAAGAAAAAGTCTACTAATGACCTTCTTTCACAGTCAGCGAGAAGGCTTATGGAACCTCCAGTGACGGGAGCTAAAGCTTCCCCTCTACAAAAGCATCCCTTTCAAGGAGTTAAGTCGAGGTGGCAGCAGAGACCAAGGGCTAACCTACGACCAACTTCTAGTCTCCCAAGAAACCTCCCTTCAAAACAGCAGAGAAATGATTGAAAGGTCCTTCACACACCTGTGAGGGCAAGACTCCATGACTACTGGGAGGAATGGAGCCGAAGAGGAGCGGAACAGTGGGTAATACGTGCTTCAAGAGGGATATGTGATCCCATTTACACAGGACCCACCATTGTCCAATACACCTATCTGTTTGACAGCATACTCGACAGGGCCAACAAGAGATTTGGCTTTAGCCAAAGAAGTAGAAGAACTCATCAACAAAAAAGCCATAGAGGAGGTAACAGACAAGAACTCCCCAGGATTCTACAAGAAACTCTTCATAGTCCCCACGGCATCGGGGATGGAGACCCGTGTTGGACGTAAGCGCTCTGAACCTCTTCGTCCAGAAGACGAAATATCCGAATGGAATCCAGTCGATCGGTGATGTCGGCCATCCAACGGGGCAACTGGATGGTATCTCTCGACATGAAGGATGCATACTTCCATATCCCCATCCATCAGAACTCCAGGAAGTCCCTGAGATTCATCTTCAAGAAGAGAGTCTTCCAGTTCAGAGCCCTCTGCTTTGGACTGTCAACCGCCCCTCAAGTATTTACTTGAATTCTCGCTTCCCTAGGAAAATGGCTGCATTTGATGGGGATCAACACAGCTTCTTACTTAGACGACTGGCTCCTGAGAGCCAGATCCAGTCATCAGTGTGTGAAGGACTTAGAGAAGACGACACTTATTTTGACGCAACATTTGGGTATTCTAATAAACACGGAGAAGTCCCAAGATACTAGACACTCTAGCTTTTTGGGCTTTTCTCTCCTTGAAGAGGATATAGTCCTGCCTGTCGACAGTCCAACAAATTTGGCCAGAAAAATAGAAGATTGCCAGTCTCTGGATGAAGAATTTTCTGCAGACTGGCTCAATGTTTTGTCCTGTGTGGACAGGGCAGTGAGAGACGGTTAAGGGGAATTTGCCGCTCTGTTTACTTTGGGAGTACTCAAGAAGAGAGAACAATGGTGCTCCTTCACATCTCGAGGAGTAACCATGAACCAAAAATCAGCATTGTTGTTCTCCCCCTTGAGTAAGTCTCACCTGTTCCCAGAAGAAACTATTCAACAGGTACTGTCGAACCTCAAGAAAAAGTCTACTAATGATCTTCTTTCACAGTCAGAGAGAAGGCCTAAGGAACCTCCAGCGACAGGAGCTAAAGCTTCCCCTCAACAAAAGCATCCCTTTCAAGGAGGTAAGTCGAGGTGGCAGCAGAGACCAAGGACTAACCTATGACCAACTTCTAAGTCTAGCAAGAAACCTCCCTTTAAAACAGCAGGGAAATGAATGAAAGGTCCTTCACACACCTGTGGGGGCAAGACTCCATGACTACTGGGAGGAATGGAGCCAAAGAGGAGCGGAACAGTGGGTAATACAGGTGCTTCAAGAGGGATATGTGATCCCATTTACACAGGACCCACCATTGTCCAATACACCTATCTGTTTGACAGCATACTCGACAGGGCCAACAAGAGCTTTGGCTTTAGCCAAAGTAGAAGAACTCAGCAGCAAAGAAGCCGTAGAGGAGGTAACAGACAAGAACTCCCCAGGATTCTACAAGAAGCTCTTCATAGTCCCCAAGGCATCAGGGGGATGGAGACCCATGTTTGGAAAAAAAAACCCCCATTAAAGCGCTCTGAACATCTTCGTCCGGAAGACGAAATTCCGAATGGAAACCAGTCGATCGGTGATGTCGACCATCCAACTGGGCAACTTGATGGTGTCTCTCGACATGAAGGATGCATACTTCCATATCCCCATCCATCAGAACTCCAGGAAGTCCCTGAGATTTGTCTTCAAGAAGAGAGTCTTCCAGTTCAGAGCCCTCTGCTTTGGACTGTTAACCGCCCCTCAAGTATTTACTTGAATTCTCGCTCCCCTAGGAAAATGGCTGCATTTGATGGGGATCAACACAGCTTCTTACTTAGACGACTGGCTCCTGAGAGCCAGATCCAGTCATCAGTGTGCGAAGGACCTAGAGAAGACACTTATTTTGACACAACAATTGGGTATTCTAATAAACACAGAGAAGTCCCAATTGATTCCAACTCAGAGGATTCTCTATTTAGGGATGATACTAGACACTCTAGCTTTTCGGGCTTTTCTCTCCCCGAAGAGGATAGAGTCCTGCCTGTCAACATCCAACAATTTCTTGTTCGCCCGTCCTGCTCAGCCCTCGAATGGATTATCCTCCTCGGGACCTTGGCTTCAGTGGAGAGTTGTGCCAGGTTAGGACGTCTACACATTAGGTTACTTAAGTTCTTCGCGAAAGCAAATTGATCTCGGAAGATGCAACCAGACTTGCTAGTCTTCCCTTTGACGGAAGAGATAAAAGTGGATCTTCGTTGGTGATATTGGAGGAAAAGATTACAAGAAGGACTTTCCCTAGTCATGTCAAACCCCGACCTGCAGTTCTTCTCAGACGCCTTGGACAGCGGATGGGGAGCCCTTCTAGGAGACAGGAGAGTATTAGGTCTATGGACAGAACAAGAAAAGACCTTACACATCAAGGTAAAAGAATTAAACTTCTTAGGACTACAAGCATTTGACCCTCTAGTCACTGGAAGGAAGATAGCGATCTATTTGGACAACACCATAGCGTTGTCATACACACGGAAGCAGGGAGGGACCCACTGGTTCTCTATCAACAAGATAGCTGAAGATCTCCTCACCTGGACAAATGAGAAAAGGATCACCCCTTTTCCAAGATTCGTCCAAGGAAATATGAACGTTATTGCAGACGAAGTGAGTTGTGTGAATCAGGTTTTACCGACAGAATGGACTCTGAACGAGAGTGTGTCAGGACCTCTGGAAGCTTTGGGAAAGACCATCAATAGACCTGTTTGCCACATCAAGGAACAATCGCCTCCCTATTTTCTGTTCTCTTGATTCCAGAACCACTTGCATGGAGAACAGATCCAATGCTGCTAGATTGGACAGGACTAGACGTTTACGCTTTTCCTCCCTTCGGGATGATAAGAGAGGTATTAAATAAGCTTCAATCACACCAGAATGTGACAATGACCCTAGTAGCTCCATTATGGCCCAGGAAAGAGTGGTTCCCGGACCTTCTCAGTCTGCTAGTGGATTTTCCCAGACTACTTCCACAAAATCCATCGCTTCTCAGACAATCCCATTTCAACCGATATCACCAAGGGTTTTCTGCTCTGACCCTGACAGGATCCAGGCTGTCAGGAACCTCGTCAGAGCAAAAGGTTTTTTGCGAAGGGCGTACGAAGCTATTGCTAGCTGCAGAAGAAGCTCTTTCTGCCAAACTCTGCCAGTCCATGTGGAAAAGAAATGTTAGATCATGGTGCAAACAACTAGCATCTCTTCTTCTGAAATATCTATAACAGAAATTGCAGTTTTTTTGTTATTTCTGAGGGACTCCAAGAAGTTGGCCCACTTTCGACTATTAATGATATAGGTCCATGCTTACATCAGTATTTAAACATAGAGGCCTCGACATCTCGTCAAAACAGGACATCAGCGACCTGATCAGATCCTTTAGTTCCTCCAAAATATTCAAGCCCGAAGAAGTGGAATGAAATTTGGATGTAGTTTGAAGGTGGCTCTCCAGTCCCCAATTCGAAGCGTTGAATTCGGCAACCTTAAGAGATGTAACTAGGAAGGCACTATTCCTAGTCGCCTTAGCTACAGCGGGAAGAGTAAGCGAGTTGCAGGCAATGAATGAGTAAGGAAGTGGGTTTCGCCCAGGGCGATGCAGTTTGCTCATATGTAACTGAGTTCCTTGCTAAGAACAAGGATCCTTCGAATCTTTGGCCCTGTTCTTTCAGGATAAAGAACTTAACGGACTTAGTCGGGGCAGAAGATGAGGAACGTATATTGTGTCCAGTCAGAGCCATCGGACACTACCTGACTTGGACAGAAACTTTAATAGGACAGTCAAACCGACTCTGGTGTTCGGTGAGAGACCCGTCTCGGCCTCTTTCAAAGACTGCAGTGTCGTTCTTCCTGAAGAGTTTGATTCGAGAAGCGCATGCCCAAACTTAGGAACAAACTCTTTGTGTGCTAAAAGTGAAGACGCATGAGATTCATGCAGTAGCAACGTCTTTGGCTTTCAGACAAAATATGTCTCTATCCTCCATTATGCAACACAACATTGGTAGGTCGAAATCGATGTTTGTGATGCACTATTTGAAGGAGATAGAAACTACTTTCGAAAACTGTTTTAGATTGGGACCATTGTCAGTAGTGGGAATGGTGTTGGAAGAGGAAGCATAGGGGGGACTCAGTTTTTTCCCTCTACTATCTCCTCGCCTTGGATTTGAGGTTGTTGAGTTTTTGGGAAGCCTGGGGGCATATGTACCCGAAGTACTCGTCAGTTCTTATATCTGGTTAAGGGTATCATATGGTTTTTAGTGTAGGTGATGGTGTTGTGGTTTTATCTGGTCTTTTACCCAGGGCAAGGGCAAATTATTGATGTCTCCTACATGTGATGAGAGCGCCGACCAGAGGCAGTATCTACCTGTAGCTGCTCTCTCACAAGGTAAAGGTACTGCCAACATTATATATAATGTGAGCACATGATTATTGTTTTTGTTCATAAAGCTGTCCATATACCCACCTTCTTGGTAATGTGGATTCAGCTAATGTAATTGTTTGGTAAGTCACTTATGTGAAAATGATATTTTAGTAATAAAATAAGGTTTCACATATACTTAACAAACAATTACATAATCAAAGCCCTCCCTCCTCCCCACAGATGGACATTGCTGCTCAACGAATTGACAATAGTTAGCTCAGCAGTACTGGGTATTCCTGAAAGTGGGCGGGACCTGTATCACCTACACGAATGATGGCAGCGCTGACGCCGCCGCCAGGAAATTTGAGTTTTCAACTGCCAGGTGAGAAAGCTTACAGCTAATGTAATTGTTTGGTAGGTATATGTGAAACCTTATTTTATCATTAAAATATCATTTTTTTAATGAATATTTTTGACAACAGCCGTAAAACTGATTCGCCATTAAACAATTGCGCTGTTAACCACAGGCTGCCTGTATATAATTTATATAAATTATTGATACCCAGTCCTTTGTAGGGATAATCTGATATAATAAAAAGGTGATGGTTAACAGCAGTTGATAAATATATATTTTTTTATTTTGCATTTATCCCATCAGAGAATAGACTCGTGTCTCTTATCCTGAAAGGAGAGTAAGACTATAAGAACCATAAACAGTAGTGTGTCTTTGTTTAGTTCAGGCATGGCATTTTGTTGACCCTCAAACCTCAAGTTATTGGTAGTCTGCTAATTTTGTTTTGAATTTGTAGGAATATTTTGTTTTAATTGTCATTGTGAGTGTTTTAAGTTACTGAAGGTGAAGACAACTAACTGATTTTGGTTTTTTTGTGATCTTCAATACTGTAACGGGAAGATTTTAAGGAATATAATGCTGCCAGTGATGAAGATTGAAGGTATTGTAAATGCACATAAATGTGGCCATGTGTCGAGATACTGCCATTAAAAGTAACTTACTATTATGTCTACTGAATTTTATTTATTTTATTGTTTGTTCATGAAAACTTACCTGTCAGATATATATATGACTGTATTTTTCCGAATCCGACAGAAATTTAAAACACTTACGACACACGCAGTGGGAGTCAGGTGGTTAGTACCCATTCCCTGCCGCTGGGAGGCGGGTATCAGGAATCATTCCCATTTTCTATTCATAATTTTTCTGTCGCCGGTGCTGAAAACACCTGTTTTCAGTACCTCCGTCTTAGGATTTTGGAAACTTCATTGCCGCTAAGTATCCTAATTGTCTTTTGATTTATTCACTTGGATTTGTGGCTAGGCATACGCTATCTTAAATTGATTTGAATTTGATTCATTTTTGCATAAAATATCTGAATCTAGTTAGGCTAGTTTCAGACGGGGTTGTCTGCAAAGATAGGGTGTGGCTACCGAAAGCTTCGGTAGATTCGCACTTGGTATGTACGAGGGGTATGGGTCTTGCTTCTTTGTTGAGATTTGTCATGTAAGGAGTGTGAGATTTTGTCTATTCCGTAAGGAAGACGTATGATTCGTATGTACGCAATTAATCAGTAAACATGTCTAATTCCGTAAGGAAGACGTATGATTCGTATGTACGCAATTAATCAGTAACAAAAGTCAGGGTAGTGAACCTGCTAACCTTCCTGTAGACTTTATTTTGCATAACCCTGTAGTATGGCCTACGGGCTATGTATATGTCTACGAGAGGTGCTCGCTCTCCTTTCCATTGCTGTGAAGTGCTACTTCTGTAATTGTTACTCCTAACCCTGCAGTGTTGCCTTCGGGCCCTAAGCAGTGTCTGTAGAGAAATTGCCCTTTCTCTGATACTCCTTCGATTCGTAACTTAGAATCGAAAGTGCTTGCTTTAGAGAGTAAAAGTGAAGTGCAGAAGTGCAGTGATACCCCTTGTGTAGTGGAGGGTGCGTCAGATCGGCCTCGTTTCGCCTCTAGGCCGGGACCTCTGCTTGACTCCAGAACGAGGGAGAGAGCATGTCGAAAGCCGAAGGAGGGTTACGAGGAACCCCCACCGATCTGGCGTGCCTTCGGCAGTTTCTTTTTGATGAAAATCCCCAGACTGCCTAAGTGCGTGCACGTGCACGAATCCTGAAGGATTGCTTCTCGTCCTCGAAGCGTCCTCCTTCCCCGCGCAGGTGGGGTTGGAGCTTTCGGATGGACTCGCGCCCTCTAAATAGAAGCTTTATAGAAGAGGACGCTTCACGTCCTCTCTCTCTCTCTCTCTCTCGTTATGCGTTTTCAGTGAGAAGTAAGAAGGCGAACGTCGCCTGAACTCGTGTCCGTCTTTCCACCGAGAAATACGTAAAAGAAGTCATAGTAGCAGTAAGCTTTTGAGAGCGGACGCCCAAGCCAGGGGCGCGCGGGTGCACGCCAAGCGCGCGCCAGTGGGAAACGCCGAGCGTGCGCGCCAGTGGACGCCCGAGCGCGCTCCAATGGACGCCGAGCGCGCTCCAGTGACGCCCGAGCGCGCTCCAGTGGACGCCGAGCGCGCTCCAGTGGGGACGCCGAGAACGCGCTCCCAGTGGACGCCGAGCGTGCACCAGCGCACGCCAGGTGTGTCGCCTGGCTGAACGTTTCTGTTGAACTCTTCAAGCTCTTGTTGTTTCAGATTTGGGCTTAAAGAATTTTTACCTCTACCTTCGATGATACCTTCTACCTCACCTACAAAGAATGTGAAGTAGGCAGTGCTTCGGAAGTAAGCTTAAAGTGAACAGACAACTTCTTCTTCGAAACCCAGCAAGACATCGGGTTTCGTGAATTCAAGAGGTCTCTGTCAATTAATATTGCTTTTCGCATAGGTGGATGGAGTTAAGGAAAGCTCAAGGGAAGTTCTCGTTTGCTCTACCGCAAGCTTTGCCATTCTGCCAATAAATTTAAGTTGCCACTACCGCAGTCAAGACTTTGCGATAAGGCAGTTACGGGTTATAAAGGCTCGATGTCCTGCACGTCAGGACTCTCGGCAACGTTCAGTAGGATTCTTGCAAAGGCACTCATCAAAAGTACGCTCTTCAGGAAAGTGCAAGACAGGACTGCCTTTGCCATACTGCCAATAAATTTTAAGCTTTAGCAGGCATTAGTTGTGATACGGGAGAGGAAGCTGGTTGGAGAGTTTCTTCCTCCTCTTCCAGGATAATTTTGCCAGCTTTTTAGCCCATCTGAAAGGGCTTTTTTCAGATGATAGATTTTGTTAGTTCCTAGTCGGGACTACGCTGCCGAATTGAACATCGTCGTTCTATATGACGTAAGCCCAGTCTCTTAACAGGATTCTTGCCCCTTCCTCGTTTGAGACGGGTGGAATCGGAAAATAAAATGCTCGACTTCCTGGATTACGTTTTGTCAATTCAGTGACTTTCCCCCATTGACAATATACTATCGTTTTGTCAAGTAAGTGGGTATCCCTCATTGACAAAATATCTCTTTGTCCCGTAAATGGGTTAGTTCTCATTGACAAACATCTCATTAATGCGTAAGCGAATAAGCTCTTATTGACAAGATTCGTAAGAGCTCTCATTCGTCATTCGCAGACTCGTACAAGACATTAAATAACAACTGTAGACTACGTCAATGAACGCTTATGTCCAATAACATAAGAAGCTTGAGCTGACTGCTTTCGATTCTCCTAAGTTTTGTTCATGAAACTTGCCTGTCCGATATGTATGTAGCTGTATTTCCGAATTCAGCTATATATATGTCTGCCAGGTAAGTATGAACAAACTTTATTGTGATATAATTTCATATTTTGCCTTGCGTTATTTTATTTCTGGTTGGTTCAAGTCATATACGCTTGCTGTAGTTACCTCTTCGGATGGCAACCGAGAGGTCTATGGTCCATTTTAAGGACATTTAATCGTTACTCCCTGCAGCCTTCCAGGAGTTTCCGATTTATCTTTTACCGTTGTATGGTAGTGTTCTGACGACACAAACGCATCTGTATATTTAGCGTTTTCTGTTTCGCTTAAATATACCAGCTTGAGAGTCTCTTTATGCTAAAAATAACGGACCTTTTTCTTCATAGAATAGGGTAGCTGGCAACCCAGGCATAAAGTTAAGAGACGACGATGACGGACTATCGTAAGCTGCTGCTGTCACTGTCCTCTGACTCCTCTCCTCCAGTCCAAACGAGCCAGTACCAACTCGTTCGCTGTCATGCGCTGTAGGTTAAGTCTCTCTCTCCTGCGGGATGACTGCCTAACCGTATCTCTGTGCTGGCAGTTACGTCTCTCTCTCTCCTGCGGGATTGACTGACGAACTGTATCTCTGCCCTACAATCACGGACTTTAGCCTAAGATTGAGGGGATTTTTTACATGAATAAACATTGCATTCGTTTGGCCTTAATATGTTCTACAGAGATATCTTACTCCTTTCGGTGCTCGTTACCGCACGGTATAGGACTACGAGTCTACCACAACATTGCACTATTATATGCTCTCTTGCTTAGGCAAAGCGCAGCCTTATTAGGGAAGTAAACATACTGTGTGAGGGAATGGATGAGCTTGCTGGGGACCATTTCCCTTCCTAAAGAACGTTTGTTTCCCTGAATAGACTGCAATTCAGACCTCTACAGTTTTTTTCCTACCGGGAAACTGAAATTTTATTAAAGATCTAGGAATGATTCTGAACATCTCTCGGTGCGTTAAGTATCTCTTGAGGTGATAGAAAGAAGTGCCGGACATCTGGAGAGGGTTTCAGATGTCCTGGATCATAATCTGAAAGAAGTGGAAGCAATTCAGTCGTCCCTCCAGTCCTCGAAACGAGTTTTTGGAACCATGGTCCATATCAACTCTGATCTTCCACAGCTCTCTCATATCTTAGGAAGTATTCTCTCTCGGTCCCGGTTGGGTTTACGAGAAAGAGCCTATTATAACAAAAGGCGTAGAATGGAACGATCCTCTAGAGGTTCGTTACAGGATTGCAAAGTCCGCTCGAATCGTCTCGATCGAAGGCAGCAACTACTGACTTCCGAGTGGAATCTTTCTTTAGAAGTATGTTTAGAGTTGTGGAGACTTTAGGGACGTCCTTTCATTCATCTCTTCGCTAGGTTGAGGACGAAGAGGCTTCTTCTTCTCTGCTCCCTTTTTCTCGATCCGGGAGCGGTAACATTAAACGCCATCCTATGATATTGAACGGGGATGGATGTTTTAGTCTCTTTTCCCCTTTTTCAATCACTTAGGAAATGTAATAAGATGATTTATATCATCACAGGGAGCGACAATGACGCCAATCGCCCCATGTTGGCCTTCAAGACCCTAGATTCACAGAGGTCACGTCCTTCCAAGGACTTTTCCGAGAGAGTCGGTCTCCTTTAACACGAAAGGTACCTATAACCTCTCCGCTCTGAGTCTGACTACGTTCAGACTATCGAGATGTTGACAGCATAAGATTGCAGTCTTCCCTTTCCGTTTGAAGTAATGGGATAAGCTGGCAGTCACAACTATTAAAGAATACGCAAATAGTTGTTGACGGCCTTTGGGCTCAGAGATTTGCTTCTGTCAAACAACAAAGCCCTTCACGATTCTTTGAGTTCTGTGGAAATCTCGAAACTCGCTCACCATCTACTTTTTGTCTCACTTGTTTTCTCGGAGTCAGACACTCGTGCGAGATCAGGAGACATATAGTAGCCCTGATTTTCTTGTTGACGAAGTCGGTTGCGTTTATACACCCCCGATGATCGTTTAACAAAATGAGACCAGGTTGGACTGTCAGGCATTCGTCCTTCGGGACTGAATCGCCTTTTTGCTCCTCGCTCCTTTCTCCTGGCACCAGAAGCTCGAGTCAGGAGTGGCTCAGGAGTTGATTCGCTAACGACGTTGGGTTGCGTTGATACACCCCCCAAGGTTTGCTTAGCTTGAATCGCCCAGGCAGTCCAAACACTCATCCTTCAGCGAAGAATGTGGCCTTATGGTCTTCAGGGTACAGCCTTGCTGTCCTTGATTCGTCTGACTGGTCAAACTGGTCGGTCACCTGACGTTAGTACAGAAGGACTGACTGTGCATGTCCAGATCGAAGCTTTCAATATGGAACTTAGACATAGTCTGAAGTTCTTGATGTCAAAGCATTCGAACATCTCCTACCTGTTAACTTCTTGCATTTGATCAGGAAGGCATTTTTCTAACCACCCTAGATACGACAAAGAGGGTTAGTGAGATTTTAAGCCATCGTCACAAGTTTTGGCTTTAGAGAACACAAGGCGGTGTGCTCTCTAAGCTTTTCGTTATGGCCTAAGAATGGAAACCCGTTTTGTCCTTGGGCCAGGAGCTTGGAAGCAAGGATGGCACAAGTTAGTGGGCAGGAGCCAGAGAGAGTCCTGTGCCCTGTCAGGTCTCTCAAGTTTTATCTACATAAAACTCAAGAAAGTCGAAGTCGTAACGGACAATCTGCAGTGTTTGAAAAGACCAGGACTTGCCCCATATCGAAGAACACCCTGGCTTTATTGTTAAGGAGGTCTTTCAAAAAAGCTCCTTCTTTGTGTTTGCACAAAGATTTGAAATCTTTTGATTTGAATGCTCACGAGGTGAGGGCGCGGCCTCGGAAGCATTTCAACAGAGCATGGCAATCAGCAACATCCTGAGTACCATGTTTTAGCGAAGCAACTCTGTGTTCAATTCACACTCCCTGCGAGATGTGAAGATGGCATATGAGATCTGCTGCTCGCTTGGGCCATACGTGTCTGCAGACACAATCTTGGGGGCAAGAAGTACCACTCATCCTATCCTGTAGAAAAATGGTTAGGAAGAGCTCTTAATTTAGTAGTTGAGTTGCCGACAACGGTGACTTCTTAACTCTTAAGCCTTAGTTAAACACACCTTAACTTTGGCTAGGTGGGTCAGGTGGTGATATATATTTTTATATATATATTTATTTTACTTCTTAGCCCTCATGGTATGGTCAATATGGTCTAGTCACGTCGTGGTCTCGCCCCTGTTGACAGATCATCTGGAGTGCACCAGCTATATAGGTCTCTACCTCGCTGGCAACTCTAGTAGCACAAGCCAGACTTACGCGGCAGTAACCACGAAGTCAGCTATGCTAACAGGTAAGGAATCAAGATATCAATTATCTGCATATATATGTTTCCTAAAATCTTCTATTCTGTCTACTCCCACCACCAAAGGTGGGATTCAGCTATATATATATCTGACAGGTAAGTTTCATGAACAAAATGATATTGTAATGATACAATTAAGTTTGTTCATACTTACCTGGCAGATATATATAATCAAGTACCCACCCACCTCCCCTCAGGAGACAGTGGAAATAAAAATTATGAATAGAAAAATGGGAATGATTCCTGATACCCGCCTCCCAGCGGCGGAATGGGTACTAACCACCTGACTCCCACTGCGTGTGTCGTAAGTGTTTAAATTTCTGTCGGATTCGGAAAAATACAGACTATATATATATCTGCCAGGTAAGTATGAACAAACTTAATTGTATCATTACAATATCATTTTTACTGAATTATATTTAGTTTGTTTGGTTAATATATTGTCATGTTCTCTATCAGTGGAGGAGAGGATAGTGCTGTGTCACAGATGAAAGAGGATGAGGCAAATATGGACATGGGTGAGAATGAGGAAACTCAGCCTACCACCCCGCGACCACCATCAACTGGACCACAATCCAACACAAGGTAGTCCTCCATGTATAAATACTCATTTGGAGAAGTTGAATGATTATTAAGACTTAATCATGAAATTATTTATTCATGTTCGTTTCCCATAACTATTTATTTTACACTTTCCTTTGATTGTAAAGTACACACAGATAGTAATAAGGATTTAATGTCATACATACTGTACTTTGTCATCCAGTTGACTACTTTATTCTTGTAAGTCCTTTTCTTATATATTTTGTATTTGCTTTTGATTTATTAGAATTTCTTCCCACACAATATACAAACCCTTGGTCCTTTACATTAGGTATTACGTTCAGCAAAGGCTGGAATATGGCCAGTAAATTCTTGAACAAGTTGGTGAGGCAGTAACCACTGTCTGGTAGGCGGGTAGACCCACCTGCCCAGATGTAAACACTCCACTTTGCTTTCAGCCGTCTTCCAATGAAGACATATGTTTGTGAGCTCTTGCTGACTAGCCGTTAATTACAATTTTCCCGATGGTATCTTTCTTTTATTATTTTGAATGAATATACAATCCCCCTGTATTCACTGGGATGCTTACCAGACCCCCCCACAAATAGATAGAATCCATGAATGTTTGGAACCCCCTCTAAAATGCTTATAAACTCCTATCCTGAACGTGGAAACAACAAAGTATCTCTAAAAAGACCATCCTATCAAATATATATTTAAATATTATCCCATTACAGATCATATCAATCTTTAAAATATTATTGATACTGTTTTAAAGTAAATCTTACATTTTATGGTTATTAATATCACAATTTGAAGTAAATTGTATTTTTCCCAACTATACAAACCTGAAGTCCTTTACATAAGGAATTACTTATGGCGTAGCTGGAATTACGGCCGTTGAAACTTGAACAAGATGGTTAGGCAGTAACTACCGTGGGGCAGGCTAGCCTGCCCGGATGTAAACACTCCACTTTGCCTTCAGCCCAGGTTCAGATTGAGGGGTGGCATGAGGTGGGCATACATGTAAAGGACCTCAGGTTTGTATAGTTGGGAAAATACAATTGTTCCGATACGAATACAATAGGAAGGTAACTAGCGGCAGCTGGAACGGTCGTAAGCTTCGAACAAGGGAGTACGGTAGTTAACCGCTTGTCCGACAGTGCGCGCACACGCGACTGGGAGGTGAAGAACCACTTTGCTTTCAGCCGCCGACAGAGACAGACGTGTTGTTCGCTCTCTGCCCGCTCTCGTCGTACGCTTTGTATCTTCAAATTTGGTTTGCTTTGTGTGTTTAATAAAATACTGTAAGTACGTGTGCTTTGTATTTTATTATTATTTCATTATTACACATTCTCGTGAGCTGGAGACGTCCCCATGCCCCCCCATCAGCCGCAGACTTTGCCCTGGTGTGGAGGGCCGTAAGTGTGGGGCCTTCCGCTCTTTTCCAGAGGTTGATCCTCATGAATTATGTGCTTGGTGCCAAGGGCGCGAATGCTCTTGGGCCGAGCCCTGCGTTGTGTGTAATAATTGGTCGGAGGAGCAGTGGGTGCTTTTTGAGGGTAGGAGGAAGAGATGTAAGCCTCCCAGGGAGTCTTTCGGAGGGACATGGGCGACGCCCTTGGTCACAGACACGTCGTCTTCCTTCCTGCCGCCATCCCAGCTCTTGCGTATGGCTCCTTCCCCTGGGGAGGGGCAGGTTTCTCGTTCCTTCTCTTCGCCCGATCTGTCGAGCGGAGAGGAGGGGGCGGGATGCCCCGACATCCAATTGTACTCGGGGTCTTCCGTTTGTTCGGGGGGGGGACTTGTTCCCCCCCCATGTGAGGGGGAACCCCTACTACTAGCCCGTTTGTTTGTTTGTTTGTTTTCATACATTCAATTTCCCTGTCAGATATATACTTAGCTATAGACTCCGTCGTCCCCGACAGAAATTCAAATTTCGCGGCACTCGCTACAGGTAGGTCAGGTGATCTACCGCCCTGCTCTGGGTGGCAGGGCTAGGAACCATTCCCGTTTTCTATCAGATTTTCTCTGTCGCCGGTGGTGTCAACATTGTTGTTTTTTCAACGCTTTTGATCTTCTTTCGACCGATTTTTGGTGACGTACTTGGATCGTTGTTTGGCATTTGCTATCGTGGAATTGTTTTTGGACTTGGCTTTGGATTTTTCTTGGATATGTCTGACTCAAGTGTTGGTTTCAGAGTGTGTGTGAATGAAGGCTGGTAGGTGAGGATTCCGAAGGCTTCGGTAGATCCTCACTGCATGCCGAGGATGTAGAGTTGTTGAGTGTTCTTTAGATAACACATGTAATGAGTGTGAAAGGTTGAGTGCTCAGGAATGGAAGACTCTAACTTCTTACTTGAAGAAGTTAGAGAGGGATAGAGAGAGGAAGGCGGCTTATAAAAGCCTTAGTAGATCTAGATCTAACGAACCCTTGTCTAGTTCTGTAGCTTCTTCTACTCATTATTATTCTCCATCTTTATCAGGCCGATCACAGGTTGCTAATCCTACTGATTCGGCTTCTGAAATTGCAGAACTCAAGGCTTCCCTTAAAAAAATGCAAGATAAAATGGCGGCATTAGAAGGTAAGCAAAGTGAAGGTGATATTTCCAGTGATGTAAGTGTCCCCAGTGTAGTGGAGGGGGCGTCTGGTCGGCTCTGCGACGCTCCCAGGTCTAGACCTATTCCAAGCTCCCTGGCCCAGAGGAGAAGGAAAGTCGAAAGCCGTACGGAGGTTGTGGAGAATCCCCACCGATCAGGCGTCCCTTTGGCAGAATCTGTTACATCTCAGACTGCCAGGGATCGCTACAGAAAAAGCGTCCTACACGAGTGTTTTTCTTCTTCGGGATCTCCCTCACCGAAACGAGGGTGGAAGGATACGGATCTTTCCCGTCCATTAAAGAGGAACTGGAAAGAGCCTGAGTTTAACTCTAGCCCCGAGCGCTTTTCCGAAGAAGAAGCGCCTTCGGTCATCAAGAGAGCTAGAAAGGAGTTAACTCCCTTTCCTGTAAGGGAGCCTCAAGCGCCTTCCAGATCTCCCTCTCCTGCTTTTGAAGAAGAAAGGGAGTCTTCTACCAAGAAGATACTGATGAACATGCAAGAGCAGCTAGCGTCGTTGGTAGGAGTCCTTTCCAAGGAGCCTCCTCGTAGAAAGGACAAGCTTCTTGTCAAAAGATCTAGACACCTATCTCCTGTCAGGTGCAACGAGCCTTCCAGGGGAGTTGTCGCACAGGCGGCCATCTCTGGGGGGAGCGAAGCACCAGGCAGGCGAGAGGTAGAAGAGGAAGAAGCGCCTGCCAGGCGCCAGAGAACACCTGACAGTGAGGATTATGATGACAATGAAGTCCTCACAGGAAGGGATGAGCCAGCCAGGATTATTCCCGAGATCATTCCAGGCGCCAAAAGCCAACCAGGCGCCAGCTAGGATAGAAGAAACAAACAAGTGTGAGACGCCTGCCAAGCGCCAGGCGCCTACTATACGCGAAGAGCCTGATAGGCGCCAGGCGCCAATTATTCAAGATTCTCCTAAGGACAGGTGTAGGGAGACAATAGCTCTTAGTCCCTCGCCTGTTAGAAGTTCTTCATCGACGGAAAGGAAAAAGTCCAAGGAAGAGACAGACGAAAGAAGGGAGCTTTCTCCTTCCGATCCTCTCGACTTAGAGGACGTATCGGAAGATGAGGTGTAGAGGACGTATCGGAAGATGAGGTGACTAACAAAGAAGGACTGTCGAACTATAAAGTTCTTACTTCTCTCCTTCTGGAAGAATATGGAGATTCTTTGACTCCAGCTGCTCCTCCTTCTCCGCACTCTCTATTTTCGAGCGCTAAATCTCTCAAGTCTTCGTCCTTCCTTAAGATGAAACCGGCCATATCGATGAAGAGGGCCCTACAGTCTCTAGATTCCTGGATTAAGACTAAAAAGGAACTAGGGAGGACGGTCTTTTGTATGCCTCCTGCCAAACTAATGGGTAGAAGAGGCATTTAGTATGAGACTGGAGAAAATATGGGATTATCTCTGCCTACTTCGGCTGAATCGGACTTCTCGAGTCTCGTAGACTCCTCGAGAAGGCACGCTTTGAACTCGGCCCGAGCAACATGGGGCCTTTCAGAAATGGACCACCTCCTCAAGGGGCTTTTCCACGTCTTGGAGGTTTTTAATTTCCTGGATTGGTCCCTTGGGGTTTTGGCCAAAAAGTCCCATGAAGCGGAAGGCCTAAACCCAGAAGCTATGCATAGCATACTTACATGCATAGACAAAGCAGTTCAGGATGGTTCGGCAGAGGTCTCCTCCCTCTTTGGTGCGGGAATTTTAAAGAAGAGGGCAGTTTTCCCTTCTCAGTTAGTGAAGGACATTTCACATTCGCATATTTTTAAAATAATTCTGTTTGATTATTATTATTAAAATTTATAGGGTCTTTTTATATATAGTTCGGCATCAATGACCTAGTTGTCACGATGCTAGATTAATATAGTATCAATCAATCAATCAATCAATCAGTCTACAGTTTGATCAGGGATGTCAGGGAGGTACAGACAACAGTCAAGGTATGGGATAAAAATAAAGAAAGGGCCACAATTTTTGTCAATACTATAAATGAAATAGTGAAGCCCTATCTTGACCTGTTTGTACAATTGTACAATTACCTCAAGATGGTGGTGCCTCCTGAAATCCCTGTACAAAGTGCCTCTGGAATAAGTGGGGACGGATGCACCTCAGAGGATGTGTAAGTCCTCTACTTTGCTGTGCAGTCTATCTTAATCATCATTCATCAGGCTGTACGGCTATGATATCATCATCGTCATCTATAATCAACTTTAATCACAAGTAAGTGCCATATGATTTCATATTATGATGTACTCATATACAGTAAATAACATGAAAATTCTGAATATTCATCCCTGTATGCAAAAAAATTTGCATCTGTGAATACTAGTGAGGGGACTGCAAATAATTATAGATATGTTCCACAGACAACCCTGTGAATGGGCGAGTACTCCTACGAATAATTTTTAGATAGGTTCCAAAAAAAAATCTGCTAATGTGTGAGTCCATGAATCTGGAGAACGTGAATACAGGGTGCCCACTGTATATAGTATATATATATATATATATATATATATATATATATATATATATATATATATATATATATATATATATATATATATATATATATATCTATATATATATATATATATATATATACTATATATATATATATATATATATATATATATATATATTTGTGTTTGGTGTTAATAATTAATTGACTTTAATAATTAATATACAAACCCACTTTCTGTGATAGCCTTGCTAGTCGCCTTTCTGTTTTTTAGTTGTTGAGGGTTAGCGGCAAGGTTGTGCCAACTCACTTATCGCATATTTTCACCCTTTAACCTCAGGGTGAGACAACGTTATTCATTTGCAAATTATGCGGGGATTACGCCGTTTGGGAATTACCAAGGGGAGCTTTAGAGGTTTGTCCTTTGCTTTCTTCAGGTATTTTTCCTCTTCTCTTTCATCCTTTTGCTAGCTTATTAGATGAAGATAGAGGAGGGGGTGTGTGGTGTTGGTGTTTGAGGGATGATTTTGTAACTCAGAGGAAGTAGTGATGTTAGACACTTCTGCATTGGAAGTCAGCAGATGTGGATAAAGGTACTGACACTCAATGAAGGGTGTCAATCCTTCACATGTACAGCAAACACACCTAGAGGACAAAGTAATGACTGATCTGGATCAACCAATACAAAGTCCAAAGCACACAAAATCATGAAGAATTTGGATTCGTCAATAGATGCCCAATGATTACACATTCCAGACAGTCATGACATGACACCCGACTTTTGAAGGGTGATGTTGAAAACAAACCATGCAAATCGTCTATTCTTCTTCGCCAACAATGTTGAGAAATTAGATGATGACTATCGCAAGGTATGCGCAGATTAGATGAGTCAAATGCCTTCTAGAGACTGAGGCCCCTGCGAAGGAAAGACAAAGAAGTTTCTCATCCATAGTTGAATCTCTGCTAAGTAGAAAAATACTACTTAGTGAATGACTAACGTGAATGTGGACTACATCTTCACAGTTGAATCAGAGAGAAGTAAACTCTCACGATTCTGATCACAGAGAAAGTCGCGTCGATGACACCAACCAGTGTAATGGCTCTAATTCCTGGTTGTTTTACAAAGAACTGAAAAAGTTATTCCACTATTTCATGTCTGCTTCCAGTCCTTATTGTTGCTTTCGAATAAAGAAGAATTAGGCTGGAGCGCAATTCACAGGAACCTATGAATATATTAGTAATTATGCACTCCTCGCAACATGTCTCTTTTATCAGTTGCACTGTCCGAGTAATAGGCGCATATTTATGTTAATTCTTTTGGTATGTGACCGAGAAGAATAGCACCTTCTCTTAATTAACCTGAAACTGAGGACAGCCTTTCAGGCCTCCCAAGAGTTTCTGGTTTTGATTTTAAGATGATTGGTGGTATTATTTGCCAACAATACCACAACATTTGCATTATCACTGAACAAGAGGGTTTCTTTTCCTCTAATTTCAGTTGAAATGCAGATGCTTGAGTGTATCTGTATCTTTTTTTGCGCTTGATGGTTCTAGCCAAACGCATTCCAACATGGAATGTGCTACCAGGCAACATAGTATAAGGAGTCGAGCAAAGTTTACACCACAGTATAACAGAAGTCTGTAGTCTTCTGTTCTATCGCACTAGCCCCATTTGCCGCTGCGATGATTTAGAATGATTTTCTCCAGAAATTTGAGATTTGTTTTCTGATATCATTTTCTAATTTTTAAGGTGTTGAAATCATTCTTTGTTCACCCCGAATTGAAAATGAATAACAGAAGACTTTGCCTGTTCCCCTACTGACTAGATCTGCTTCCAGAATAGATAGAAAAGTTCCTCCTTGATCTAACCAGTACAATCCCTGTGTTTTCATTACTGAAAGACTCTGCCCTTATTGCAAGCACCTACTTTCTTGCACCTACTTTCTTGCTGAGCAGCCATGAAATAGTGAAATAACTTTTTCAGTTCTTTGTAAAACACCAGGAATTAGAGCCATTACACTGGTTGGTGTCATCGACGCGACTTTCTCTGTGATCAGAATCGTGAGAGTTTACTTCTCTCTGATTCAACTGTGAAGATTTAGTCCACATTCACGTTAGTCATTCACTAAGTATATTTCTGGGCTCAGCTCGTGTCGCTGCGCGAAATATCCTTTAATCTATTATTTCTAGGGTAAATGTACTAACATACCAGAGAATAAATAAAATAAAGAAAAAGGTCAGTATAACTGACTCGCTCACCCTCCATGGAGGTGTCGGTATGAACACTAGGCGAGTGAGACCACTACCACGAGCCAAGCCAATAGAAAATCTCCCACTACAAAAACCCTCCAAGAGGGGAGCCGACCCACAGAGTGAGCCAGCTCGTACTACTACTACTCCATCCCATGCTGCCGACTGCTGCGGCCTCCTGGTGGCCATCCTTTTCAGTTAGCGCACACGAGTCACACGTGTTATTTTTCTCTCTGTGTTTTTTGTGCCCTTTCATTGGATTTATCTATAATGGAGCGTGCAGCTATCGCAGCAGCTAAGTTAAGTACTCAGTATTTACGGTTAGTTGGTTTTTTCCGGCCCTGAGACAGTATTTGCCGTTTTTTAGGTATAAATACGATCTCGGGGTCGGAAGCATGGCAGCATGGTTCTGCCTCGTGGTGGGTTCGTTCTTGGTCTCCCATACCTAGAACATCCCCTTATTTATGTACGCTCTATATTATTATCCGCTTTCTTAGGGTGGTAGGTCTACTCAGGTTTGTCATGCATGCATGTATTTTACCTTATGTAGGCTTTTCTATCCAGACCCTAGTCCAGGTTCTTAGTTATCGGCCTCTGATAGCTTTGAGTGGTAGACTTGCCTTCGGTTAGTCGTACACTCCTGGATTTTTTTTCTCCTGCTTTATTGCTTTCTTTCTTTCATTTTTTTTATTTATATACTATGTATTTGTTATAGTTAGGTTAGTTAGGCGTCTGGCTTAGCCTAGGTCCTGGCTCATTGAGCCTATACTAACGCTCATCAGTTCAGTTGCTTCCCGATAGCATCTCTCTGATCAGTTGGTTGTCCTAGGCTTAGTTGCCGTATTTTGGTCTTACCGCCTCGTGGTCACTACCGTGATCGCGGGGACAGCCAGACGCCTGCCCAGTCACCCTTCCCCCACCCCCCCTCCGCTCTTCCATAGAGTCGGGCGGGGGTGGGTCGGTCTGCCATGCTCGCTCCGCATACCCGAGCCTGCTCCCTCTCTCCCCTCAGGCGGAGGGGCTAGGGAGTCGGACAGACCCAGACTGGTCTCGACCTCTCCGGCTTCTCGGTCCGGCCGGTGGTACGTATGAGGTACTGGCCTTTCCCCCCCTCCGTTTGCTACCTTGTCGCTCCGGGCTAGCTCGAGCCTGTATGTCTTCTCGCCCTTTCCCACCTTAACTTACTGGGGGAGGGCTCCTTCCTGATCGGAGTCCTGGTATCCAGCGGAAAGATGTTAGTCCACCCAGCAGAGTGGACCGGAACATACAGTGGGTCACTGCTAACCTTACCGTATTGCTGAGTTACTACACTCCGCTACGCACTGGACCTAGTCCGGTTCGTTTGTGTTTAGGTTTAAGTTATCTATAAGTTTATCTTAAGTACCTTAAACCACTCCCCCCCTCCCTTACATGTCTTACCGGATCTCTCCGGGATTATAGCCTATTCAGGCGATGCAGGGAGGGGTTTATGCCCAAATTTTTTCCGAGCTCCGGCATGCAACGGAGTTCTTCTGCCTTTAGTCTGTAAGTGATGCTTTTTAAGATACTCATGTGTCTTCCCACTTACAGGCCACCAACTGTGAGCATACGGGATGTTCCGCCACACTTCAGGACCCATGTGGACACGAAGTTTGCCGGTCCCATGCTCCATGCGCGACTCCGCACGGGGACATCCAGGTCTGGTACCATGAGACGTGTACCATATGTTACGATCTGGTGAGCCAGCTTTTGGAAGGGGTAAGTATTCCATCTCCAGTAGCTGCTCCGCTTCTATTTTAGTGCTTAAGTTTTCATCATTTACTTTAACTTAAGCATCTAGTTTAAGTTATACTTAAGTTTTAGTTTTAAGTGATTCTTAAATCTAAACTACGCCCTCTCTTCCAGGCGCCGGCAGTAAGGGATACCGCACTGGCTACCCTGCGGGCCTGGGTCGGCGGTTTTGGGAAGAACGCCGCCAAGGGACAGCCCTACATCCTCGAGAAGCGGTTGGCATTATTAATCTTCCCCGGAGGCAAGGCGACAGGATACGTCGACCCGGTAGAGGCGGCCCCGACTATCGCCTTCATCCAACAACAGCTGGCTGCCTCATTAACTGATCAAGACCAGGATATCTCTACGGACGTCGCGACCCTGGATATTAATGTTGAACCTATGGTAGGTATAGACGACCTGTTGGTCGAGGTAGGTAAGGTGGACACCCAAGGGTCACCCTTGGGCGTAACTGTTTCTTCTACCCTGCAACCTCTCCATCCTTCCAAGGCTTTACGGGTGACGAATTATATCCTCCTGACGCTTCGGTTAGACCTTAGGTCAAGAGTAAAGTGATGACCTTGACTAAGACGTCATCGTCGTCTAAGAAGACGACCTCGGCTTCATCCTCCTCCCGTAAGTCTCCGGCTGGGAATCCCGGAGCAGATAGGTCTAAAGCTTCTAGCTCCGGCTCTAAGTCCTCAAGGAGTAAATCCTCCAGAGAGAGATCTCGCACTCCGGCAGAGTCCACCAGTTCCGCTACCATTGGTTCCGATTCAGAGCCTCCCTCCACCTCCGCAGCAGCTCCGGCTTTGGAACTCCAATGCTGGCCTGTTGCAACAGGTGGGCGACCTGGTTGGGTCCCTAAAGAGTAGCATGGAACAAATGATCTCTCGTTTGTCGGATAGGATTACTTCCCAAGACTCCATTATAGCCGGGCTGAGAGAAGCTCCTCTAGCCTCTCCTCCACTTTCCAACACAAGTGGAACTCAGCTTCCTCCGTATGACTCACTACCTCCGTTCTCTATGAACAACCATGAGAGTAGCGTCATACAGCCCCCTTCCAGGACGGTCTCATCTCTATACCGGAATTTGGGACTCGAAGAATAGAGGACTTCGAGTTCTACCCGGAAGACCTCCAGCCTCCGTTCATAGGCTACGCAAGGCTCACGCCTTCGGCTATGGTTCGGGACGATAGGGTACCAAAGGAGACAGTCCTCTATTCACGAGACCAGGCTCAGAGAGAATGGCTCAGGTGTTTAGAGGACATGGATTGTTCTAATACCAAGATACAACCGTTTAAGAGTCCCTTTACCATTTTCACAATGGATGAGAGTACCCCGCTCCCGTTCCTAACCAAGATCGCGAGGTCGACCATCCCAGCGGCCCAGAAGGGGGAACCTATACCTCAGTTGAAGGAAGCATCCACATCTCCGTTACTCCCCTCAGTTGGAGAATTGTGGGAAGACTTGCCGAACACATTCTCAGCTGGCAAACTCAAACCGGACTGTGCTATGGAGCAGTTTGGTGAAAAGCTACCCAGGCTCCCAGATAGCCTTATTCAGGCTGAATTTGACGCAAAATCGCGACTAGCCAGATCAATCAACTCTATGGCTATGTCTGAGGTAGCAACCATGGCCTATGGATCAGAACCGATTTTTAAGCTCATGACCAAATCCCTGACTCAAACGGTACAGTCAGATATGTTTGAGTTTGCCACTGCTAGAACGAATTGTAGGAAGCATGTCCTACAAGAGGCAACCATTCGGCATGAGCCGAATAGGTTACTCTCGTCTAACATCTGGGGAGCAGATCTCTTCCCAGAAGCTATGGTAAAGGAAGTCCAGTCAGAGGCTACGAGGTTGAACCAGAGCCTTAAGGACCGTTGGGGCCTTACGGCTAAGAGGAGGCAAGACCTGACAGCTAAAGGTAAGGGACAGAGGAAACCCAGGCGTTTCCAACCTTACCAGAAAAAGCAACCACGCTTTCCTCAACAAGTTCCAGCGGTGCCGTTAGTGCAGACAGCCCAACCTTCCACTTCTAAAGGTCAATCACAGCCAATTTATGTGTATCCCCTCAGCCTCAGCCCTCCACCTCTTACGCCATCTCTCCAGCTTACAATCAAGCCTTCGAGAGTCAAGCTTCACAGAAGTATGACCGCGGGTCAAGGGTAGGCAGGCAGAGGTAAGCGGTCCTTTCGTGGGAGAGGATCGGGAGGCCCCTTTAATAGGGGAAAGCACTTCAGAGGAGGCCGAGGCGGTTACCAGAACCAATGAAGAACTTCAGGTAGGAGGGAGGCTGTTTCACTTTCGCCACCGGTGGAACTTCAGCCAATGGGCTCAGAGCATAGTGTCAAAAGGTCTGGGTTGGAGCTGGTTGACGAACCCACCTCCAGCCAGACCTTTCCGTCAACTTCTTCCAAAGAATTGTCAGAGTACGCGGAGGACCTCCTTCAGAAAGGAGCTATAGCGAGAGTCAAGAGATTAAAATTTCAAGGTCGCTTGTTCAGCGTGCCAAAGCAAAGAAAGGCTCACAGAAGGGTAATCTTAGACTTGTCCCGCTTAAACTTAGCCATCCGCTGCGACAAGTTCAAGATGCTCACAATCTCACAGGTGCGGACCTTACTTCCCCGTGGGCCGTCACCACCTCTATCGATCTTACAGACGCCTACTATCATATCCCTATTGCAAGACACTTCCGTCCGTATCTGGTGGGTTTCAAGATAGGAGACCAGACATTCTCCTTCAAGGTAGTTCCATTCGGACTCAACGTGGCACCCAGAGTGTCACGAAGCTAGCGGAAGTGGTAGTGCAACAACCTCAGATCACAAGGGATTATGGTAGTAGCGTATCTCGACGATTGGTTGATCTGGGCCCCAACAGTCGAGGAATGCAACAGAGCTACACGGAAAGTGATTCAGTTCCTGGAATATCTAGGCTTCAAGATAAACAGGACCAAATCAAGACTCACTCCAGAGTCAAACTTTCAGTGGCTGGGCATTCAATGGAATCTATCCTCCCACACTCTGTCGATTCCATCCACCAAAAGGAAAGAAATAGCGAAGTCAGTCAAGCAATTTCTAAGTCACAAACTAGCGTCAAGGAGAGCTCAGGAAAGGATCCTGGGTTCTCTCCAGTTTGCATCAGTGACGAACGTCTTAATGAAAGCCAAACTGAAAGACCTAACCAGAATCTGGCGCTCGCGAGCAAATGTCAGGTCCAGGGACAAACTATCCTCAGTGCCTCTGATTCTAAAGAATCGTCTTCGGCCGTGGGCGAGAGTCAAGAATTTGTCAATGTCAGTACCCCTTCAGTTCCCTCCACCAGGGATCACCATCCACCAGACGCGTCCTTAAGCGGCTGGGGAGGGTATTCCCAGGTCAAAGAGGTTCAAGGGACTTGGTCACCTCAGTTCCGTCAGTTTCCATATAAACGTACTGGAGGCAATGCAGTGTTCTTGACTCTAAAAAGGTTGCGCCCACCAAAGTACTCCCACATAAAGCTAGTCCTGGACAGCGCAGTGGTAGTACATTGTATAAACAGAGGAGGCTCCAAGTCACGTCATCTAAATCACGTCATGATAGCCATCTTCTCCCTGGCAGACAAGTTCAGTTGGCATCTTTCCTCCACTCACATAGCTGGAGTGAGAAACGTCATAGCAGACGCCCTATCCCGATCAGTGCCCCTAGAGTCGAATGGTCACTGGACAACAGTCGTTCCAATGATCCTTCAGAGAGTCCCAGGGCTACAGGTGGATCTCTTCGCATCCCAAGCGAACCACAAACTACCGTGTATGTAGCCCAACCTGGACCCTCTGGCCTATGCCACGGACGCCCTGGCTCTAGACTGGAACAACTGGGAGAAGATTTATGTCTTCCCTCCAGTGAATCTTCTCATGAAAGTATTGAACAAACTCAGGACATTCAAGGGTCAAGTGGCTCTAGTAGCCCCAGACTGGCCGAAGAGCAACTGGTATCCTCTAATTTTGGAGCTGGGCCTTCGTCCTCTTCGGATCCCCAGTCCCAAGCTCTCCCAGTCAGTACAAACGAAGACTGTGTTCGCTTCCTCAGGGATTCTCAAAACCCTAACTTTATGGATTTTCATGAAGTTTGCGGCAAAAAGAGATGCGAATATTGACCCTCAGAATATTCTCTTCTTAGAATCCGATAAAAGGGATTCAACTTTGAGACAGTATGATGCTGCTGTCAAAAAGTTAGCAATCTTCCTGAGAGAATCAGATATTAGAATCATGACAGTTAATTCAGCTATATCCGTTTTCAGATCCTTATTTGAAAAAGGTTTAGCAGCTAGCACGATTACGACAAACAAGTCAGCTTTGAAAAAGATATTTCAATTTGGATTCAACATAGACTTGACGGATTCCTACTTCTCGTCTATTCCTAAGGCATGTGCTAGACTTAGGCCTTCTGTAAGACCTACGTCAGTTTCATGGTTCTTAAACGATGTTCTAAAACTGGCTTCCGAAAACCGATAATGACACATGCTCGTTTTATAATGCTCTTAAGAAAAACCCTTATTTTATTAAGCTTAGCTTCAGGAGCAAGAATTTCAGAACTGTCGCTTTATCCAGGGATCCGGATCATATTCAATTCCTCCCTTTCACGGGGAAGTCTACTTTCTCCGGACGTAGCTTTTTAGCAAAGAATGAAGATCCTTTGATGAGGTGGGAACCTTGGAAGGTACTACCCCTTCCACAAGATGTATCCTTTGCCCAGTTTCAACCTTACGAGCCTTTCTGTCCAGGACCTCCTCATCCTCATCGGGTCCCCTCTTTAAGAGGGAAAAAGGTGGAACTTTATCCATTAAAGGCATCAGGCAGCAAATCCTGTACTTTATTAAGCAAGCCAATCCTGACTCTTTCCCGAAAGCACATGATGTCAGGGCAGTAGCCACCTCAATTAATTATTTCCAACATATGAACTTCGATGAGTTGAAAAAGTATACCGGATGGAAATCGCCGACAGTGTTCAAAACGTCACTACCTTAAGTCCTTGGAAGCTCTGAAATTCCCAGCAGTAGCAGCGGGTAACATAGTTTCCCCTGACTCTAGCTAATTTGTAGTAGAAGATTCAGTCCTCCTTTCTACCTGCCTCACCCAACAGTTCGTCTATTCCTGCCTTGTTCATTTGCATTCACCTTGTGTCTTAGCTGCTTTTATGATGGTGTAGTGGGTGCCCCTTATTGTTTGGCTAGGGACACTCACAGATGATTATAAACATTGATCTCATGGATGTTACCCCCTTATTTTTATGCTAGGGGATACATCGTATTATAATGGTTACGGGTTTTTGTATATTAAGTCATATACATTCCATTTTATATATTATTATTGTTGATTGTTTTGTTTACCTGTTTATATTAATTGTATTATACTTGTGATACATGCTGTTACACAGATATCATTTGATACATGTAAGTCATTTTACCTGTATATATGTAAATACCTTATGTTAACAACATGATTAGATTTAAGGGTAATTTAAGCATATTTCTCAATTTTATATCACTGTGTATATATATCTTTTTAGCATATATTCCCTTTATATTTTATTTTATCTTTTATTTGAGACCTATTCTGATTTATTTTATTTATTACTTTTGTTTACAATCTTGTGCTATTTCTCTGTACGATTTCGCGCAGCGACACGAGCTGAGCCCAGAAAAGGGATTTTGACGTAAGGAAAATCTATTTCTGGGCGATTGCTCGTGTCGCCAGCGAAATCCCACCCTACCCATCCCTTCGCCCAAGATTGTCTGCTAACTTCAGGATGGCCACCAGAGGCGCAGCAGTCGGCAGCATGGGATGGAGTAGTAGTAGTACGAGCTGCCTCACTCTGTGGGTCGGCTCCCCTCTTGAGTGGGTTTTTGTAGTGGGAGATTTCTATTGGCATTTGGCTCGTGGTAGTGGTCTCACTCGCCTAGTGTTCATACCGACACCCTCCTGGAGGGTAGAGCGAGTCAGTTATACTGACCTTTTTTCTTTATTTTATTTATTCTCTGGTATGTGTTAGTACATTTACCCTAGAAATAATAGATTAAAGGATATTTCGCTGGCGACACGAGCCAATCGCCCAGAAATAGATTTTTCCTTACGTCAAAATCCCTTTTTTCTACTTAGCAGAGATTCAACTATGGATGAGAAACTTCTTTGTCTTTCCTTCACAGGGGCCTCAGTCTCTAGAAGGCATTTGACTCATCTAATCTGCGCATACCTTGCGATAGTCATCATCTAATTTCTCAACATTGTTGGCGAAGAAGATAGACGATTTGCATGGTTTGTTTTCAACATCACCCTTCAAAAGTCGGGTGTCATGTCATGACTGTCTGGAATGTGTAATCATAGGGCATCTATTGACGAATCCAAATTCTTCATGATTTTTGTGTGCTTTGGACTTTGTATTGGTTGATCCAGATCAGTCATTACTTTGTCCTCTAGGTGTGTTTGCTGTACATATGAAGGATTGACACCCTTCATTGAGTGTCAGTACCTTTTATCCACTGCTGACTTCCAATGCAGAAGTGTCTAACATCACTACTTCCTCTGAGTTACAAAATCATGAGAAAACTCCCTCTGCAATTGGATACATGCACTCAAAGAGCAGCAGTGCCAGTGGCTTGTTACTTTTCATACTGCAAAGAATATATCAGACTGGAAGATAGATGCACTCATTACAACCAAATTTATATCTTTCATTCTTTGGGTCTGCCCACAGTTCCTTGGACCAGTGGTGGACCCTTGGAACCTTCTTTCCTTGGACCGGTGGTGGATGCTCAAAAGTGTTTGTCTTGCTACCTGGTCTTCAAGAGGACAAGTTACATCTCGCTTATGAGTATGATTCTAGATGTAAGAAAGGATGCTAGATTGACTGGCCTCTCCACCTTCCCCTCCTCTTCCTTCTACTTCTCTTCCTTCAGGTTGAAGATAGGACTCAAATTTACACTTGCTGGTCAGGCGTTTGATGCTGTAAGCTTGCATATCAAGTTCCTTTCTAGTTTTTTTTTTTTTTTTTGTTTTTTTTTTTTTTTTTTTTTTTATCAGAATCTCAGAAGCAATCCCACTTCTTCCTCTAGCAAGGGAAGGAAGGAGACTGGCAATATAATGCAAACCCTTCCCAGAATTTAGCATTAATGTCTCCGACTGTAAATATTCTTCCCAGCTCTTTTTTGAATGAGTTACAATTCCTCACTCATTTTGCAATGTCCAGAAGTCTGGACTCTTGATCATGCGGCTCCTATAATCCAATCAAGTTGTCAGAGGCAGGGCACTCCTCACTCCTCCTCGCTCTTATGACCAGGAGGAATAGCCCAGGTTTGCTGAACTCCAGTCAGTTCTAGAGGCTCACTCAGATTCCTCCCACCAATCAGTGAGTCTTCCTAATGTAAAGGACCGAGGGTTTGTACAGTGGACCCCCCCTCACACATTTGCAGGCTCACGCATTCACGGTTTTCTCTCTGGAACATTTTCCCCCATTATTTGTGGGAAATTTGCCTATTCGAAATATTTTTCTATGAGAAATATCCACAAATCTTGTTTATTTTTTATTTATTTCATTATAAAATGTGCTTTTTGTGATAAAACTATTAAAGAAACCAGGTATAAAAATTTTTATTGGGTTTTTCTTGAGTTTTAACTAAAATATAGGAGGTTTTAAGTGTTTTTATAGGGGTTCCAACTTCACAATTTTGGAAAGTAAATTGTATTTTTCCCAACTATACAAACCTGAGGTCCTTTACTTTATTCCCACCTCATGCCACCCCTCAATCTGAAACCTGGGCCAAAAGGCAAAGTGGATGTTTACATCCGGACAAGCAGGCGTAGCTACCCGCTTACCAGCAGTGATTACTGCTAACCACCTTATTCAAGAATTCAACAGTCGTATTCCAGCCTAAGCTGAAAGTAATTCCTAATGAAATGGACCTCAGGTTTGTATGGTTGGGAAAAATACAATTTTCTTTAAAAAATTGTGATTTCAAATCTCACAGATTATGAATTATACCAATGCAAAAGAGGGATCATATTTATATAACCATAAGGAAAAGTGCTAGCTATGAATTTGCAAACTTTTGACATATATGACATTAAAAAAAAAAAGTTTATGTAACACTACTTGGCAACGTCACTTTGAGTCTTGAGAATCTGGACAATACAAAAAGAATCATGTCACATCAGATTTGAGCATTACTGTACCTTCAGATGACTCGACATCCTTGACGTGGATGTCAATAACCTTTCTCCAGTACTGACTCACCAAGGGAGAAGTGTCTAGGGGCACATCTTTCTCCTGGTTTTACAAGATCGGGAGGAGGTTCCTTGCAGTTGGCGGTTACATCACCTGTACTCTTTCACCCAGAGTGCACAATACCAGTGACTTAGCCCTTTCCTTGCATTCCAAAGAATATATCTGACTGAAGATAGATGTGGCCTCATCAGGACCACATTTATATCTTTCTTCCTTCAGGTCTTTACCCACAAGTCTTTGGAACCCTTTTCACCTTGAACCTGTAGTGGATGCACAACAAGTTGTGTTTTCTTATCTGGCTCTTTTAAGAGGACAAGTTGCATCTCGCCTAAGTTGTGTGGTTCTAGAGGTGAGAAGGATTTGAGAGTGACTGGCCTCTCCTCCTCCTTCCTCATTCTTCTACTTCTCTTCCTTCGGGTTAAGAATAGGACTCGAACCTACACTTGCTGGACTGGCGTCTGATGTGGTAAGTCTATACATTGAGCTTCCTTTGTATTTTTCTAGTAAGAATCATAGAAGCAATCCTGTCCTTCATCTAGCAAAGGAAGGAAAGGAGAGACTGGCGTAAGGCAAACACTTCTCGGATCTTTGCTTTAATGCCCCTGACTCTTTATCTCTTCCAGCCTTTTTTGTATGAGTTTACAATGCCTCATTCATTAAAAAAGGTCCAGAAGTCTGACTCTTGCTCTTGATCATGCAGTTCTTATACTTCAATCAAATTGTCAGAGGTGGGCACTCCTCGCGCTTTCGACCAGGAGGGGTAGCCCAGGTGTGCCAAACTCCAGTCAATTCAAGAGACTCATTTAGATTCCTCCCTCAACAAGTGAGTTTTTCCTATTGTAAAGGACCAAATGTTTGTATATCGTGCTGGAAGAAAATCACAGTTTTTTAAAAGTAAATTGTATTTTTCTTAACTATACAAACCTGAGGTCCTTACACTAATGCCCGAAAGCTTTAAATATATCTTAAAAAAAATTAGCCCACACTCATGGGTGCTGATAGAGAAACATTATTGAAACTTTATAAGGCTACAGTTCTACCAACGATAGAGTATGGCAGTCCAACTATAGTTTCTCTAGTGAGTACTCTCAAAATGCTAGACCCAGTGCATCATCTTGGGCTTCGTTTAGCCACTGGAGGGCATTCAAATCATCACCAGTCCAATCGTTGATTGTAGAAAGTGGAGAAATGCCACATCTTATAGATTCAAAAATAACAACGATGTGCAGAGATTTAAAAATTGTAAATAGTCCAGCAAAAACCAAAGATTTATTTAAAGATCCAGATTATTTCTGGAATACAAATATTATCCCATCCTTCCCTGTTAGAGCTAATAGATTATTTAATGACAATGACCTTTATAATATTAAATTTTATTTTTACAATTTTAGCAAAATAATGCCTCCATGGTTGATAAGTGCTCCCCGTATATGTAGCAAATTGTGTACAATACCAATTAATAAATTGAATAATCCCCTTGTTATGAAGCAATATGCTTTGGAACATATCAAGATACACAATAATAATCACATATAGTATACTGATGGTTCCAAAGATGATATGGGAGTTGGATTCGCTGTTAACGGAAACAATATAAAGATCCAAGCCTCCTTACAAAGCAAGCATCAGTGTTCACTGCTGAATTACTAGCAATAAAAACAGCGTTAACAACTATATCTGAAAACCAGTTTAATGAAGTAACCATCTTTAGCGATTCACTAAGTTCAATAAATGCAATAAGCTCTTATACTCCAAAAAACAAAATTATAAATGAAATTAGACATACATTACATGAAATGGAAAGGCAAAAGATATCTGTTACTTTATGTTGGATACCATCTCACATAGGATTAGAAGGCAATGAAAAAGCAGACACCTATGCAAAAGAGGCTAGAACATTCCCAACATCAGCAGAATTATTGCCACTAGAAGATATATTAGACACAGTAAATTGGTGATTAAGAAAAAAAAAAATAAAAAATGGCAAAATAACTGGAGGGAAAACCAACCTAACAATAAATTAAGAGAAATAAAAGAAACTGTAGACCCGTGGCCATCATCCTATCAGAAATACCACAAGAATTCAGTAATATTGACACGTCTAAGAATTGGTCACACTAAACTGACACATGGTTACCTAATGAGTAACCCCCATGCCCCTATACCTATGTGCAAAATATGTAATGTACAAATAACAGTAAAACATATTTTTAAAATCTGTCCAAAGTATAGAATCCAAAGAGACATATTATTTAGAAGGTATTCTTTTAAAGAAATATATCTGAAAGTGACAAATTTTCACTTTTTAATATTTTAAAATTCCTTAAATTTAATCATTTATACGATAAAATATAATATATAGTAATTTATAATATACTCCAGATAGTAAATATTTATTTTTTAGATAATTTATATTCCAGATAGCAAATATTTATTTTTTAGATAATAATTAGTATAGATTAGAGTTTAAATAGCATGTCTAATCCTTTGGGCCAGCACTAGGAGAGTTAATATTAACTCAGTGGTCTGGTTAAACTAAAGTTAAAAAAAAAAGGTACACTAATGCCCACCTCATGCCACCCCTCAATTTGAAACTTGACCTTAAAGGCAAAGTTTGCATCTAGGCAGGTTGGTCTCCCTGCCTACTGGACAGTATTTATTGCCTAACCACCTTCTTCAAGAGTTTTAACGGCCGTGTTCCAGCTTTGCCGAAAGCAATTCCTATTGTAAAGAACCTTAGGTTTTATAGTTAGGAAAAATACAATTTACTTTAAAAAATGTCATTTTCTGTTCTTCTATTGCTAGCCCAAGAAATAGCATTTCATCTCCCCTCCAAAAATAAAATTTTTAGTCATGATAATTTTATTTTTGATTATTATTCATGTAAACAGGTTGCATTATAAGGAGATTATATCATACTTGGCTGAATTGCCTGAAATATGTGGAAAATAGTGAGTGAGCAGGAGTTTATGTAGTATTTGCTCTTAGAGAGTAATTTTGTTTGAAAAAGTCAGTTTAGATCCTAAGAGATGAGTTTTCCTATCTTGAAATATTGCAGCAAACTCCACACAGCGTGAGATTCGCTGCATTTATTATGCTGCTGTATGTGGCTGAACCTATTACTGTCAGATAATGCTGAGCTAAGAGATATGTAAAAGAAGCTGTTTAATTTATGTAAAAGAAGCTGCTCAATTTGTCAGTGATTTTGTTTTAATTACTTCAGTATTTTTAGCCACCACAAATATGATATAATGTCAGATTGGTGAATTTTTTCTTTTGTGTTATATCCATATGTTATTATTTCAGGTGCAGTGAGATCTCCGGAGGCCGAACGCCAGCGCACACAACTTCTCAGTCACAGACTACAAGAATAATGGGAGCCTATCTTACGTGGTCGACGTAGAACTATCTACACTGCTGGTCGGCCCCCTTGGTATGATTGTCAAGGACAGTTGATTGAGCCTTTTGTCATAGGTAGGTGTTTCCTTATGTTAGAGAATTTTATGAAATAAATTGTTATGCTAAGGCAAGACTTAATGTTACCAGCATGCAGTTTTTCTCGCCTGCGCAGGTGCTTAAGCAAATAGCTCTTTCTCAATCAATGAGCCTCCAGCCAGACTGCTGCGCAAGCACACTTCAATGATAATTTGTGGAGGCAGCTATTTTTTTGGTTCAGTTCATTCCCTTCCCGGGACAGATAGAGTATGTACCAGTTTAGGAGTAGAGTGTTTGGCTATATTGAATTTAAAAGTATTTACGCCATAATTAGTGATGAATTGGATTTACTGGCTTCTTTTTATTAATTGATATGGATGTAAGAATGATATAATGTACATATTTATAATTTTGCAATTTTTCCCCTGAGGAAAAATTATTGTGCATAGTGGATGCTGAACATGGAAGAATCATTCTTGAATATCTTGTAGATTTTCATTGGAATTTATATGAATGAGACTACTTGGTCAAGTAAAATCCAAAGACTATTTTAAAAGATTAAACCTATGTATGTCTATTCATGGTTATAAACCGTATATGCAAGTCAGTTTTTAAAGCGAGAATAAATATTCATTATGGCAAAGTAATGTGCAATAAGAATAAGCCTACAGTATTGTGTCTTTTCACAATTGTGCATCATATATGTAATTCATTTTAAAAATTAAAACAAAATAAAATTCTGCTTTCGGATGAAAACAATAAAACAATATTAGTCTATTTATGTTTATTCATTGCTCACTTCCCATTTAAGCTAGTTTCGAAGTGAAATTAGACTAATCAACAGACAAATGAAATAGGAACAGTAATAAACTATGGAAGTTCATGCATTGTACCCACATCATAAGAAGTATTCTTCAAATTCAAACAAACTAGTATTAAACATTTTAACCCTTTAACGCCGATTGGACGTATTTAAACGTCAATATAAATTGTCTGTTGGGTGCCGATCGGACGTATGGTACGTCGATATAAAAAAGTTTTTTTTAAATTCGCGGAAAAATAGTTATAGGCCTACGAGGCAAAAACTTTTGAATCACGCGCCTTGGGGGATGCTGGGAGCTCACGGATCAAGGCGTTGTTTTGTTTACAATCGTTACCCAGCCGTGCAAGTGCGAATTTCTTTCTTCTCACACTAAAAAACATCAGCTACTCATCTCAGAAATTATTCCGTCACTTTGACATAATTTTTGCACCATTTTATGTTTAGCCTTTACTTATTTAGTATTATATATGAATATGTGCACAATTTCATGTAGATACAATTAAAAACAACTCATGGTTGTAGCTTTTATCAGTTTTGAAATATTTTCATATATATATAACGATAAGTGCCAAAATTTCAACCTTAGGTCAACTTTGGACTACCGAAATGGTAAAAGGGAGAAAAAACGCAATTGTAAGCTAAAAATCTTATATTCTAGTAATATTCAATCATTAAACTTCATTTTGCAACAAATTGGAAGTCTCTTGCACAATATTTCGATTTATGGTGAATTTATGAAAAAAGCCTTTTTCTTATGTCTGCGCGGTAACTCTTCCGAAAAAATCATAAATTATTTGTGCGATTGTCGTAATGTTTGCACCATTTAAAATAGCCGTTACATAAAGTTTATATATGGAAATGTGCACAATTTTATGTAGAATACAAACTAAACACAACCCATGGTTTTAGCTTTTATTAGTTTGAAAATATTTCATATAAATAATGATGTGCCAAAATATCAACCTCGGTCAACGTTTGACTTGACCGAAATGGTAAAGAAACGCAATTAAGCTAAAATCTACATTCTAGTATTCAATCATTTACCTTTATTTTGCAATGGATTGGGGTCTCTAGCAAAATAATTTCGATTTATGGTGAATTTATGAAAAAAAAAAAAAAAAAAAAAAAAAAAAAAAAAAAAAAAAAAAACTTTTTCCTTATGTCCGCGCAGTAAAAACTTCCGAAAAAAACGAAATTTTTTCGTCCCAATTGTCGTAAGTTTGCACCATTTTAAATTAGCTGTTATAAAGTATATGAAAAATGTGTGCAATTTCATGAGAATACATCTAAAAAAAACAACCCAGGGTTGTATCTTTTATAAGTTTTGAAATATTCATATAAATAAACGATACAGAAATTTCACCTTTGGTCAAACTTGACGACCGAATGGCAAAAAACGCAATTGTAAAACTATTACATTCTAGCAATATTCAATCATTTCCTTTATTTTTTGCAGCAAATTGGAAGTCTCAACACAATATTTCGATTTATGGTGAATTTATGAAAAAAAAACATTTTCCTTATGTCCGCGCAGTAACTCTCCGAAAAAAGTCAGAAATTTTTTCGTCCAATTGTCGTAATGTTTGCACCATTTTAATTAGCTGTTACATAAAGTTTTATATATGAAAATGTGCGCAATTTCATGTAGAATACATCTAAAAACAACCCATGGTTGTATCTTTTATCAGTTTTGAAATATTTTCATATAAATAACGATAGGTGCAGAAATTTCAACCTTTGGTCAACTTTGACTCGACCGAAATGGTCAAAAAACGCAATTGTAAACTAAAACTATTACATTCTAGCAATATTCAATCATTTACCTTTATTTTGCAGCAAATTGGAAGTCTCTAACACAATATTTCGATTTATGGTGAATTTATGAAATAAACTTTTTCCTTACATCCGCGCGGTAACTCTTTCCGAAAAATTCATAAAATTTTTTCGCCGATTGTCATAATGCATGGACCATTTTAAATTAGCTGTTACATAAAGTTTTATATATGAAAATGTGCGCAATTTCATGTAGAATACATCTAAAAACAACCCATGGTTGTAGCTTTTATCAGTTTTGAAATATTTTCATATAGATAATGATAAATAGAAAAAATTCGTCCTTTGGTCAACTTTAACTTGAGATGGTCGAAAAATGCAAATTGTAAGCTACAAAATTACGTCTAGAAAACTGCAATTGTAAGCACAAAAACTTACAGTCTTGATGCAATTGTAAGACTACACTAGTAATATTCAATCAATTACCTTCATTTTGCAGCAAACGGGAAGTCTCTAGCACAATATTTTGATTTATGGTGAATTTTTGAAAACAGCTTTTTATTACGTCTGTGCATTACGAATTCATGCATCATTTTGTGATAATATTTTCTCTGTGTTGCCTTGATCGTTTTACATACCAAAATGATCGCAGTTTTGTGTACAATACAACGAAAAAAAATTAACTCTTTAGCTTTAACCGTTTTGCTCACAGCACTATTTGTATACAATTATATATGAAAATGTTTTTTTGCACTGTCTTATATCCCAATATTTATATATGATAATGATATTTTGTTTCATTTCTGATGTTACATACTAAACTTCAGGCAATGACAAAAAAAAGGAGCCAAAATGAACTCTTAATCTTGATAAACAATGAAGCGGCTGTGATTTTTTGAAAAAAAAAAAATTTTCCACTTCGG
>NC_087201.1:83844940-83922440 GCF_015104395.2 Macrobrachium nipponense
CCGAAGTGGAAAATTTTTTTTTTTTTTTAAAAAAATCACAGCACGCTTAGTTATCAAGATTAAGAGTTCATTTTTGGCTCCTTTTTTTGTCATTGCCTGAAGTTTAGTATGTAACCATCAGAAATGAAACAAAATATCATTATCATATATAAATATTGGGATATAAGACAGTGCAAAAAAACATTTTCATATATAATTGTATACAAATAGTGCTGTGAGCAAAACGGTTAAAGCTAAAGAGTTAATTTTTTTTCGTTGTATTGTACACAAAACTGCGATCATTTTGGTATATAAAACATTGTAAAACGATCAAGGCAACACAGAGAAAATATTATCACAAAATGATGCATGAATTCGTAATGCACAGACGTAATAAAAAGCTGTTTTCAAAAATTCACCATAAATCAAAATATTGTGCTAGAGACTTCCCGTTTGCTGCAAAATGAAGGTAATTGATTGAATATTACTAGACTGTAAGTTTTGTAGCTTACAATTGCAGTTTTTCTAGACTGTAAGTTTTGTAGCTTACAATTGCAGTTTTCGACCATTTCGGTCAAGTTAAAGTTGACCAAAGGACGAATTTTTTCTATTTATCATTATCTATATGAAAATATTTCAAAACTGATAAAAGCTACAACCATGGGTTGTTTTTAGATGTATTCTACATGAAATTGCGCACATTTTCATATATAAAACTTTATGTAACAGCTAATTTAAAATGGTCCATGCATTACGACAATCGGGCGAAAAAATTTATGATTTTTTCGGAAGAGTTACCGCGCGGACGTAAGGAAAAAGTTTATTTCATAAATTCACTATAAATCGAAATATTGTGTTAGAGACTTCCAATTTGCTGCAAAATAAAGGTAAATGATTGAATATTGCTAGAATGTAATAGTTTTAGTTTACAATTGCGTTTTTTGACCATTTCGGTCGAGTCAAAGTTGACCAAAGGTTGAAATTTCTGCACCTATTGTTATTATATGAAAATATTTCAAAACTGATAGAGTACAACCATGGGTTGTTTTTAGATGTATTTTACATGAAATTGCGCACATTTTCATATATAAAACTTTATGTAACAGCTAATTTAAAATGGTGCAAACATTACGACAATCGGACGAAAAAATTTCTGACTTTTTTTCGGAAGAGTTACTGCGCGGACATAAGGAAAATGATATTGTTATAATACAATAAAGTTTCATACATACTTACCTGGCAGATATATACATAGCTAAGACTCCGTCGTCCCCGACAGAAATTCAAATTTCGCGGCACACGCTGCAGGTAGGTCAGGTGATCTACTGTCCTGCCCTGGGTGGCAGGATTAGGAACCATTCCCGTTTTCTATTCATATTTTTTCTCTTCCACCTGTCTCCTGCGGGGAGGCTGGGTGGGCCATTAATCGTATATATCTGCCAGGTAAGTATGTATGAAACTTTATTGTATTATAACAATATCATTTTCATACAATCAACTTACCTGTCAGATATATACATAGCTGATTGACACCCTTTGGTGGAGGGTAAGAGACAGCTAACATGGAATAGACAGGTAAACAACATATGTTGTAGGTATAAATAACCTTGGTTCCTATCTGATAGGTGGTAGACTTCGTGGCTGTTGCCCGGTAGTCTGCATCACCTCAAGACTTTAGCGAGATATGTGATCTATGGCTAAGAGTTCTTGTGGGTCTGCCGATGGGGTATGAACCGCGTACTCGGCAGAGCCTGAAAGGACTTTGTCAATGGGTACTGGACCACTTCTATGACAATACACCTTATGAAGGAGCGCAACACTGATCCCGATCACCTGATCCTAACACGAGGGATTCGCGCTCAAATTGAAAAGTTATCCCCACACTCCTTTCAAAAACCCCAATAATTTCACGAAGTTAAAAACTTTGACTCAAAGTTAAGGATCAGTGTCGGCTCCTTATCCCAGTAACGTATCCGCAGAAACGTGTAAACCAAAAGAGAAGGATCTCTCGTAGGTTAACTTGACATCCTTTGTGTAATGAGAAGTCAACACAAAGTTGCCTATACCATACAACACAGCTAATATGTCTTATATGACATATTGTTATGTAAAGAACAAGAATTTGCAAAAGCGCGCACTTCCTGCACTTTTAATTCTCAGCTGTTTGAAGGAATCAAGTCACTTATGAAGTGCTTAGGAGATCTCCATGTTTCAAAGAAGACCAGGGCTTTCTTGAAATGGATCTCTCCCGACTGAAGCCTGAAGCCTGGCAGGAACCTCGCGCCTGGCTGGTGCTTCGCTCTTGGTTGGCGCCTAGCGCTTGTCTGGTACCTTTTCAGCTTGAACTGGCGCCTCGCATCTGGTTGACGCCTCGCGCCTTAGCTGGAGATTCGCGCCTAGAGCCTAGCTTGCGCCTGGCTGGCTGCTCGCGGGCGCCACGTTGGCGCTTTGGGTTGCCTGCCTGGCACCTCGCGCCTGCCTGGAGCTTTCCGCCCCATTCGGTTCGGCTTCGGCTGGTACCTCGCGCTGCCTGGCGCCTCGCTCCTGCCTGGCGCCTCGCTCCTGCCTGGCGCCTTCGCTGCCTGTGGGTTTGGCTCCTCCCCACTTGCCGGAGCTTCGAGCTTGGTAGAGTCTCGAGGATGTCTGGCAATGTCCACATCGGACACTCTCATCTGTCCTATATGTTCGCATCTAGCGCATCTGTGTCAGGTTGTAGGCCCAGTCTTTTCTCCTCATCAGACAATGACAGTGTTCTTGGGGCTGTCTGCCTCTGGCGTTTTTTACGCCTGTTTAGCATAAGGCTCCTGGTTGGCGCTACATTGTCCGAAAGTCCTGAACATCCACAATAGTAAATCACAAGACTGGAGAAGGGTGGAAGAAATTCTTCCACTTAGAGCTTTGGCCTTTTTGGCAAGGGGAGGTGATTGTAGTCAGCTACATCCAGTATACGATAGGATATCTAACAGTATGAGAGATAAGTCTTCCTCCGAGGAGGATCCTTCTTGAGTACTTCCCTTGCTCACGAGATCTCTTCTTACCTGTTGAAGGGGCTTCTCATTGCAGAATCTTCCCTATCCTTGTCCGAAGGAAGGGAAGAAACTTGGAAGTCGAAGGAGACTCCGAGCTGAAATTGGGAGTACTCCTGATTTCTAAGCTCCTTATAGTATCCCTCTGAACACCTTCTGGGAAGCATTTCGTGAGCCGTCATCGCATTCCAAAGACTCTGTAGGCAAACGTTTTAACCATTCTACTGTAGATGAAAACGTAAGTACCCTGCCTGGACAACGAAACCTCTATCTGAAAACATTGAATCAGGAATAGGGGGTTTTAGTTCTTTGCAGACATACTATGCTGGCAAGAAACCCATTGCCTAATCTCCATAGAATCTGATGCGAGATTCCAATGCTCAAAAAATTCACTTGTCTTCTTGATCGTTTGGGACCAAGAGAAAACAAAGAATTCCCTCATAAAAATTTCTCAAAGAAGTTTGATGAGGAGCAGTTCCATCTTGTCGGAACATAGAATCTGTGGCCACAAAAAAGATCCCATTAGAAGTACATGATATCCTACTCTTGTCATATTGAGGTATCGTATAAGATCCCGAAGATCTTAATCCTCTGCTATCTCCAATCCCTTTATAGAGACAGAGTATAGCCTTTTACTGGGTTCTTTGATAACAGATATATACAAAGGTGATTCTTCCCTCTGAAAGGGAAGAAAAAACCGCTATGTGGTTCACAGAGGTATCGGAAGAGGACAGTTTCCTCATTCCCTCTAGCACAATCTGCAGCAATTCTATATCTTGTCCATGACTATTGTCATTTACCTTGAAAAATCCTCTCATTCATGTCCACTTCTGGTCAGTCTGCACGCAGACAGACTCAGAGTGGAGAGGTTGTTAAGGTCCATTATAATAGATGCTGATAGAATATTCAGACTGTCTTGGAAAAGACTTCCAAACATGCTGTGAGAAGAACGTGACCTCTGTGAATCCAACCTCTCTAAGGCCAAAATGAGGCATAAAATATTATCTCCTCTTTCTTTGACGCCCTTTATCTTAAATTCTGCAAATAATTTATATTTAGGGGAAAAAAAGACTTAAGTTTATTCCCCTTTCTAAAAAAAATAAAGATGGCGTATATTGCTACCTCTCTTGGTCGGAGGAAAAGAAGCAGTCTATAGGAAGCCTGTTCGTCTTCTACCTTACTGAGAGATCTATGAAGAAGACTTTCCGCAGGTTCTCACAACTCTTTCCAATAAATGTTAAACATGTTAACAGTTATTATCGTCGATCGAGAAGGATCTCTTTGTTAACGCGAAATAGGAGCGAAAAAAAGAGATTCTCGATGCTCTTTGCGATATGAGAGAGTCGTGGAATTGGCCTAAGTGATTAAATGGGTAACGAAATCAGGAACGAATCTTGCCGTTACCGAGCCTGGTGTCCGAGAGGCTACTGGACTCTTAGGTTAATAACTCGCTAAAATGAGAAAATCTTGGATGGTGCTCTTGGCTCCCCCCCCCCCCCCCCCCCCCCCCCCCCCCCCCCCCCCCCCCCCCACGTACTGCGCCAGGCTGGCGCTTCTGGCGCAAATTTGCGCAGGCTGGCGCTTCTGGAGCATTGCGCCAGGTTGGCACTTCTGGCGCATTGCGCTAGGCTGGCGCTTCCTTCTAATTCTTTTTATGTTATGTGCCAGAACACCTGTGCCTTTATGGTACCCGACATCCTTTCACATGTTAATTCCGTTCTTAGTAGGAAAAAGCTTTATATACGTAGTATAGTCCATTCAGGGAAACAAGTTCTGCCCCAAAGAGAATGTTTCCCATCCCACTCATCCATCTTCTTCTGAGCAGGTACTCTAATAAGCTATGCTTTCGTAAGCCTGAGAGCATTATATAATATAATGTTCTGCTGCGATAGAATCCTTTAATAATGTTACCTACGGTAAACAGCATTGAAAGATTGTACTATCTCTCTTATTGAAAGCTTCTTAGCAAAAGGCATACAATATTTTATTTATGTTAACTCAACTATCCCCTCAATCCGAGGTTAAGACCGCGATTGTAGGGGAGAGATACGGATAGTTATTCCATCCCGCAGGAGAGAGAGATACACACGACCACTCATGACTGACACCTACATGGTACTGACAGTAATTGGCGTACTGCGTTGGTCTCAGGCTCTCAGTGAAAGCAGTCCCCGTTAGCCGTCTGGCCTTACTCTTCCAGAGTTGCCAGCTACTCTATTTAATAAAGGAATTTTTATCGAACTTCAGGAAGTTCTTATTAAAGCATATTTAAGGGAAACAAGACTTCGATAAATCTAGAAGCTAAGTAGGTGTTGTCTTAACAATCCCTTTAAGCGTAGTCCTTCCTAGGAAAAGTCGTAGAAGGATACTGGGTAATTGAGTTGCACAGAAAAGAAGTAACTACGGTATGTGTTTATGATTTGACCGTATCGTATTCTCTTACAGCAGAAAACTCTACTACCTTCTACTATCTTCGTTCTTTTCGTTAATAGAAACGTAGAAAGAGTATATATATTCTTAAGGAAGGAAGTTAATCCAGGAACTCTTTTTAAATAAACTTCGTTGATTTTCCTCATAAATCGCGGGGAAGAGACAGAATTCCTGTTCATCACTAGGGTTTACGGAAGGAAGTAGATATTTCCTATCCACCATCATACCCAAACGTCGATGAGATTCTTATTAAGAAAAACACCCAAAGCTCTTGCCTCCTCAAAACGAGGGAAGAGCATGGATGAAGGAGAGAGTCCGCATTGAGAGGAACTGCCTAACACAGGAGTCTTCTGAATAATGAAAAGGGGCTTCTCTTAGTATCAGAATCCTTCTGACAAAAGCAACGGCCGCCTGTGCGACATCTTGCACATTTGCCAGGGGAAAGTTGCTCAAGTTAAAAAACTCAAAGAGGAGTCTCGCGACTGACCTCTCTCTCAAATGAAGATTTTGGAATCTTCTGACGCCTGGCGTCTGGATAGTTCCGCGCGCCTGGAATGTTCCGCACGCTAGAAAGGAGACTCGCTCCTGGAACGTTCTGCTTGCGTGGAAGGTCCCGTGCGCCCTGATAGATCCGAGCGCCTCTAGTCTTGTTATACGAGCCTCTTGCCAGTAAACGTTCAATGGAAGCATCCTTCTGATTGCCACTCTACTATAAGGCTCCTCAGTCTAGCCGTCTGTTTTCTCTTTGAAGGCGCCTTGCGCCAAGAAAAAAGTTCTGGAACGCGGCTCGCGTTTATCTGTATGAACGAGGCTCGCGCTAGTCTGTTGGAATGCGGCTCGCGCTAGTCTGTTGGAATGCGGCTCGCTGCTGGTTGTTGGAACGTTCGCTAGCTTGCTGGCTGGCTCTCAGCCTCTCGCTCAGTGAGTCGGAGTTCTCTTAGTTTTCAGAGAACGAGCCAGATCGTCCGAACTCCAAACATGTACATTCTTCGTCTTTTCGGATGTAAGATGAAACGGAAGAAGAGACGCACTTTTTAAAGGATGCCTTTCCAATGGCTATCCCTGGCAGTCTGGGACGTTTTACAGATCCTGCCGAGGGAACGCCCGATCGGTGGGGATTCTCCATAACCTCCGTAAGGCTTTCGACTTTCCTTCTCCTCTGGGCTTGTGAGTTTGGAAGAGGTCTAGGCCTGAGAGCGAGACAGAGCCGATCGGACGCACCCTCTACTAATTAGGACGCCTTTCCAATGGCGAACTTGGCAGTCTGGGACGTTCTACAGATCCTGCCGAGGGGACGCCTGATCGGTGGGGATTCTCCATAACCTCCGTGAGGCTTTCGACTTTCCTTCTCCTCTGGGTATGTGAGCTTGGAAGAGGTCTAGGCCTGGGAGGGAAACAGAGCCGATCAGAACGCACCCTCCACTGCACTAACACTAAAATCACTTCTTACCTTTCAATAGCTCGTATTTTGAGCTACATTCCTTTGTCTTCAAATTACATTATGAATTTGAAGATTCTGTGAAGTAAGAAGGAGATGAGGATACAACACCACTAGTAATGTTAATGCTCTAACTGCTCGTTAGTACGAGAGCTATAAAAACTTCTAAGGAAGCGTAACTATTCTATTCCTTACTTCCTCAAGAAGGAAGTTTAGCTCAATCAATTCTAACATTTTACTACACGTTATTAATGAATAAATATTAAAATTTTCCTTCTTGCAAACTATGTGAGTGTCTACCTAAAAGTTCGGTAGTTACACGTAAACAATTCTTCGAAATTTTCGAAGCCAAAGTTATTAAAACAAATTAATATGCGTATGCCGAACCAAAGATCCAGTACTTCCCTGCAAAAGATAGCCCAGAAGATCGATGGCGATGAAATCCAAAAATCAAGTCAGGAGGAACTGCAAACGTTGTTTACATTCCAAGCGACAGAAAAAATATGAATAGAAAACGGGAATGGTTCCTAATCCTGCCACCCAGGGCAGGACGGTAGATCACCTGACCTACCTGCAGCGTGTGCCGCGAAATTTGAATTTCTGTCGGGGACGACAGAGTCTTAGCTATGTATATATCTGACAGGTAAGTTGATTGTATGAAAATTTTTTTTTTTCATAAATTCACCATAAATCGAAATATTGTGCTAGAGACTCCCAATTCATTGCAAAATAAAGGTAAATGATTGAATATTACTAGAATGTAAGAGTTTTAGCTTACAATTGCGTTTCTTTACCATTTCGGTCAAGTCAAAGTTGACCGAAGGTTGATATTTTGGCACATCATTATTTATATGAAAATATTTCAAAACTAATAAAAGCTACAACCATGGGTTGTTTTTAGTTGTATTCTACATAAAATTGTGCACATTTCCATATATAAAACTTTATGTAACGGCTATTTTAAAATGGTGCAAACATTACGACAATCGCACAAAAAAATTTATGATTTTTTCGGAAGAGTTACCGCGCAGACATAAGAAAAAAGCTTTTTTCATAAATTCACCATAAATCGAAATATTGTGCAAGAGACTTCCAATTTGTTGCAAAATGAAGTTTAATGATTGAATATTACTAGAATATAAGATTTTTAGCTTACAATTGCGTTTTCTACCATTTCGGTAGAGTCAAAGTTGACCGAAGGTTGAAATTTTGGCACTTATCGTTATATATATGAAAATATTTCAAAACTGATTAAAGCTACAACCATGAGTTGTTTTTAATTGTATTCTACATGAAATTGTGCACATTTTCATATATAAAACTCCAAGTAACGGCTAACATAAAATGGTGCAAAAATTATGTCAAAGTGACGGAATAATTTCTGAGATGAGTAGCTGATGTTTTTTAGTGTGAGAAGAAAGAAATTCGCACTTGCACGGCTGGGTAACGATTGTAAACAAAAGAACGCCTTGATCCGTGAGCTCCCAGCATCCCCCAAGGCGCGTGATTCAAAAGTTTTTGCCTCGTAGGCCTATAACTATTTTTCCGCGAATTTAAAAAAAAACTTTTTTATATCGACGTACCATACGTCCGATCGGCACCCAACAGACAATTTATATTGACGTTTAAATACGTCCAATCGGCGTTAAAGGGTTAAAATGTTTAATACTAGTTTGTTTGAATTTGAAGAATGACTTCTTATGATGTGGTACAATGCATGAACTTCCATAGTTTATTACTGTTCCTGTTTCATTTGTCTGTTGGTTAGTCTAATTTCACTTCGAAACTAGCTTAAATGGGAAGTGAGCAATGAATAAACATAAATAGACTAATATTGTTTTATTGTTTTCATCCGAAAGCAGAATTTATTTGTTTTAATTTTTAAATGAATTACACATATGATGCACAATTGTGAAAAGACAATACTGTAGGCTTATTCTTATTGCACATTACTTTGCCATAATGAATATTTATTCTCGCTTTAAAAACTGACTTGCATATACGGTTTATAACCATGAATAGACATACATAGGTTTAATCTTTTAAAATAGTCTTTGGATTTTACTTGACCAAGTAGTCTCATTCATATAGATTCCAATGAAATCTACAAGATATTCAAGAATGATTCTTCCATGTTCAGCATCCACTATGCACAATAATTTTTCCTCAGGAAAAATTGCAAAATTATAAATATGTACATTATATTATTCTTACATCCATATCAATTAATAAAAAGAAGCCAGTAAATCCGATTCATCACTAATTATGGCGTAAATACTTTTAAATTCAATATAGCCAAACACTCTACTCCTAACTGGTACATACTCTATCTGTCCCGGGAAGGGAAGTGAACTGAACCAAAAAAATAGCTGCCTCCACAAATTATCATTGAAGTGTGCTTGCGCAGGCAGTCTGGCTGGAGGCTTATTGATTGAGAAGAGCTATTTGCTTAAGCACCTGCGCAGGCAAGAAAAACTGCATGCTGGTAACATTAAGTCTTGCCTTAGCATAACAATTTATTTCATAAAATTCTCTAACATAAGGAAACACCTACCTATGACAAAAGGCTCAATCAACTGTCCTTGACAATCATACCAAGGGGGCCGACCAGCAGTGTAGATAGTTCTACGTCGACCACGTAAGATAGGCTCCCTTATTCTTGTAGTCTGTGACTGAGAAGTTGTGCGTTGGCGTCGGCTTCGTGGAGATCTCACTGCACCTGAAATAATAACATATGGATATAACAGAAAAGAAAAAATTCACCAATCTGACATTATATCATATTTGTGGTGGCTAAAAATACTGAAGTAATTAAAACAAAATCACTGACAAATTGAGCAGCTTCTTTTACATAAATTAAACAGCTTCTTTTACATATCTCTTAGCTCAGCATTATCTGACAGTAATAGGTTCAGCCACATACAGCAGCATAATAAATGCAGCGAATCTCACACTGTGTGGAGTTTGCTGCAATATTTCAAGATAGGAAAACTCATCTCTTAGGATCTAACTGACTTTTTCAAAACAAAATTACTCTCTAAGAGCAAATACTACATAAACTCTGCTCACTCACTATTTTCCACATATTTCAGGCAATTCAGCCAAGTATGATATAATCTCCTTATAATGAACCTGTTTACATGAATAATAATCAAAATAAAATTAATCATTACTAAAAATTTTATTTTTGGAGGGGGAGATGAAAATGGCTATTTCTTGGGCTAGCAATAAAGAACAGAAAATGACAATTTTTTAAAGTAAATTGTATTTTTCCTAACTATAAAACCTAAGGTTCTTTACAATAGGAATTGCTTTCGGCAAAGCTGGAACACGGCCGTTAAAACTCTTGAAGAAGGTGGTTAGGCAATAATTACTGTCCAGTAGGGAGGGAGACCAACCTGCCTAGATGCAAACTTTGCCTTTAAGGTCAAGTTTCAAATTGAGGGGTGGCATGAGGTGGGCATTAGTGTATCTTTTTTTTTTTAACTTTAGTTTAACCAGACCACTGAGTTAATATTAACTCTCCTAGGGCTGGCCCGAAGGATTAGACATGCTATTTAAACTCTAATCTATACTAATTATTATCTAAAAAATAAATATTTGCTATCTGGAATATAAATTATCTAAAAAATAAATATTTACTATCTGGAGTATATTATAAATTACTATATATTATATTTTATCGTATAAATGATTAAATTTAAGGAATTTTAAAATATTAAAAAGTGAAAATTTGTCACTTTCAGATAATATTTCTTTAAAAGAATACCTTCTAAATAATATGTCTCTTTGGATTCTATACTTTGGACAGATTTTAAAAATATGTTTTACTGTTATTTGTACATTACATATTTTGCACATAGGTATAGGGGCATGGGGGTTACTCATTAGGTAACCATGTGTCAGTTTAGTGTGACCAATTCTTAGACGTGTCAATATTACTGAATTCTTGTGGTATTTCTGATAGGATGATGGCCACGGGTCTACAGTTTCTTTTATTTCTCTTAATTTATTGTTAGGTTGGTTTTCCCTCCAGTTATTTTGCCATTTTTTCTTAATCACCGATTTACTGTGTCTAATATAATCTTCTAGTGGCAATAATTCTGCTGATGTTGGGAATGTTCTAGCCTCTTTTGCATAGGTGTCTGCTTTTTCATTGCCTTCTAATCCTATGTGAGATGGTATCCAACATAAAGTAACAGATATCTTTTGCCTTTCCATTTCATGTAATGTATGTCTAATTTCATTTATAATTTTGTTTTTTGGAGTATAAGAGCTTATTGCATTTATTGAACTTAGTGAATCGCTAAAAGAATGGTTACTTTCATTAAACTGGTTTTCAGATATAGTTGTTAACGCTGTTTTTATTGCTAGTAATTCAGCAGTGAACACTGATGCTTTGCTTTGTAAGGAGGCTTGGATCTTTATATTGTTTCCGTTAACAGTGAATCCAACTCCATAACATCTTTGGAACCATCAGTATATATGTGATTATTATTGTGTATCTTGATATGTTCCAAAGCATATTGCTTCATAACAAGGGGATTATTCAATTTATTAATTGGTATTGTACACAACTTTGGCTAAACTATACGGGCGGGAGCACTTATCAACCATGGAGGCATTATTTTGCTAAAATTGTAAAATTTAATATTATAAAGGTCATTGTCATTAAATAATCTATTAGCTCTAACAGGGAAGGATGGGATAATATTTGTATTCCAGAAACAATCTGGATCTTTAAATAAATCTTTGGTTTTTGCTGGACTATTTACAATTTTTAAAGCTCTGCACATCGTTGTTATTTTGAATCTATAAGATAGTGGCATTTCTCCACTTTCTACAATCAACGATTGGACTGGTGATGATTTGAATGCTCCAGTGGCTAAACGAAGCCCAAGATGATGCACTGGGTCTAGCATTTTGAGAGTAGTCTCACTAGCAGAACTATAGATTGGACTGCCATATTCTAATATTGGTAGAACTGTAGCCTTATAAAGTTTCAATAATGTTTCTCTATCAGCACCCCATGAAGTGTGGGCTAATTTTTTTAATATATTTAAAGCTTTCGGGCATTAGTGTAAAGGACCTCAGGTTTGTATAGTTAAGAAAAATACAATTTACTTTTAAAAACTGTGATTTCTTCCAGCACGATATACAAACATTTGGTCCTTTACAATAGGAAAACTCACTTGTTGGAGGGAGGAATCTAAATGAGTCTCTTGAATTGACTGGAGTTTGGCACACCTGGGCTACCCCTCCTGGTCGAAAGCGCGAGGAGTGCCCACCTCTGACAATTTGATTGAAGTATAAGAACTGCATGATCAAGAGCAAGAGTCAGACTTCTGGACCTTTTTTAATGAATGAGGCATTGTAACTCATACAAAAAAGGCTGGGAAGAGATAAAGAGTCAGGGGCATTAAAGCAAAGATCCGAGAAGTGTTTGCCTTACTGCCAGTCTCTCCTTCCTTCCTTTGCTAGATGAAGGAGCAGGACTGCTTCTATGATTCTTACTAGAAAAATACAAAGGAAGCTCAATGTACAGACTTACCACATCAGACGCCAGTCCAGCAAGTGTAGGTTCGAGTCCTATTCTTAACCCGAAGGAAGAGAAGTAAAAGAATGAGGAAGGAGGAGGAGAGGCCAGTCACTCTCAAATCCTTCTCACCTCTAGAACCACACAACTTAGGCGAGATGCAACTTGTCCTCTTTAAAGAGCCAGATAAGAAAACACAACTTGTTGTGCATCCACTACAGGTTCAAGGTAAAAAAGGGTTCCAAAGACTTGTGGGTAAAGACCTGAAGGAAAAAAGATATAAATGTGGTCCTGATGAGGCCACATCTATCTTTCAGTCAGATATATTCTTTGGAATGCAAGGAAAGGGCTAAGTCACTGGTATTGTGCACTCTGGGTGAAAGAGTACAGGTGATGTAAGCGCCAACTGCAAGGAACCTCCACCCGATCTTTTAAAACCAGGAGAAAGATGTGCCCCTAGACACTTCTCCCTTGGTGAGTCAGTACTGGAGAAAGGTTATTGACATCCACGTCAAGGATGTCGAGTCATCTGAAGGTACAGTAATGCTCAAATCTGATGCGACATGATTCTTTTTGTATTGTCCAGATTCTCAAGACTCAAAGTGACGTTGCCAAGTAGTGTTACATAAACTTTTTTTTTTTAATGTCATATATGTCAAAAGTTTGCAAATTCATAGCTAGCACTTTTCCTTATGGTTATATAAATATGATCCCTCTTTTGCATTGGTATAATTCATAATCTGTGAGATTTGAAATCACAATTTTTTAAAGAAAATTGTATTTTTCCTAACCATACAAACCTGAGGTCCATTTCATTAGGAATTACTTTCAGCTTAGGCTGGAATACGACTGTTGAATTCTTGAATAAGGTGGTTAGGCAGTAACCACTGCCTGGTAAGCGGGTAGCTACGCCTGCTTGTCCGGATGTAAACATCCACTTTGCCTTTTGGCCCAGGTTTCAGATTGAGGGGTGGCATGAGGTGGGAATAAAGTAAAGGACCTCAGGTTTGTATAGTTGGGAAAAATACAATTTACTTTCCAAAATTGTGAAGTTGGAACCCCTATAAAAACACTTAAAACCTCCTATATTTTAGTTAAAACTCAAGAAAAACCCACTCAAAATTTTTATACCTGGTTTCTTTAATAGTTTTATCACAAAAAGCACATTTTATAATGATATAGATAAAAAAAATAAACAAGAATTTGTGGATATTTCTCATAGAAAAATACTTCGAATAGGCAAATTTCCCACAAATAATGGGGGAAAATGTTCCAGAGAGAAAACCGTGAATGCATGAGCCTGCAAATGTGTGGGGGGGGTCCACTGTACAAACCCTCGGTCCTTTTCATTAGGAAGACTCACTGATTGGTGGGAGGAATCTGAGTGAGCCTCTAGAACTGACTGGAGTTCAGCAAACCTGGGCTATTCCTCCTGGTCATAAGAGCGAGGAGGAGTGAGGAGTGCCCTGCCTCTGACAACTTGATTGGATTATAGGAGCCGCATGATCAAGAGTCAGACTTCTGGACCTTTTCAAAATGAGTGAGGAATTGTAACTCATTCAAAAAAGGGCTGGGAAGAATATTTACAGTCGGAGACATTAATGCTAAATTCTGGGAAGGGTTTGCATTATATTGCCAGTCTCCTTCCTTCCCTTGCTAGAGGAAGAAGTGGGATTGCTTCTAAGATTCTGATAAAAAAAAAAAAAAAAAAAAAAAAATAGAAAGGAAACTTGATGTGCAAGCTTACAGCATCAAACGCCTGACCAACAAGTGTAAATTTGAGTCCTATCTTCAACCTGAAGGAAGAGAAGTAGAAGGAAGAGGAGGGGAAGGTGGAGAGGCCAGTCAATCTAGCATCCTTCTTACATCTAGAATCATACATCATAAGCGAGATGTAACTTGTCCTCTTGAAGGAGCCAGGTAAGCAAACACAACTTTTGAGCATCCACCACCGGTCCAAGGAAAGAAGGTTCCAAGGGTCCACCACTGGTCCAAGGAACTGTGGGCAGACCCAAAGAATGAAAGATATAAATTTGGTTGTAATGAGTGCATCTATCTTCCAGTCTGATATATTCTTTGCAGTATGAAAAGTAACAAGCCACTGGCACTGCTTGCTCTTTGAGTGCATGTATCCAATTGCAGAGGAGTTTCTCATGATTTTGTAACTCAGAGGAAGTAGTGATGTTAGACACTTCTGCATTGGAAGTCAGCAGTGGATAAAGGTACTGACACTCAATGAAGGGTGTCAATCCTTCATATGTACAGCAACACACCTAGAGGACAAAGTAATGACTGATCTGGATCAACCAATACAAAGTCCAAAGCACACAAAATCATGAAGAATTTGGATTCGTCAATAGATGCCCAATGATTACACATTCCAGACAGTCATGACATGACACCCGACTTTTGAAGGGTGATGTTGAAAACAAACCATGCAAATCGTCTATCTTCTTCCCCAACAATGTTGAGAAATTAGATGATGACTATCGCAAGGTATGCGCAGATTAGATGAGTCAAATGCCTTCTAGAGACTGAGGCCCCTGTGAAGGAAAGACAAAGAAGTTTCTCATCCATAGTTGAATCTCTGCTAAGTAGAAAAATACTACTTAGTGAATGACTAACATGAATGTGGACTACATCTTCACAGTTGAATCAGAGAGAAGTAAACCCTCACGATTTTGATCACAGAGAAAGTCACGTCGATGACACCAACCAGTGTAGATGGCTCTAATTGCTGGTGTTTTACAAAGAACTGAAAAAGTTATTCCACTATTTTATGGCTGCTCAGCAAGAAAGTAGGTGCTTGCAATAAGGGCAGAGTCTTTCAGTAATGAAAACACAGGGATTGTATACTGGTTAGATCAAGGAGGAACTTTTCTATCTATTCTGAAAGCAGAGCTAGTCAGTAGGGGAACAGGCAAAGTCTTCTGTTATTCATTTTCAATTCGGGGTGAACAAAGAATGATTCAACACCTTAAAAATTAGAAAATGTATATCAGAAGACAAATCTCAAATTGTCTGGAGAAAATCATTCTAAATCATCGCAGCGGCAAATGGGGCTAGTGCGATAGAACAGAAGACTACAGACTTCTGTTATACTGTGGTGTAAACTTTGCTCGACTCCTTATACTATGTTGCCTGGTAGCACATTCCATGTTGGAATGCGTTTGGCTAGAACCATCAAGCGCAAAAAAAGATACAGATACACTCAAGCATCTGCATTTCAACTGAAATTAGAGGAAAAGAAACCCTCTTGTTCAGTGATAATGCAAATGTTGTGGTATTGTTGGCAAATAATACCACCAATCATCTTAAAATCAAAACCAGAAACTCTTGGGAGGCCTGAAAGGCTGTCCTCAGTTTCAGGTTAATTAAGAGAAGGTGCTATTCTTCTCGGTCACATACCAAAAGAATTAACTTATAAATATGCGCCTATTACTCGGACAGTGCAACTGATAAAAGAGACATGTTGCGAGGAGTGCATAATTACTAATATATTCATAGGTTCCTGTGAATTGCGCTCCAGCCTAATTCTTCTTTATTCGAAAGCAACAATAAGGACTGGAAGCAGACCTTCATTCTCTAATGAAGAGAGTGAAGGTGAAGCTGTCCCAAAATAAGACTTCTATGGCGATAACAGGACACCGAAGAAGACTAGTTCAAGCCGAACTGGTTGTTCTCTAAACAGTAGCACTGGAGAGGCATTCAAACTTCTCAGTGCTACCATCCTGAACAGATTAACACATGTTCAGTAAGATCCTAAGATTGAACCAAAAACATATTCTCTCAGATTCAAACTAGGGGAGTAGACTCCATAAAGTTCCTCTTATTCTCTTGTAACCAGGAAGTAGAGGGAAAAAGAGAGGAGGATTGACTGTTGGTGCTTGCTCTTCTCTGAACTTGTAGTGTTCTCAATTTGTCAAAAGAAGCATTCATTTCCTACAACTGTTCGTTCACGCGAATGCAAGCGAAAGTTGAGTGGAGTTAAATGCAGTAAAAGCTTGCGAGAACTTGCCACACCTTGCTATGCATCTATCTTCTCCATGATCAAACCTCACCAAGAGGACTACACAGAGAACAACCTCATATCTTCTTTAGATGCCTTGTCCTGAGAGATAGCAACATCAATCTGGCCATCTGAAGAATAGCCATTCCTAGCTTCACAGGTGGGTCCAGGTCACCAACGCAACTCAGTCCCTTGTCTTGCCCTGCACCACTGTCATGATGGAGAGAAGACTATCCATCTCTGAATGTGGGTGTATGACCCCCCTTGGAGGTTGTGCATTCAAGACTCGTACATGAGTACATGACACAGCCCCGGTTCCATGACCAGCATCCTTGGAACCAAAGACAGAAGAATGAACCTGGGTTTAAACTCCTAGGGTTCCCAAGACACTATATTTTGGGGATGGCATCCAGGTTTCTGCTCCAGGAGGAGCATGTGAGCCAAAGAGACAGCCAACTGCTTCCTCCCAAAGGGAAAGGATGCAGGTTCTTAGAAGTCTCGAGGCAAGATTTCTTTGGGGTGGAGAAACTATGTTCCTCTTTTTAGGCCGTGGACGCCTTTGAGGAAGGAGGTAAGGAGGCATCAGATGACAAAGACAATGACCCCTGTAAAAACTTACTGGAACATGGGAGTGTAGGGTGCCATGTTATAGCAAGGGACCGCACAGATCAAGAGCAGAGAGTTTGTTCGGTGGCAGAGCGATAATCGTCAGCAAAGAACTATCACTTCTTCCCAATTCACTGTTCTTCTTCAAGGCCGAAGCTCCAAGAAGTATAAAGAGGGATTCTGTGTCTGCTGTCCTACATTTTCAAAGACACAAGGACAGTACTTGACCATTCACCTAGGTGTTGCATGCAGTACCAAGTTCTGCATAACTCCAAACCAGACTGAAGAGTGAGCTCATCTGTACTGGTAAAGGCTCTTCTCACTATCCAAGTACTCATGATTGTGAGTGCTAGAATTCATTAGGATTCTCACCCTGGTTCTCAGCAACATAATGAAGCTGAGCACTCAGCGAGTACCAGAGAAACCAAGGGGATCCAGGCGCTTGGCAGAGACTTCCCGATTATTGTAATAATTACTGGGAATATACTTGCCCGAGTTTTTGGAAATCACAGAAAACCAAATGACTCTGAGAACAGCAGAAATTCCAAGGAATTTAATCATTTAGCGAGAGTCCGGATTTTTCTTATAACAATTATAGGGATTGTCCGTTTCATCCGAGTGTTTGGAAATTACAGAAAACCATAAAACTCTGAGAATGCCAGAAATTCCAAGGAATTTAAGCATTCCAAGAGATTCCTGGGTATTGTAATATCAATTATCAGATATTCTCGAGCTCATCCGTGTTTGCAGATTATAGAAGACCAGAACACTTGGAAGTGCTAGAAATTCCAAAGAATTTAAGTGCTCAGCGAGAGTCCCAAATTTTGTGAAATGATCATCGAGAGGAGCCCCTCCTCAACTCCTGTTGAAATTGAGGAGGAACAGGCATACAAACCAATCCTATATACAAGCATTTAAGACTTGAATGCAAGTAGTACTACAATTCAACAGAATATGCACTCGAGGCTCCCCAAGCGCAAGGACCCATAGGGGACTGCGAATTTAGATCCATCCAAAGGACAGAAAGAGCCAGGGAAAGCATGGTCTCCAGGTGTTCGTATCCTAAGAACCTAAATACCAGATGTCGAGATGTTGAGAGGTCTCCCCATCATCGTCAGAAAATCCTTCCTCAACAACCTGGACGTATATCTGGTGGGACCCAATATCCTTCAAGGAACCTAGTCCCCAGATGCTGAATCCTACAGAAAGCACTCTGCAGGATCCCTCCAATTCACCTCGCCCCTCCCTGTGTGGCCGTAAGAATTAGAGGGAATAGGTGAGGAAGATTGGACGCTCTTGCTTGCCTTGCTAGCAGAACTAGCACGAGAAGTGAGTTGCCAGTAGCCATCAACCTGCAGTGCTGGCCATGATATGAGTCTAGGAGAGTGTTCTTGCCCTAGAAAAATGCTTTCCCGAGGAGAGTTACAAAACTCTCGCACGGCAGGAGAAATGTTCGCCGCCACTGAGACCGGTTGGCCAAGTGAATGCAACCGTGGTCTGGGTGAAATTGAGCGTGGACCTCACTGGTGAAGGTCGGTGCCGTCCTCTGACACATTGCAGTTGTCAAGGCCGAAGCCTCTCAAGAGGACTGAATAGGGGATCCCCTACAGTCTCACTGCATGCATGGTCCTGTGGGACTGTCACGTCAACCCTGCATACCTAGCGATCACCAGTACAGTGTGAGTCACCTGAGCAACTCACTCCTTTCTTCCACTCCGTGCCCGAGTTGTGACTGTGAGCAGACTCAGCGTCATCGACTCTAGTTGCATGCGAATCATAGATTTATGTACACTCAGGGAATCTCATGAACGAGCGCCTGACACAGAACTACTCTTAGTGGCAGAACCTCGGCTAGGACTAACAGCAAAAGTGCAAACTGAGTCTGCGCTCTAATGGCAACCCCACACGCTAAACCCTGGGACAGCTTGATTGGTTTCCTGTCCTGAAGGAACAGGCGAGCCATGGAAGAGCCAACTAACCTCCTCAGTTTCGAGGAGGAAAACCCTTAGAAGTTCCCTTGACAAGAATTCTAGGGTGTGGGGAGTGGGGAGGAGGACTACTTCTTTGACAGGGAGCTTAAAAGTTGAAGGGGAGGAGGGTGAAGAAAAATATGATGATTACGAAGAGGAAGATGATGACAAGTGACGAGCTCTTCCTCCTCAACTTCTCCAAATTCTGCTAGACTTCTACAAGATGAGGCACATTTACCAGCAGATGCTAATAATCACAGGGCAACCCTCAAAAGGCGTTGTCCAGTGATGAACCTCCAGGATAGCGGTGGCAAATTAATAAAAGATTTTCAGAGGGGAACAGTACACACACTCGAGGACCAATATCACAGCATGCTACTAGTTACAGGTACAATTCCGAGATTAGGATAGCCAACATGAAGAGATATCCAACCATCTACAGCAAAATAATTAACTGCACCTAACTGTTTGCCTGTAAAAGAAAAGAAAAATATCATTAAAAAATGAGGATACTCCTCTAGTCTCATAATCACAGGGCACCCTCAAAGGCATTGTCCAGTGATGAACCTCCAGGATAGCGGTGGCAAATTAATAAGATTTTCAGAGGGGGAACAGTACACACACTTGAGGACCAATATCACAGCATGCTACGAGTTACAGGTACAATTCCGAGATTAGGATAGCCAACATGAAGAGATATCCAACCATCTACAGCAGTAATTAACTGTCACCACTGTTTGCCTGTAAAAGAAAGAAAATATCATTAAAAAATGAGGATACTCCTCTAGTCTCACATCCAAGGGTACTACCCTCAGAAATGAGAGATCCCTAAAACACCAACACCACACGGCCCCGCGCCTCTTCGTCCAATAAGCTAGTGAAAGGACGAAAGAGAGAAGGAAATACCGGAAGAAAAACAAAGGACAAACCTCCGAAGTTCCCCTCGGTAATTTCCAAAGCATAATGGTAAAGTTAAAATGAATACATTATCTCACTCTGACATTAAAGGGCGAAAATATATAATAAGGGTATAGGCACATCCACCTACACCCTTGCTGCCAACCTTTAACACAAAGTAGAAAGGTGGCTAGCAAGGCTACAACAAAAGGTGGGTTTGAATATCAATTATAAAAGTCAATTAATTATGAACACCAAACACAATTATATATTCATTCAAAGTAATAGAAGAAAGACCCCACCAGGAAAATCGTGATTAACAGCTAGACATCAAGAGCTCACAAACATATGTCTTCATTGGAAGACGGATAAAAGCAAACTGGAGTGTTTGCATCCAGGCAGGCGGGTAAGGACAGTAGTTACTGCCTAACCACCTTGTTCAAGAATTTAACAACAGTATTCCAGCCTGCGCTGAATGTAATTCCTAATGTAAAGGACCGAGGGTTTGTATATCCTGTAGGAACAATGAGGTATTACTGTATCACCACTGTTAGCCTTTAAAAGAAAGTATGATTAAAAAAAAATTATACATACTCCTCTTGCATCCAAGGGCAATGCCCTAAGAAATGAAAAGAGATCCCTCAAACACCAACACCACACACCCCCTCCTCTATCTTCATCTAATAAGCTAGCAAAAGGATGAAAGAGAAGAGGAAATACCTGAAGAAAACCAAAGGACAAACCTCTAAAGCTCCCCTTGGTAATTTCCAAAGCGTAAGCATAAATTTCAAATGAATACGTTGTCTCACCCTGAGGTTAAAGGGTGAAAATATGCGATAAGTGTGTTGGCACAACCTTGCCGCTAACCCTCAACACATAAAGCAGAAAGGCGACTAGCAAGGCTATCTCAGAAAGTGGGTTTGTATATTAATTATTAAAGTCAATTAATTATTAACACCAACACAATATATATATATATATATATATATATATATATTTATATATATATATATCTATATATATCTATATATATATATATATATATATATATATCGCATATCGTGTATATATATATATATATATATATATAGTATATATATATATATATATATATATATATATGTATATATATATATATATATAATATATATTATATATATTATCGCTTATCGCATATCGTGTGTATATATATATATATATATATATATATATATATATATATATGATATATATATATATATATATATATACACGCATATATATGTGTGTGTATATATATAATATATATATATATATATATATATATATATACATATAAATATATATATATATATAAATATATATATATATATATATATATATATATATATATATATATAAATATATACTATATATATATACTATATATATATATATATAGATTATATATATATATATATATATATATATATATATATATATATATATATATATATATATATATATTTATATATATATATATATATATATATATATATATATATATATATATATATATATATACACCACACATATATATATATATACACATATATATATATATATATATATATATATATATATATATACATATATAATATATATATATATATATATATATATATATATATATATATATATACTATATACAGTGGGGCACCCTGTATTCACGTTCTCCAGATTCATGGACTCACACATTAGCAGATTTTTTTTTGGAACCTATCTAAAAATTATTCGTAGGAGTACTCGCCCATTCACAGGGTTGTCTGTGGAACATATCTATAATTATTTGCAGTCCCCTCACTAGTATTCACAGATGCAAATTTTTTTGTATAGGGATATTCAGAATTTTCATGTTATTTACTGTATATGAGTACATCATAATATGAAATCATATGGCACTTACTTGTGATTAAAGTTGATTATAGATGACGATGATGATATAGCCGTACAGCCTGATGAATGATGATTTAAGATAGACTGCACAGCAAAGTAGAGGACTTACACATCCTCTGAGGTGCCTCGTCACCTTATTCAGGAGGCGCTTTGTCAGGGATTTCAGGAGGCACCACCATCTTGAGGTAATTGTACAATTGTACAAACAGGTCAAGATAGGGCTTCACTATTTCATTTATAGTATTGACAAAAATTGTGGCCCTTTCTTCATTTTTATCCCATACCTTGACTGTTGTCTGTACCTCCCTGACATCCCTGATCAAACTGTAGACTGATTGATTGATTGATTGATACTATATTAATCTAGCATCGTGACAACTAGGTCATTGATGCCGAACTATATATAAAAAGACCCTATAAATTTTAATAATAATAATCAAACAGAATTATTTTAAAAATATGCGAATGTGAAATGTCCTTCACTAACTGAGAAGGAAAACTGCCCTCAAATTCTTTAAAATTCCCGCACCAAAGAGAGGAGACCTCTGCCGAACCATCCTGAACTGGCTTTGTCTATGCATATAAGTATGCTATGCATAGCTTCTGGGTTTAGGCCTTCCACTCATGGGACTTTTTGGCCAAAAACCCCAAGGGACCAATCCAGGAAATTAAAAACCTCCAAGACTGGAAAAAGCCCCTTGAGGAGGTGGTCCATTTCTGAAAGGCCCCATGTTGCTCGGGCCGAGTTTCAAAGCGTGCCTTCTGAGGATCTACGAGCTCGAGAGTCGATTCAGCCGAAGTAGGCAGAGATAATCCCATATTTTCTCCAGTCTCATATTAAATGCCTCTTCTACCCGTTAGTTTGGCAGGAGGCATACAAAAGACCGTCCTCCCTAGTTCCTTTTTAGTCTTAATCCAGGAATCTAGAGACTGTAGGGCCCTCTTCATCGATATGGCCGGTTTCATCTTAAGGAAGGACGAAGACTTGAGAGATTTAGCGCTCGAAAATAGAGAGCGCGGAGAAGGAGGAGCAGCTGGAGTCAAAGAATCTCCCATATTCTTCCAGAAGGAGGATAAGTAAGAACTTTATAGTTCGACAGTCCTTCTTTGTTAGTCACTTTCCATCGCCTCATCTTCCGATACGTCCTCTACACTCATCTTCCGATACTCCTCTACACCTCATCTTCCGATACGCCTCTAAGTCGAGAGGTCGGAAGGAGAAAGCTCCCTTCTTTCGTCTGTCTCTTCCTTGGACTTTTTCCTTTCCGTCGATGAAGAACTTCTAACAGGCGAGGGACTAAGAGCTATTGTCTCCCTACACCTGTCCTTAGGAGAATCTTGAATAATTGGCGCCTGGCGCCTATCAGGCTCTTCGCGTATAGTAGGCGCCTGGCGCTTGGCAGGCGTCTCACACTTGTTTGTTTCTTCTATCCTAGCTGGCGCCTGGTTGGCTTTGGCGCCTGGAATGATCTCGGGAATAATCCTGGCTGGCTCATCCCTTCCTGTGAGGACTTCATTGTCATCATAATCCTCACGTCAGGTGTTCTCTGGCGCCTGGCAGGCGCTTCTTCCTCTTTCTACCTCTCGCCTGCTGGTGCTTCGCTCCCCCCAGAGATGGCCGCCTGTGCGACAACTCCCACCCCTGGAAGGCTCGTTGCACCTGACAGGAGATAGGTGTCTAGATCTTTTGACAAGAAGCTTGTCCTTTCTACGAGGAGGGCTCCTTGGAAAGACTCCTACCAACGACGCTAGCTGCTCTTGCATGTTCATCAGTATCTTCTTGGTAGAAGACTCCCTTTCTTCTTTCAAAAGTCTAGGGAGGGAGATCTGGAAGGCGCTTGAGGCTCCCTTACAGGAAAGGGAGTTAACTCCTTTCTAGCTCTCTTGATGACCGAAGGCGCTTCTTCTTCGGAAAAGCGCTCGGGGCTAGAGTTAAACTCAGGCTCTTTCCAGTTCCTCTTTAATGGACGGGAAAGATCCGTATCCTTCCACCCTCGTTTTGGTGAGGGAGATCCCGAAGAAGAAAAACACTCGTAGGACGCTTTTTCTGTAGCGATCCCTGGCAGTCTGAGATGTAACAGATTCTGCCAAAGGGACGCCTGATTGGTGGGAATTCTCCACAACATCCGTACGGCTTTCGACTTTCCTTCTCCTCTGGGCCAGGGAGCTTTGGAAGAGGGCTAGACTGGGAGCGTCGCAGAGCCGACCAGACGCCCCTCCACTACACTGGGGACACTTACATCACTGGAAATATCACCTTCACTTTGCTTACCTTCTAATGCCGCCATTTTATCTTGCATTTTTTTAAGGGAAGCCTTGAGTTCTGCAATTTCAGAAGCCAAATCAGTAGGATTAGCAACCTGTGATCGGCCTGATAAAGATGGAGAATAATAATGAGTAGAAGAAGCTACAGAACTAGACAAGGTTCGTTAGATCTAGATCTACTAAGGCTTTTATAAGCCGCCTTCCTCTCTCTATCCCTCTCTAACTTCTTCAAGTAAGAAGTTAGAGTCTTCCATTCCTGAGCACTCAACCTTTCACACTCATTACATGTGTTATCTAAAGAACACTCAACAACTCTATATCCTCGGCATGCAGTGAGGATCTACTGAAGCCTTCGGAATCCTCACCTTACAGCCTTCATTCACACACACTCTGAAACCACACTTGAGGTCAGACATCCAAGAAAAATCCAAAGCCAAGTCCAAAAAACAATTCACGATAGCAAATGCCAAACAACGATCCAAGTACGTCACCAAAAATAAAAATCGGTCGAAGAAGATCAAAAGCGTTGAAAAAACAACAATGTTGACACACGGCGACAGAGAAAATCTTGATAGAAAACGGGAATGGTTCCTAGCCTGCCACCCAGAGCAGGGCGGTAGATCACCTGACCTACCTGTAGCGAGTGCCGCGAAATTTGAATTTCTGTCGGGGGACGACGGAGTCTATAGCTAAGTATATATCTGACAGGGAAAATTGAATGTATAAAACAAACACAACAAATGGGTCTAGTAGTAGGGGTTCCCCCTCACATGGGGGGGGAACAATCCCCCCTCCACCCCCCCCCCCCCGAACAAACGGAAGACCCCGAGTACAATTGGATGTCGGGGCATCCCGCCCCCTCCTCTCCGCTCGACAGATCGGGCGAAGAGAAGGAACGAGAAACCTGCCCCTCCCCAGGGGAAGGAGCCATACGCAAGAGCTGGGATGGCGGCAGGAAGGAAGACGACGTGTCTGTGACCGTCGCCGGAGAACCCTCCGAAAGACTCCCTGGGAGGCTTACGTCTCTTCCTCCTACCCTCAAAAAGCACCCACTGCTCCTCCGACCAATTATTACACACAACGCAGGGCTCGGCCCAAGAGCATTCGCGCCCTTGGCACCAAGCACATAATTCATGAGGATCAACCTCTGGAAAAGAGCGGAAGGCCCCACACTTACGGCCCTCACCACCCAGGGCAAAGTCTGCGGCTGATGGGGGGGCACGGGGACGTCTCCAGCTCACGAGAATGTGTAATAATGAAATAATAATAAAATACAAAGCACACGTACTTACAGTATTTTATCAAACACACAAAGCAAACCAAATTTGAAGATACAAAGCGTACGACGAGAGCGGGCAGAGAGCGAACAACACGTCTGTCTCTATCGGCGGCTGAAAGCAAAGTGGTTCTTCACCTCCCAGTCGCGTGTGCGCGCACTGTCGGACAAGCGGTTAACTACCGTACTCCCTTGTTCGAAGCTTACGACCGTTCCAGCTGCCGCTAGTTACCTTCCTATTGTATTCGTATCGGAACAATTGTATTTTCCCAACTATACAAACCTGAGGTCCTTTACATATATGCTCACCTCATGCCACCCCTCAATCTGAACCTGGGCTGAAAGGCAAAGTGGAGTGTTTACATCCGGGCAGGCTAGCTTGCCCCACGGTACTTACTGCCTAACCATCTTGTTCAAGTTTCAACGGCCGTAATTCCAGCTACGCCATAAGTAATTCCTTATGTAAAGGACTTCAGGTTTGTATAGTTGGGAAAAATACAATTTACTTCAAATTGTGATATTAATAACCATAAAATGTAAGATTTACTTTAAAACAGTATCAATAATATTTTAAAGATTGATATGATCTGTAATGGGATAATATTTAAATATATATTTGATGTAGGATGGTCTTTTTAGAGATACTTTGTTGTTTCCACGTTCAGGATAGGAGTTTATAAGCATTTTTAGAGGGGGTTCCAAACATTCATGGATTCTATCTATTTGTGGGGGGGTCTGGTAAGCATCCCAGTGAATACAGGGGGATTGTATATTCATTCAAAATAATAAGAAAGATACCATCGGGAAAAATTGTAATTAACGGCTAGTCAGCAAGAGCTCACAAACATATGTCTTCATTGGAAGACGGCTGAAAGCAAAGTGGAGTGTTTACATCTGGGCAGGTGGGTCTACCTGCCTACCAGACAGTGGTTACTGCCTCACCAACTTGTTCAAGAATTTACAGGCCATATTCCAGCCTTTGCTGAACGTAATACCTAATGTAAAGGACCAAGGGTTTGTATATTGTGTGGGAAGAAATTCTAATAAATCAAAAGCAAATACAAAATATATAAGAAAGTAGTCAACTGGATGACAAAGTACAGTATGTATGACATTAAATCCTTATTACTATCTGTGTGTACTTTACAATCAAAGGAAAGTGTAAAATAAATAGTTATAGGAAACGAACATGAATAAATAATTTCATGATTAAGTCTTAATAATCATTCAAATTCTCCAAATAAGTATTTATACATGGAGGACTACCTTGTGTTGGATTTTGTTGTGGTCCAGTTGATGGTGGTCGCGGGGTGGTAGGCTGAGTTTCCTCATTCTCACCCATGTCCATATTTGCCTCATCCTCTTTCATCTGTGACACAGCACTATCCTCTCCTCCACTGATAGAGAACATGACAATATATTAACCAAACAAACTAAATATAATTCAGTAAAACAATAAAATAAATAAAATTCAGTAGACATAATAGTAAGTTACTTTTAATGGCAGTATCTCGACACATGGCCACATTTATGTGCATTTACAATACCTTCAATCTTCATCACTGGCAGCATTATATTCCTTAAAATCTTCCTGTTACAGTATTGAAGATCACAAAAAAACAAAAATCAGTTAGTTGTCTTCACCTTCAGTAACTTAAAACACTCACAATGACAATACAAAACAAAATATTCCTACAAATTCAAATAAAATTTAGCAGCTACCAATAACTTGAGGTTTGAGGGTCAACAAAATGCCATGCCTGAACTAAACAAAGACACACTACTGTTTATGGTTCTTATAGTCTTACTCTCCTTTCAGGATAAGAGACACGAGTCTATTCTCTGATGGGATAAATGCAAAATAAAAAAATATATATTTATCAACTGCTGTTAACCATCACCTTTTTATTATATCAGATTATCCCTACAAAGGACTGGGTATCGATAATTTATATAAATTATATACAGGCAGCCTGCGGTTAACGGCGCAATTGTTTAATGGCGAATCAGTTTTACGGCTGTTGTCAAAAATATTCATTAAAAAAAATGATATTTTCATGATAAAATAAGGTTTCACATATACCTACCAAACATTACATTAGCTGTAAGCTTTCTCACCTGGCAGTTTTGAAAACTCAAATTTCCTGGCGGCGGCGTCGCGCTGCCATCATTCGTGTAGGTGATACAGGTCCCGCCCACTTTCAGGAATACCCAGTACTGCTGACTAACTATTTGTCAATTCGTTGACAGCAATGTCCATCTGTGGGGGGAGGAGGGGAGGGCTTTGATTTATGTAATGTTTTTGTTAAGTATATGTAAACCTTATTTTATTACTAAAATATCATTTTCACATAAGTGACTTACCAAACAATTACATTAGCTGAATCCACATTACCAAGAAGGTGGGTATATGGACAGCTTTATGAACAAAAACAATAATCATGTGCTCACATTATATATAATGTTGGCAGTACCTTTACCTTGTGAGAGAGCAGCTACAGGTAGATACTGCCTCTGGTCGGCGCTCTCATCACATGTAGGAGACATCAATAATTTGCCCTTGCCCTGGGCAAAAGACCAGATAAAACCACAACACCATCACCTACACTAAAAACCATATGATACCCTTAACCAGATATAAGAACTGACGAGTACTTCGGGTACATATGCCCCCAGGCTTCCCAAAAACTCAACAACCTCAAATCCAAGGCGAGGAGATAGTAAAGGAAAAAACTGAGTCCCCCCTATGCTTCCTCTTCCAACACCATTCCCACTACTGACAATGGTCCCAATCTAAAACAGTTTTCGAAAGTAGTTTCTATCTCCTTCAAATAGTGCGTCACAAACATCGATTTCGACCTCCAGAATGTTGTTTGCATAATGGAGGATAGAGACATATTTTGTCTGAAAGCCAAAGACGTTGCTACTGCATGAATCTCATGCGTCTTCACTTTTAGCACACAAAGAGTTTGTTCCTAAGTTTGGGCATGCGCTTCTCGAATCAAACTCTTCAGGAAGAACGACACTGCAGTCTTTGAAAGAGGCCGAGACGGGTCTCTCACCGAACACCAGAGTCGGTTTGACTCTCCTATTAAAGTTTCTGTCCAAGTCAGGTAGTGTCCGATGGCTCTGACTGGACACAATATATGTTCCTCATCTTCTGCCCCGACTAAGTCCGTTAAGTTCTTTATCCTGAAAGAACAGGGCCAAAGATTCGAAGGATCCTTGTTCTTAGCAAGGAACTCAGTTACATATGAGCAAACTGCATTGCCCTGGGCTGGGCGAAACCCACTTCCTTACTCATTCATTGCCTGCAACTCGCTTACTCTTCCCGCTGTAGCTAAGGCGACTAGGAATAGTGCCTTCCTAGTTACATCTCTTAAGGTTGCCGAATTCAACGCTTCGGAATTGGGGACTTGGAGAGCCACCTTCAAACTACATCCAAATTTCATTCCACTTCTTCGGGCTTGAATATTTTGGAGGAACTAAAGGATCTGATCAGGTCGCTGATGTCCTGTTTTGACGAGATGTCGAGGCCTCTATGTTTAAATACTGATGTTAGCATGGACCTATATCCTTTAATAGTCGAAGTGGCCAACTTCTTGGAGTCCCTCAGAAATAACAAAAAAACTGCAATTTCTGTTATAAATGTTTCAGAAGAAGAGATGCTATGTTGTTTGCACCATGACCTAACACTTTCCACATGGACTGGCAGAGTTTGGCAGAAGAGCTTCTTCTGCAGCTAGCAATAGCTTCGTACGCCCTTCGCAAAAAACCTTTTTGCTCTGACGAGGTTCCTGACAGCTGGATCCTGTCAGGTCAGAGCAGAAAACCCTTGGTGATATCGGTTGAAATGGGATTGTCTGAGAAGCGATGGATTTTGTGGAAGTAGTCTGGGAAAATCCACTAGCAGACTGAGAAGGTCCGGGAACCACTCTTTCCTGGGCCATAATGGAGCTACTAGGGTCATTGTCCACATTCTGGTGTGATTGAAGCTGATTTAATACCTCTCTTATCATCCCGAGGGAGGAAAGCGTAAACGTCTAGTCCTGTCCAATCTAGCAGCATTGGATCTGTTCTCCATGCAAGTGGTTCTGGAATCAAGAGAACAGAAAATAGGGAGGCGATTGTTCCTTGATGTGGCAAACAGGTCTATTGATGGTCTTTCCCAAAGCTTCCAGAGGTCCTGACACACTCTCGTTCAGAGTCCATTCTGTCGGTAAAACCTGATTCACACAACTCACTTCGTCTGCAATAACGTTCATATTTCCTTGGACGAATCTTGGAAAAAGGGTGATCCTTTTCTCGTTTGTCCAGGTGAGGAGATCTTCAGCTATCTTGTTGATAGAGAACCAGTGGGTCCCTCCCTGCTTCCGTGTGTATGACAACGCTATGGTGTTGTCCAAATAGATCACTATCTTCCTTCCAGTGACTAGAGGGTCAAATGCTTGTAGTCCTAAGAAGTTTAATTCTTTTACCTTGATGTGTAAGGTCTTTTCTTGTTCTGTCCATAGACCTAATAATACTCTCCTGTCTCACCTAGAAAGGGCTCCCCCATCCGCTGTCCAAGGCGTCTGAGAAGAACTGGCAGGTCGGGGTTTGTTTGACACGACTATGGGAAAGTCCTTCTTGTTTTAATCTTTCCCTCCAATATCACCAACGAGATCCACTTTTATCTCTTCCGTCAAAGGGAAGACTAGCAAGTTCGGTTGCATCTTCCGAGATCAATTTGCTTTTGCGAAGAAACTAAGTAACCTCATGTGTAGACGTCCTAACCTGGCACAACTCTCCACTGAAGCCAAGGTCCCGAGGAGGATAATCCATTCGAGGGCTGAGCAGGACGGGCGAACAAGAAATTGTTGGATGTTGACAGGCAGGACTCTATCCTCTTCGGGGAGAGAAAAGCCCAAAAAGCTAGTGTCTAGTATCATCCCTAAATAGAGAATCCTCTGAGTTGGAATCAATTGGGACTTCTCCGTGTTTATTAGAATACCCAATTGTTGTGTCAAAATAAGTGTCTTCTCTAGGTCCTTCGCACACTGATGACTGGATCTGGCTCTCAGGAGCCAGTCGTCTAAGTAAGAAGCTGTGTTGATCCCCATCAAATGCAGCCATTTTCCCAGGGAAGCGAGAATTCAAGTAAATACTTGAGGGGCGGTTAACAGTCCAAAGCAGAGGGCTCTGAACTGGAAGACTCTCTTCTTGAAGACGAATCTCAGGGACTTCCTGGAGTTCTGATGGATGGGGATATGGAAGTATGCATCCTTCATGTCGAGAGACACCATCAAGTTGCCCGGTTGGATGGCCGACATCACCGATCGACTGGTTTCCATTCGGAATTTCGTCTTCCGGACGAAGATGTTCAGAGCGCTTACGTCCAACATGGGTCTCCATCCCCCTGATGCCTTGGGGACTATGAAGAGCTTCTTGTAGAATCCTGGGGAGTTCTTGTCTGTTACCTCCTCTACGGCTTCTTTGCTGCTGAGTTCTTCTACTTTGGCTAAAGCCAAAGCTCTTGTTGGCCCTGTCGAGTATGCTGTCAAACAGATAGGTGTATTGGACAATGGTGGGTCCTGTGTAAATGGGATCACATATCCCTCTCGAAGCACCTGTATTACCCACTGTTCCGCTCCTCTTTGGCTCCATTCCTCCCAGTAGTCATGGAGTCTTGCCCCCACAGGTGTGTGAAGGACCTTTCATTCATTTCTCTGCTGTTTTAAAGGGAGGTTTCTTGCTAGACTTAGAAGTTGGTCATAGGTTAGTCCTTGGTCTCTGCTGCCACCTCGACTTACCTCCTTGAAAGGGATGCTTTTTGTTGAGGGAACAAGCTTTACCTCCTTTCGCTGGAGGTTCCTTAGGCCTTCTCGCTGACTGTGAAAGAAGATCATTAGTTGACTTTTTCTTGAGGTTCGACAGTACCTGTTGAATAGTTTCTTCTGGGAACAGGTGAGACTTACTCAAGGGGGAGAACAACAATGCTGATATTTGGTTCATGGTTACTCCTCGAGATGTGAAGGAGCACCATTGTTCTCTCTTCTTGAGTACTCCCAAAGTAAACAGAGCGCGGCAAACAAATTCTCCTCAACCGTCTCTCACTGCCCTGTCCACACAGGATCAAAACATTGAGCCATCTGCGAAAATTCTTCATCCAGAGACTGGCAATCTTCTATTTTTCTGGCCAAATTTGTTGGACTGTCGCAGACACAGGACTATATCCTCTTCAAGGAGAGAAAAGCCCAAAAAGCTAGAGTGTCTAGTATCATCCCTAAATAGAGAATCCTCTGAGTTGGAATCAATTGGGACTTCTCCGTGTTTATTAGAATACCCAAATGTTGCGTCAAAATAAGTGTCATCTTCTCTAAGTCCTTCACACACTGATGACTGGATCTGGCTCTCAGGAGCCAGTCGTCTAAGTAAGAAGCTGTGTTGATCCCCATCAAATGCAGCCATTTTCCCAGGAAGCGAGAATTCAAGTAAATACTTGAGGGAGGGCGGGTTGACAGTTCCAAAGCAGAGGGCTCTGAACTGGAAGACTCTCTTCTTGAAGACGAATCTCAGGGACTTCCTGGAGTTCTGATGGATGAGGATATGGAAGTATGCATCCTTCATGTCGAGAGATACCATCCAGTCGCCCCGTTGGATGGCCGACATCACCGATCGACTGGTTTCCATTCGGATATTTCGTCTTCTGGACGAAGAGGTTCAGAGCGCTTACGTCCAACATGGGTCTCCATCCCCGATGCCTTGGGGACTATGAAGAGTTTCTTGTAGAATCCTGGGGAGTTCCTGTCTGTTACCTCCTCTATGGCTTTTTTGTTGATGAGTTCTACTTCTTTAGCTAAAGCCAAATCTCTTGTTGGCCCTGTCGAGTATGCTGTCAAACAGATAGGTGTATTGGACAATGGTGGGTCCTGTGTAAATGGGATCACATATCCCTCTCGAAGCACCTGTATTACCCACTGTTCCGCTCCTCTTTGGCTCCATTCCTCCCAGTAGTCATGGAGTCTTGCCCCCACAGGTGTGTGAAGGACCTTTCATTCATTTCTCTGCTGTTTTAAAGGGAGGTTTCTTGCTAGACTTAGAAGTTGGTCATAGGTTAGTCCTTGGTCTCTGCTGCCACCTCGACTTACCTCCTTGAAAGGGATGCTTTTGTTGAGGGGAAGCTTTAGCTCCTGTCGCTGGAGGTTCCTTAGGCCTTCTCGCTGACTGTGAAAGAAGATCATTAGTTGACTTTTTCTTGAGGTTCGACAGTACCTGTTGAATAGTTTCTTCTGGGAACAGGTGAGACTTACTCAAGGGGGAGAACAACAATGCTGATATTTGGTTCATGGTTACTCCTCGAGATGTGAAGGAGCACCATTGTTCTCTCTTCTTGAGTACTCCCAAAGTAAACAGAGCGGCAAATTCTCCTCAACCGTCTCTCACTGCCCTGTCCACACAGGACAAAACATTGAGCCAGTCTGCAGAAAATTCTTCATCCAGAGACTGGCAATCTTCTATTTTTCTGGCCAAATTTGTTGGACTGTCGACAGGCAGGACTATATCCTCTTCAAGGAGAGAAAAGCCCAAAAAGCTAGAGTGTCTAGTATCATCCCTAAATAGAGAATCCTCTGAGTTGGAATCAATTGGGACTTCTCCGTGTTTATTAGAATACCCAAATGTTTGCGATCAAAATAAGTGGTCATCTTCTCTAAGTCCTTCACACACTGATGACTGGATCTGGCTCTCATGGAGCCAGTCCCTCTAAGTAAGAAAGCTGTGTTGATCCCCATCAAATGCAGCCATTTTCCCAGAAGCGAGGAATTCAAGTAAATACTTGAGGGGCGGTTGACAGTCCAAAGCAGAGGGCTCTGAACTGGAAGACTCTCTTCTTGAAGACGAATCTCAGGGACTTCCTGGAGTTCTGATGGATGAGGATATGGAAGTATGCATCCTTCATGTCGAGAGATACCATCCAGTCGCCCCGTTTGGATGGCCGACATCACCGATCGACTGGTTTCCATTCGGATATTTCGTCTTCTGGACGAAGAGGTTCAGAGCGCTTACGTCCAACATGGGTCTCCATCCCCGATGCCTTGGGGACTATGAGAGTTTCTTGTAGAATCCTGGGGAGTTCCTGTCTGTTACCTCCTCTATGGCTTTTTGTTGATGAGTTCTACTTCTTTAGCTAAAGCCAAATCTCTTTGTTGGCCCTGTCGAGTATGCTGTCAAACAGATAGGTGTATTGGACAATGGTGGGTCCTGTGTAAATGGGATCACATATCCCTCTTGAAGCACCTGTATTACCCACTGTTCCGCTCCTCTTCGGCTCCATTCCAAAGCAGAGGGCTCTGAACTGGAAGACTCTCTTCTTGAAGACGAATCTCAGGGTACTTCCTGGAGTTCTGATGGATGGGGATATGGAAGTATGCTCCTTCATGTCGAGAGATACCATCCAGTCGCCCCGTTGGATGGCCGACATCACGATCGACTGGTTTCCATTCGGATATTTCGTTCTTCTGGACAAAGAGGTTCAGAGCGCTTACGTCCAACATGGGTCTCCATCCCCGATGCCTTGGGGACTATGAAGAGTTTCTTGTAGAATCCTGGGGAGTTCCTGTCTGTTACCTCCTCTATGGCTTTTTTGTTGATGAGTTCTTCTACTTCTTTAGCTAAAGCCAAATCTCTTGTTGGCCCTGTCGAGTATGCTGTCAAACAGATAGGTGTATTGGACAATGGTGGGTCCTGTGTAAATGGGATCACATATCCCTCTTGAAGCACCTGTATTACCCACTGTTCCGCTCCTCTTCGGCTCCATTCCTCCCAGTAGTCATGGAGTCTTGCCCTCACAGGTGTGTGAAGGACCTTTCAATCATTTCTCTGCTGTTTTGAAGGGAGGTTTCTTGGGAGACTAGAAGTTGGTCGTAGGTTAGCCCTTGGTCTCTGCTGCCACCTCGACTTAACTCCTTGAAAGGGATGCTTTTGTAGAGGGGAAGCTTTAGCTCCCGTCACTGGAGGTTCCTTAGGCCTTCTCGCTGACTGTGAAAGAAGGTCATTGGTAGACTTTTTCTTGAGGTCCGACAGTACCTGTTGAATAGTTTCTTCCAGGAACAGGTGAGACTTACTCAAGGGGGAGAACAACAATGCCGAATTTTTGGTTCGTGGTTACTCCTCGAGATGTGAAAGAGCACCACCGTTCTCTCTTCTTGAGTACTCCCATAGTAAACAGAACGGCAAATTCCCCTGAACCATCTCTCACTGCCCTGTCCGCACAGGACAAAACACTGAGCCAGTCTGCAGGAAATTCTTCATCCAGAGACTGGCAATCTTCTATTTTTCTGGCTAATGCTGCTATTGTCCAATTCAGAAAACTGAAGACTTCGATCACCTTGTACAAGTTCTTCACCAGGTGATCCAACTCGGGTGAAGAGAACAACACTTTCGCAGCCGAAAACGCTGCTCTTCTGTATAAGTCTACAAGGCCGGAGAAGTCTCCTTGGGAGGAGGCAGATACTCCCAAGGAAGGAACTTCTCCTGTCGCATAAAACCTGCAGGTTTTATTCTGCAGCTTTGACGGAGGGTAGGCGAACGAAGCCTTGCCCGACTCCCTCTTCTTAGCAAGCCACTCTTCTACTTTCTTCAGTGCTTTCTTCTAGGACTGAGAGAGAACTGGTTTCGGTAAACCTGAAGGAGCTGATCTATCCTTCACAAACATCAATGGAGGAGAAAGTGGCGAAGCTGGCTCAAAAAAGTCTGGATAAGTGTGTAAAAGGAACCTTAACAGACTAGAATAGGCTGAAGAAGCTTTCAATTCCTGTCTTGAGTTTTCCTCTTCCGACAGGAACGGAAGACACCCCGTCTTCTTCAGTCTGCTTCGTTGCTTTCTTCAAAAAGACTAATAATTCTTGAAGTTGATGTCTAAAAGAGCCCAAAGCGGAATCTTCTAACAAAGGTTTGTTCTTCGAATCATCCTTGGTCAAAGTCAAAGTCGTGGCTGTCGTACAGCTTTTCTTCAAAAACGATCTACTGGGAGTCAAAACAACACAAGACATATGAGGCGAACAAGTCAAAACTCCTATCGATACACGACGAGGTGAGTCGACATCGCAAGCGTGCAAGCGCTGGACCGCATGTGAGCGTTTAACTTCGTCCGGAGCTACACTATCAAAAGAGGACTGACAATCTTCCCAGAAAATCTGGTCAGGAGCAAAACTGCAGAAAGGTTGTGGACTCCAGGGCTCCTTGGATTTCTTAACAGGCGGCGACGTATCTCTCGCACACGGGGCATGTCTCTTCAATGGACGTGACGCTAATTCACTTCACACCTGTCGCCTTGACGACAACTGCACATCACTGATATCTACAACGCCATTCCAGTGGCGTTTCTTCTTAGGCACCTCGCAAGTCAACTACATCGACGGAGTCGGCAAACTGACAGTGGGCAAACCACCCCAGTTTCCCTTCGACTTCTGGTACATCTTCTCCTGGGTGCTGGGGAGCGGGACAGTGACCTTCGTCTAAGAGAAATGGGGGGACGGACAGCCACCTCCTCAGACACGACACTGACACTTGGTCTAACACTGGCCTTTTCACTTGACTTCTCTACAAAAGCACGAAAAGACATCACTAAATACATTACGGATTTTACCAAGAATTTAAATTTCTTGTCCACTTTGGACTCTAACATAGAAATGGTGTTGGGATCGGAAACATGGGATACCTGGACTGGAGTAATTGGTTCTGAAGTTGGAGGACTATCAATAGGTGAAATATGAGACAAAAGTGGAGAAGATAGTGATAGTTTGTTTGCCTCTACAGGCACAGGAGTTGTCTCTACTCTAGCTTTACTACCAGCCCTATGAGCTGCTTTCATTTTCCTATCTTTGTCCATTTTATTCAAATGAGCTTGAAAGTCTTCCAACCTTATTCATCCAAACTATGGCACTTATCACAAGTTAATTCCTTGCTATAGCACTGACCCTACATTTAACACATTTGGAGTGAGGATCATAACACAGTTTTAGCTAATCTAGTTTGCAGCTACTGCTGAACAAAAACCTAACTGATGATGAAAACTACAGCAGACATCTTTGCAATAACTTGCCAATAACAAGGCATCTAACTGTTCTCTGGATTTGCGTACTCACACATTCGCAGATTTCTCTCAGGAACATTTCCCCACATTATTCACGGAAAATTCGCCTATTCTCGGTATTTTTCTATGAGAAATAAGCACAAATTCCTGGGTTTTTTATCAATTTCATCATAAAATGCACTTTTTGTGAAAAAAACTATTAGAAAAACCAGGTATAAAAGTTTTTAGTAGTTTTTTCTTGAGCTTTAACTAACGAATAGGAGGTTTTAAGCATTTTTATAGGGGTTCCAACTATTCATGGGGGGGGGGGGGGGGGTCTGGTACGCATCCCCCGCAAATACGGGGGGACTACTGTAGTTAGCTCAGCAGTACCGGGTATTCCCGAAAATGGGCGGGACCAGTAACACCTACACGAATGATGGCAGCGCCACTGCTGCCGCCAGGAAATTTGAATTTTCAACTGCCAGTTAAGAAAGCTTACAGCTAATGTAATTGTTTTGGTAAGTCACTTATGTGAAATAAGACATTCTAAGGTATTTTTTACAGCACAATTTTTAGTTAACAGAGCCACTAGATACCATTATGTCTAATGAGTACATACATTCGTAGAAATACTGTTCAGACCATAAAGGTTATGCAAATGATATAAAAAAATTTTATTAGGGTAAAATATATGCCCGTGACGCTGTTCTATGGCGAAAATATTGAGTTAGTACAAATTTAGCTATGGATGTGTCGATTTACGTATAAATGTTCATGCTTTTATGTTTAAAATGTGTATGAAAATGTATTATCTATAAGGTATTTTTATTTCTGCACATAAATATAATACAAAGGCAGCTTTTGCAAACTGCCCTCCAGTTATCAAAGTGGATGCTTTTTCATGTTCATTCTTGTGAGCTGCTGCCTGCCGCTCTTCTGAAAATATTGAGTTAAAAAAAAATGACATTTTTATAATAATATAAAGTTTCACTTATACTACCCGGTGGTTACATATAGCTGTCGTCTCCTGACGTCACGGCAGAATTGAAATTCGCGGTAGCGCTAATGGTTTGACAGGTGATCCCTCTACTCCCGCCCTCTACCGGGTACCGGGAACCATTCCAACAATAAATCAGAAGTTTCATGCCTACCTGTCCATATGAGGGGAGGAGGGCGGGCTTCGTTATGTAAACCACCGGGTAAGTATAAGTGAAACTTTATATTATTATAAAAATGTCATTTTCACATTATATAACTTACCCCGGTGGTTACATATAGCTGATTGACACATTTAGGTGGTGGGACAATGGCAGCTAAAATAACAACTGTTGGAATTATCCGAAGATATAGGTTCCTTACCTTTAAAGACCGCTGACTCAGTGGTTACTGCCTCTGTAGTCTGCTGGCCTTTATTGTTACCGACAGGATATATGGATCCGGTGAGTCGGACACAATAATAAGTACTTGCCGTTGAGGACGTGACCGTAACGGACAAGACTATAATGCCCCTGCTCAGGGCGCAGTACAAATCACCACAAAATACAATGAAAAACGAGGGATCACCACAACCGTTTAAGAAAAAACACCAGACATTAAAAAGACTGAAAGATACTCAAAAAACTCCCTGTATCTTCAGACAACCTTAAAAATACAAAAAACATAATCAAGGAGAAAAGTTAGTGAGGATGGGATACATCCTTCTCTCCCTCACCCAATACCGTGTCAGTCACAATGAATGGCCCCAATGTACTGCAATTTTCATATGTGGCAAATCTGTCAGATAATGAGATGCGAAGACAGAATTGCTTCTCCAATATGTAGATTTAATAATGTCTTTCAAAGACAGATTACGTCTAAAGGCCATAGACGTAGACACTGCTCTAATTTCATGAGCTTTGACTTTTAAACACTTTGATATCTGAGTCCTGACATTGTCCGTGTGCCTCAGAAATCAAATTCCTTAAAAAGAAGGAGAGCGCATTTTAGAAAGAGGACGAGAAGGATCTTTCACTGAACACCACAGGTTATCACTCTTACCTCTTATACCCTTTGGTCCTTTGCACATATGTCTAAGTGCTCTCACTGGACAGAGAAGACATTCAGGCTCATTAGGCCCCACTAACTCCGAAATGTTCTTTATAGAGAAAGAACGAGGCCAAGGACGTGAGGGATTTTCATTCTTAGCCAAAAACCCCAGCATTGATGAGCAAATGGCAATTGCCCTTAGCGAATCCAACTCTCTTATCAATAGCATGCAGCTCACTGATTCTTCTAGCTGATGCTAAAGCACAAAGAAAAGGGTCTTCCTGGTCAGATCTCTAAAAGAACTAGAGGAGATCGGTTCGAATCTATCTGACATCAGCCATTTAAGAACTACATCCAGGTTTCCAAGCTACTGTTCTTGACTCCTTTGTCTTGGTCGTATCAAAGGAACGAATCAGGTCTGAGAGGTCTTGATTATTAGAAATGTCTAATCCTCGATGTCTGACACAGAAGACAACATAGCTCTATAACCCCTAATCGTCTGGGTAGAAAGCTTCTTCTTCTCACGAAGAAAAAGAAGGAAGTTAGCTAACTGAGCTATAGAGGTCTTAGAAGACGAAATTCCTTCTTCTTTGCACCAAGCTCTGAATTGGACCCACTTAGCTTGGTACACTCGATCAGAGGATTCTCTTCTGGTCTAGCAATAGCCCTTGAAGCTCTCTTTGAAAATCCTCTCTTTCTGAGGAGATGCTCGACAGTCTGAAGCGACTAGTCGAAGAGCGGACAAGTTGTGATGGAACCTCAGAAAGTGGGGCTGTCTGAGTAGATCCTTCCTTAACGGTAACTCTCTCGGAAAGTCCGTCAACAGCAGTAGTAGATCCGGAAACCATTCCCTGGCCGGCCAAAAGGGGGCTATCAGAGTCATCCTGACGTTCTGATGACCTCTGAACTTTGCCAGAACTAATCTTAGCATTTTGAAAGGTGGAAAGGCATACAGATCCAGATTTGACCAGTCCAGAAGCATGGCATCCACTGTAACGCCTCCTCGTCTGGAACTGGGGAGCAATACAGTGGTAGACGAGCTGTCTTGTTTGTGGCGAAGAGATCCAACTGAGGACATCCCCAAATCCCCCAAAGCTTCTTGCATATTTGAGGATGTAACGTCCACTCTGTGGAGAGGACTTGTCCTCTCCTGCTGAGAATGTCTGCCTTTACATTCTTCGAGCCTTGAATAAATCTTGTGCTCAAGACAACCTTGTTCTCTTTCGCCCAAATGAGTAGGTCTCTCGCCGCCTCGCACAGAGAGAACGAGTGTGTCCCCCCCCTGTTTTTTGATGTAAGAGAGAGCCGTGGTGTTGTCTGCTTGAACCAGCACTACTTTCCCTCTTACCTCTGTCTTGAAGTGCATTAGAGCCAAATGAATCGCCTTCAACTCTTTTAGATTTAGTGCCAGGTTCTCTGATGAATCTGCCAAAGTCCCGACAATTCCTTTCTCCCCAGAGTAGCTCCCCACCCTTTGTCCGATGCGTCTGACAAAAGAGTAAGGTGGGGGCTCAACTGGCTTAGAGACAAGCCTTCCTCTAGCCTTCCTTCTGATTTCACCAAAGTAGTCCTGTTTGATTCCTTGCCGAGATGGGAACACGAAGGAGTCTGGGAACTTCTTCCTTTGCCACTTCTGTTTCAAGTAAAATTGAAGTGGTCTCATGTTGAGCCTGCCCAGACTTACAATTGCTCTATTGAAGCCAAGGTTCCTAAAAGGCTCATCCACTGATTCGCCGAGCAAGTTTGTCTGACGAGAAATTCGTCTATTTTGTTCAGGCATGAGTCGATCCTTTGGCGAGACGGAAAAGCCTGAAAGGAACTGAATTCAGTCTCACTCCTAAATAAACTATCTCCTGAGAAGGAGTGAGACATGACTTTTCCTTGTTTACTAACAAACCTAGGCTTTCCGTCATCCTTAAAGTCTTTTGTAGGTCCTCCACACACTTCTGTCTGGACCTTGCCCTGAGAAGCCAATCGTCTAGATACATGGATATTCGTATCCCGTCTAGATGAAGCCACTTTGCTACTGACGACAGAACTCTGGTGAACACTTGTGGAGCTGTCGACAGGCCGAAGCAGAGGCCCTGAACTGATAAATGCGGCCCTGGAACACGAATCTCAGGAATCTTCTCGATTCCGAATGAATCGGAATATGAAAATAAGCGTCCCGAAGGTCTATGGAAACCATCCAATCTCCAGGATGAAGAGCTGCCAATACCGATTGGGTCGTTTCCATAGAAAACTTCGTCTTCAGGACAAAGACGTTCAGGGCACTGACGTCCAACACCGGTCTCCTCAACCCCCCGTGGCCTTCTTTACCAGGAAAAGGCGATTGTAAAATCCTGGTTCCTGCGGAGAGTCCACTAACTCTATGGCCCTCTTTGCCAGTAAGGCGAGAACTTCTTGATGGAGGGCAGCAAATTTTCGGGAATTTTTCGGAGTTCTCCGAGTAGGCTGACAAATTCACAGGAAATTCTGTGAGAGGGGGGTGCTTGATGAACGGAATGGTGTATCCTTCCTTCAGGACCTGGACCGTCCAAGGATCCGCTCCGAGATGAAACCAGGTCTGCCCAGAAAAGGTTAATCTGGCTCCTACTGCTGTGTGGAGGACTACGGGCCTACTTCTTGATGGAAGAGGGAGTGGTTTTAGAAGAGGCTCTACCTCTCCCACGAAACCTGGAGGAAGATCGAACGGGAGCTCTCCCTCGAAATGGTTTAGGAGCTTCCGTGGAGGGAGCACTCCGAGAAGCAGAAGAACCGGAGCTATCTTCCTGGGCTTCTTCACTGACTGTGATAAAAGATCCTGGGTCGCTTTTTGTGTTAAAGATTGAGCGATCTCGCTCACAATCTCTTGCGGAAATAGGTGTTTCTTGTCCAAAGGAGAGAAGAGCAAGGCAGACTTCTGGTTCGATGAAACCCCTTTCGACAAGAAGGAGCACCAAAGCTGTCTCTTCTTCAACACTCCAGAGGCGAAAATGGCAGCGAGCTCCGAAGCTCCATCACAGATGCCTTTATCGATACAATCCAGTACCGAGGCAAAATCCTTCAACTGCTCCTCCGAAAGTCCAAATGACTTGACTTTCCTGGCCAGCGAAGCAATGGCCCAATCCAGGAAGCTAACAAACTTCGAAAAACACGGAAAACACTCTTGCAAAGATGCTCCAGTTCATTTGTTGAAAAGAAAAATCTTTAGCAGTATTAAGGGCTGCTCTGCGGGAAGAGTCCACGCAGACTAGAAAAGTCTCCCTGAGCGGAGGCAGTCACACCCAGGGAAAAAACAATTCTCCAGTGTCATACCAGACACGCTCCTTGACGAAAGTCTCGAAGGGGGAAGACAAAAAACATTTTCCCTGTTTCCCTCTTCTCCAAAAGCCAAGCGTTAACTTTCTTGATCGCTTTCTTAGCCGAAATCGAGAGGACGAGACGCCATTGTGAACGAGGACGAGGAGTCAGCTTACTGTCCTTTTCCACTGCGAACTAGGAGAAACTGGAACGGAAGGCGCAAAAGAAATCTCCAAAGTGCAACGAAAGATCGTAAAAGGAGTTTATACCCCGACAAATGCTTGTCTTTTTCTGTAAGTCCTTCTCTTTCTTCCTCCAAGTCCGAAGCTTCCTTCGACGAAACTGGCGAACATTCCATCGGAAGAGGAATCCTGTTCGGCGAAGTCACACCCTGACGCGTCCGAGGAGGGTGTGAGAAAGCAGGAGAAGACGTCTGAGCCTGTACTGAGACGTATCGGGCGGCTGAGCTGGCGGGCTGCGTTGGCGGCTGAGCTGGCGGCCGCGCTGGCGGCTGAGGTGGCGCTCGAGCGAGAGCCTGACGTGGCGCCATAGACGGAGTCAGGAAAGGAGTCCGACTAGGCGCCTGAAGTGGCGTCTGAAGAGGAGTCACATGGAGAGTCTGAGCCTGAAGAGGCGACTGCAAATGGAGCCTGCGAAGAGGACTGCCACAGTAGTCTGCGGAAGATGTAAGGCGGTCGGGAAGCGCATTCGGGGACGAAAGAGACTTGCCAAAAAGCTCCAAGATACTGCCTAACTTGGCATTCATCTGTTCAAACACCGAAGGTTGAGGATCCACCGACGTAGAAGGCGCGGGAGGTGTAGAAGGATGATCCACAAACACGTCTGGAGCCGCAGGAGTTATCGCTTGAGGAGGCTCTGGAGAAGGCTCCGAATGGGGTGTGCGTGTTCGGCTTCTCCAATTCTATGAGAGAAGGGCGATAAATCGAAACCGCCGGAGAAAAGGCTTCAGGCTCCTCCCAAAAACTACAAGAAGGTTCGGCAGCCGCCACCTTCTTGGGAACGGGCCGCAGCAGGCGAAACATCGCGCGACTTTTCAGCGGTCTAGAAGTCTTATTACGCCAACCTCTATAAGAGGAAACATCTGAACTAGAGTCACTTGACGAAAACACTTCCTCGCAACACCTTTCCAATGGTGAGCGACAGCATCCTGGGAATTACGGCTACAGGATTGCTTGAGGGGGCGGCTGCTCGGGAGCAGGTCCCGCTCGCCTCCCTTCGGTTTTCGGCATGCCTCCTCCCAGGATCTGGGGAGTTTGACAGGGGCCTAGACCTAGGAGAACGAACGAACGCCGAACAACCACCTCCTCCACTACACTTGCACTAAGTAATTTATCACACTTAACTACCACTTCTTGCACTGTCTCACCCATTTTCTGCATAGTGGTGAGGAAAGAGACAAATTTCGAGTCCATATCGGCTCGTAATACTGACACGGGATCGGGATCGGGAGATACAGATTCGAGGGCAGGAGCAACCACTACGGGGTTTAATAGGAACAGGATTAATAGAATTCAGAGGAATATCCTGGCTACTCACTAACTTAGAAGATCTCTGTGAAGCCTTTCTGATTCTATCTTTTCTAACTTTCTCATATACTTTCCCAGTGCCTTCCACTCATTGAGATGTTAGAGACTTACATTTTCTTTCACACGTATTCTCAAAAGAACATTCACGTCCCCTACAACTAACACAAGTAGAATGAGGATCAAGTGAAGCTTTAAGAAGTCTACTCTTACACCCACTACTACACACCCTATACTGAACAGAGCCGGTGTCAGACATCGTGAAGAATTCAAAATAATTCCTAAAAAGGACAACAATATCAAAACCAAAATAACTATAGCGCTATCAAAAGATCAGTAAACTCAAGGTACATCACCAAAAGGAGAAAACCAAGATGATCAAATCCAAATTCCAACCAGCAGAGGAACCGTGTTACCGGTTCCGACGGCAGGAAACTTCTGATTTATTGTTGGAATGGTTCCCGGTACCCGGTAGAGGGCGGGAGTAGAGGGATCACCTGTCAAACCATTAGCGCTACCGCGAATTTCAAATTCTGCCGGACGTCAGGAGACGACAGCTATATGTAACCACCGGGTAAGTTATATAAGTGAAATTGCAAATTTAGCAATCGATGTGTGATTTTATAATATTCATGCTTTTATGTTTAAAATGTGTATGAAATATATTACGTACATATAGGGTATTTCTATTTTTGTACATAAATATGATACAAATGAAGGCAGCTTTTGTAACTGCCCTCCATGTTATCAAAGGATGTTTTTTCATGTTTGTTCTTGTCTGCCGCTGTTCTGAAAAATGAATTTACAAAGACTTCATGTGGTTATATTTTATTAATTTGGGAGCTAATTATAACTTCAGCTTTTTGCAAGCTTTTATATTTAAAATGTGTATGAAAAATGTATTACAGGGTATTTTTTTTTATTTTTGTATATATGATACAATGGCAATATGCATGCCCATCTGAAGTTTTTGTAACAGCCTTTCACATGATGAAGACAATAGGTTGTTCATTGGATTCGCACCCGAATAATGAAATTTTAATTTATGTCATTGAATCATGTTTTTTTATTACAAATTATATTTACAATTGTTGCATAAATTGATTTTAAAAGACATAACTTGTGTATACATTCAATTTTGCAACACTGCAACTTGTTTATTTTTCCATGCTACGTAGTGACGAAAATTAAGATAAGCACTGAAGAAAAAGTAAATATACATCTTTTCCATATATCTTTTAAAAAGTTAAACATTACTTCACTGTATCCAATAATATTGTATGTATGTACGTTTATTCATCATATTATTGCATTATAAATACTACGGTAGATCTAAGCCAGTATTCCGCGGAGCGGCCAATGTTTTGGTTTGAAAATCAGCTGATGGCGAATACGAGTTTGTTTTGCCATATTTAACGCAATTCTGAGCAAATTTTCTTACTTCTAGTTAGCATAAACAAATTATCTAGATACTTGACTTGTATGAGAAAAGGTTATTTTTCCTTATGTGACGTGTTTTTTTTTTTTTTTTTTTTTTTTTTTTTTTTTTAGGTTGAAATATGACTTGAATATGACTCATGATTGTGAACATGATTTTTTTTCCGTTTACAGATTATGTTGGTAGCATGTTTATTAAGTAAAAACAACACGTGATTCCGTTCCGATTTTCCTTTAGTATATCATAATACTAACTTTACATTATTTATCTTTTATCAGCGTGAAACTAACAGTAAAATGTGTTCTTTCAAGCACTGCAGTTTTGATTAAAATGATATTGTCATGTTACAATAAAGTTTTATACATACTTACCTGACAGATATATACTTAGCTATAGACTCCGTCGTCTCCGACAGAATTTCAAAATTTCGCGGCACACGCTACAGGTAGGTCAGGTGATCTACCGACCCTGCCCTGGGTGGCAGGACTAGGAACCATCCCCGTTTTCTAATCAGAATTCTTCTCTTCCACCTGTCTCCTGCGGGGAGGCTGGGTGGGCTATTAATCGTATATATCTGTCAGGTAAGTATGTATAAAACTTTATTGTACATGACAATATCATTTTTATACATTCAACTTCCCTGCCAGATATATACTTAGCTGATTAGCACCCATTGGTGGTGGGTAAGAGACAGCTAACTACTGAAATAGACAGGTAAACAACATATGTTGTAGGTATTTATAAACCTTGGTTCCTACCTTATTAGGCTGAAGACTTCGCGGCTACTGCCTTGTAGTCTGCTTTAGCCTCAAGAGCCTCAGCGAGATAATGATCTATGGCTAAGAGTTCTTGTGGGGTCTGCCAATGGGGTCTTATCCACTTACTCGGCAGAGCCTAAAGGCCTTTGTCATTGGGTGCTATTCACTTACATGACAATACACCTTGTTCAAGGAGCACAAACCGATCCCGATCACCTGATCCTAACATCCATGTTAGTTCTAAGATTGTAAGGAGTCATCCCCGAACTCCTCACAAACAACCAAAAACTCGAAACATAATTACACTTTCATTACAAAATATACAAAAAAAATTTTTGTACTCCCCTACTAGTCATACATACCCTTGATCGCCTACCAGCAATGACACTCTGCTCCCGTGCGACAGTAGTGAGCTTGCTACTAGAAAACCAAGCACATATCTGACAAGAGGGTTTATGTACGATAAAAAAACACAAAATTAAGGATCAGTCTTTGCTCCAAGACCCAGTACTGTAATCTGCTGATACAAAAGGACCTAGCGAGAAGCACTTCTCATAGGTCACTCTCACGTCCTTCAGATAATGAGATGCAAACACTGAATTGCAACTCAATATGTGTCTCGATGATATTCTTCAGAGACATATTCTTTTGGAACGCCAAAGACGTTGCTACTGCTCTTACTTCATGCGTCTTGACTTTTAGAAGACCGAAGGATTCCTCCGAGCAGTTCTTGTGAGCGTCCGTAATAACGCTTCTCACAAAGAAAGCCAAGGCGTTCTTGGACATGAGTCGTTTGGGGTTCTTCACTGCACACCAAAGACCTTGTTGACAAGCTCCCATCTGTCTCTTCCTCTCTAAATAGAATTTAAGAGCTCTCACTGGACAGAGAGATCTCTCTATCTCTCTGCCTACCAGGTTAGATAGGCCTTTTACCTCAAAACTTCTGGGCCAAGGTTTTGATGGGTTTTCGTTCTTTGCCAGAAACATTGTCTGGAAAGAACAGATGGCAGCATCTCCTTTGAACCCCACCGTGGAATCCAGAGCGTGTAATTCGCTCGTCCTCTTGGCTGTAGCGAGAGCCACTAGGAACAAGCATTTCCTAGTGACGTCGCGGAAGGACGCCAGATGTAAAGGTTCGAATTTGTCCGATGAAAGGAATTTCAGGACCACGTCTAGATTCCAACTAGGTGTTCTAGGAGTAGCTGCTTTCGACGTCTCAAAAGATCTAATTAGATCGTGTAGATCTTTGGGGGTCGTTAGCAATGTCTAGGCTCGATTCCTGAAACCGAAGACAGCATGCTTCGGTATCCTTTTATTGTCGAGACAGATAGGTGTGACTCCTTTCTCAGAAAGAGGAGGAAATCGGCAATATTCACTATAGAGGTACTGGAGGAGGACAGCTTCTGAACCTTACACCACCTCCTAAAGACTTCCCACTTCGACTGGTATACTCTTCTCGTCGAAGCTCTGCGGGCTCTAGCGATAGAGCCCGCAGCCTCGCGAGAAAAGCCTCTCGCTCTGACAAGTCTTTCGATAGTCGAAAGGCAGTCAGAGCGAGACCTGGGAGGTTGTGATGAAACCTCTCGAAGTGGGGTTGTCTGAGTAGATCGTGTCTGTTTGGAAGCGATCTGGGGAAGTCCACTATCCACTCCAGTACCTCCGTGAACCATTCCTGTGCTGGCCAAAATGGGGCTATGAGTATCAACTTCGTGCTCTCGAAGCTACAAACTTCCTGAGCACTTCCCCCAGGATTTTGAACGGGGGAAAGGCGTAAGCGTCCACACCCGACCAATCCATGAGAAACGCGTCTATTGTGAAGGCTCTCGGATCCTCTACTAGAGAGCAAAAGGTCTCTATTCTTTTGGAGAGGAACGTCGCAAACAGGTCTATGTGAGGTCTCCCCACAGGGACCAAAGACTTCGACACACTTCTTCGTGAAGAGTCCATTCTGTGGGAAGGACCTGGGTTTGTCTTCCTGCTCAGTCTGTCCGCTCTCACCATTTTTGATCCCTTGAACAAACATTGTGAGGAGATTATGCCTCTTTCTTTCCGTCCAGGTTAACAGGTGTTTTGTCAACTGATAGAGGGAGAACGAGTGCGTGCCTCCTTGCTTTCTTATGTAAGCCAGAGCCGTGGTGTTGTCTGAGTTGATCTGTATTACCCCGTCTCTGACTATCTTTTCGAAGGACTTTAAGGCTAGGTGTATGGCCACAAGTTCCTTGCAATTGATGTGCCAGGACACCTGTTCCTTTGTCCAGGTGCCTGACACCTCCCTTGCTCCCAGCGTCGCTCCCCATCCCGACTCCGAAGCGTCGGTAAACAACACTTGGTCTGGGTTCTGCAGAGCAGCGATAAGCCTTCGTTCTTTTGAAGCTGAGGGATCCACCACCTCAGATGATCTTTTTACTTCTTGTGAAAGTTGGAAGATGTCCGAGAGTTGACCCGTCTTCCAGTTCCACACCTCTTTGAGGAAAAACTGAAGAGGGCGAAGGTGAAGTCTCCCTAGCGAGAAGAACTTTTCCAATGAGGACAGGGTCCCTAATAGGCTCAGGTAATCCCTCGCTGAGCTGTCCTTTCTCTCTAAGAAGCTTGAGATTCTCGACAAACCTCGAGCAATTCTTTCTTGCGAAGGATATACCCGAAAACCCCGAGAATCCATCTGAATCCCCAGATAGACCAAGTTCTGGCTGGGGATCAGTTGTGACTTCTCGAGGTTGACGAGCAACCCTAGCGAATCTATCATGTTCCTTGTTACTTCCAAGTCCTCCAAGCACTGACTCTTCGACTTGGCCCTGATCAGCCAGTCGTCCAAGTAGAGGGAGATGTTTATCCCCTCTAGGTGAAGCCATCTTGCTACATTCGCCATCAGGTTGGTGAATACTTGTGGGGCTGTAGACAGACCGAAGCACAGAGCCCTGAATTGAAAGATCTTGTCTCCTATCACAAAGCGAAGATATTTCTTTGACTGATGGTGAATGGGAACGTGGAAATAGGCGTCTTGCAGGTCCAGAGAGACCATCCAATCTCCTGGGCGAAGCGCCGACATGACAGAGGCGGACGTTTCCATACGAAACTTCTTTTTCTGTACGAAGCGATTCAGAGCGCTTACGTCCAGAACTGGCCTCCACCCCCCGGCCCCCCCGATGCCCTTTGGTACTAGAAAAAAGGCGATTGTAAAATCCCGGGGAGGTGTGGATCTTGTACCAGTTCGATGGCCTCTTTTTCCCACATTTGCTCCACCATCTGAAGGAGAGTCTTTCGCATTAACGGTCTCTGTACCTCGCTGACAGTTCCCGAGGCGTAGATGTTAGGGGCGGTTTGTCGTCGAAGGGATTAACATATCCCTTCTTCAGGACCGACACTGACCAAGGGTCGGCTCCCCTTTGTTCCCATACTCCTGCAAAGTTCAGGAGTCTGGCGCCCACTGGTGCTTGGAGGAGCAACAAGTCACTTAGATCTCTTGAATGGTCTAAATGAAGACCTTCCTCTCTTTTCAGAGCTCTTCTTTCTGGCAGGTGGACGAGCCGTTGCACCTCCACGAAAGGGCTGCTGAGTAGGACGAGGTTCCTTCTTAACCGTCGCCACTACCGGTCGACCTTTCTTGGACGTTTGAGTAAGTAGGTCTTGTGTCGCCTTCTCAGTTAGTGAGCGAGATATATCCTTGACTAACTGAGAAGGAAACAGATGATCTGACAGCGGGGCGAACAGTAAGGCAGTCCTCTGGCTCGGAGAAACCCCTTTCGATAAAAGGGAACCAAACACTGATCTCTTTTTCAGGAGACCAGCACCGAAAAGTGAAGCCACTTCACCTGAACCGTCCTGTACTGCCTTGTCCATGCAGGACAGCACGCTATGGAGAATTTCTGGGTTCTTCAGAAACTCCGGATCCTTAGATTTGTTGGCCAGAACTCCGAGCGACCAATCCAGAAATTGAACCTCTAAAGTGACAAAAAGTCCCTTTAGAAAGTGGTTCAACTCTGAAGTGCTCCACGTCGCTCTGACCGATCCTAAGGAGTGACGTCTAGAGGCCTCCACTAAACTGGCAAAGTCGGCATCTGCAGAGGCGGGTAAAGAAAGACCCATAGTCTCTCCTGTCCCATACCAAATACCTCTCTTCCCGTGCAATCTGGAAGGAGGCATGCAGAATACCGTCTTTCCTAACTCCTTCTTCTTGTCCATCCAAGAATCTAAAGAATGGAGTGCCTTCTTCATTGATATCGCAGGCTTCATTTTCAAGAAGGCCGACGATTTAGCCGTAGCTGAGCTCGAAAAGAGCGAACGAGGAGAAGGAGGAGCTGCAGGACTAAGAGAATCTCCAAACTCTTGTAGTAGTAAAGAGGCCAAGACTTTGTAACTAGAAAGTCCCCTCATTAGCAGGAGGATCGTCGTCAGACAACTCGTCTAACCTCGATCCGACGAAGGAGAACGTTCAACCCGTTTGAGGAAGAGTCCTTCCAAGACCTCCTATGTTCTAAGGAGAGGAGGGCTCCCATTTGGCGAAGAGTCATAACCTCCAGACCGAGTCCCCGACCTCTTGACTCCTGGCTCTTGACTCTTGCCTCCCTGACTCCTGCCTCCTGCTCCTGACTCCTGCCTCCTGACTCCTACTCCCTGCCTCCTGACTCCGGACTCCTGCCTCCTGACTCCGACTCCGGACTCCTGGCTCCTGCATCTTGACTCCTGCCCTCCTGGCTCCTGCCTCTTGACTCCTGCCTCTTGCCTCCTGGCTCTTGCCTCCTGGCTCTTGCCTCCTGGCTCTTGCCTCCTGGCTCTTGCCTCCTGGCTCTTGCCTCCTGGCTCTAGCCTCCTGGCTCTTGCCTCTTGCCTGGATGCCTCCACACTCTTGGCTCTTGCTCCTGCCTCCTGGTTGACTCCTCACTCCTGGCTCCTTGCTCCTGCCTCCTCCGGGTGACTCCTCACTCCTGGCCGGTGCCAGACGTCTGATTGTTTTCATCCAGGTTCGTACAGGAAACCTCACCTCGGGTAGAGTATCGCTCCTGGAGGTAGATACCTCCATACGTCTGGAGGATCTTTTAATAGGAAGGGAAGTGTCTTTCCTTCTAGGAGGGGCTCCTTTGACAGGACTCCTACAAATGACGAAATCTGCTCCTGCATCGCCATCATGAACCTCTTTGTAGCCTCCTCTTTATCCTCTTCGGGAGGAGGGGAAGGAGGACCGGGGAGGAGTCCATAGCCTCCACCTCCTGACCTCCTTCTCACTCTGGTTGGAAGAATGGCTCTTCTCGCCTTCTTAACTCCCGATGGAGACTCCTCAGGGAAGTTTTCAGGGCTCGAGTCAATAGTCGGCGCCCTCCAACTCCTCTTTGAGGCCGAGATCGATCGGAATCTCTCCAATCACGTCTCGGTGATGAAGATCCCGACGACGAGAAACACTCACGTAGGACGCTTTTACAATAGCTGTCCTTGGCAGTCTGGGGTGTCACAGAAACCGCCGAAGGGACACCTGATCGGTGGGGATTCTCCACAACCATCCTTTCGGCTTTCGACATTCCTTCTCCTCTGGGCATGTGAGCTTGGAAGAGGTCTAGACCTAGGAGCGTTGCTGAGCCGACCAGATGCCCCCTCCACTACACTGGGGACACTTATATCACTGTCTAATGACAAATCACTAGCCTTACCTTGTATGGCAGCCATTTTGTTTTCCATTATTTTGAAGGCTGCTTTTAGATCTGCAAGTTCTTTCGCTGGATCTACAGGTTCTGCAATAGGAGGAAGGGGCTGCAATGGAAGGAGAAGTAGCAATACTTACCCTTGGGGAAGATCCCAAGCTTGGAATTAGTTCAGATCTAGGAACTACTTAAACTTCTATGAGAAGCCTTCCTCGCTCTCTCTCTTTCTAACTTTTTCAAATAATTAGTTAGATTCTTCCATTCGTTCTCACTCAAGTTCTCACATTCTTTACAAGTATTAGTAAAAGAACATTCATATTCCCTGCACCTCTTGCATACCGTGTGAGGGTCTACCGAAGCTTTCGGCAACCTCACCTTACAGCCTACATTCACACAACGTCTCACAACCATACCAGAGTCAGACATATTTAAAGAAAAATCCAAATCAAGTCCACAAAACAGTCCACAAAAGCGTATGCCAATCCAACAATACCAGATACGTCACCAAAAGTCGGTCAAGAAGATCAATTGCCGGTGAAAAAAGAAAAACCAATCGAGAGGAAACCAACAACAATGTTGATGGTCCGGCGACAGAAGAATTCTGATTAGAAAACGGGATGGTTCCTAGTCCTGCCACCCAGGGCAGGGCGGTAGATCACCTGACCTACCTGTAGCGTGTGCCGCGAAATTTGAAATTCTGTCGGAGACGACGGAGGGAGTCTATAGCTAAGTATATATCTGGCAGGGAAGTTGAATGTATAAAAATGGTTTTATCTCAATTTATCTATGGTTGTGTTTGATGGCATATATTTACTTGAGTTTTATCCTTGTTGCCAATGCACGATAATGGTCATTAGCAGCTTGAACAATTTTCTCAGCTTCAGCTATAACTAGGTTTAAATTTAACAGTATATTTCCCTAATGATCTTTGATCTATAGCGAATAAAGTTATTACATTAAGATATCTCTGTCCTATTCTACATAGTCATTTATAACAAATATAGTACAATGATTGAAATAACCAAGTCAAAACAGTTCTTGTTATCAAAATTCGGTTGAACTTAGAAAAAAAACAAAAAAAAAAAGTTGTTTCTTGTTCGGTTGTTCCATGGCTGTACACATTTACACAATGAGTATAACGTTAAAACCAACCACTTTCATCATTCTCTTTTGCTGTTTTTAAACTTATGTAACTAGAAGAAGGGATAAAGTTAGGCTATTATAATTTAGTCTCTCATAAAATTGGATTATCAAAAGACGAATTATCGTAACTTGAACATACAGCTGCCTGTACACTGCATTAAACCTTATTATATCTTTATGTACTCTAGACACCCAAAAGATAAAAGGTAGGCTTTTTTCACTTTACAGTATTTATAATACTATAATGTATCAGTGATGCTCAAATCTCATGCGACATGACTCCATAGGATTTTGTTCAAAATTCACTAACTGGCAACCTAGCATGCTCCATATTTATCTATTTCCGCATTGAAATAATAGATAAATATGTCACTTGTAGCAAATTTCAGAAAAAACTTGTTCAAAACATTTTCAAAACTCTCGTTCACACATCGCTGAAGCATTTGACCAAAATGAAGTCGTCATCAAGCATCAGTTCAAATGTTAAATAAAAGAAAAGAAAAAAAAAAAAAATTGTCATCACAGTAATAATGCTTCCAAAGCCAACATAAATTTGAAATAGTCCTATTTGATTGCTTTTACACCTCAGTGCTAAAAAAAAATGAAATACATATGTATATACAAAAGTAGAATGCGCCCACCGATATCAACGTGTAGAGGGGAGCGTGTGTGACGTATCATTAGTGTCGGAGCAACAACAACCACCCGGTGTAACATAAGTAGGTCTACACTGAGTAGCAACAATGAAATTATTTTGAAAACACTTACTTTATGTGTTAGACAAATACATTATGGATTTTCATACATAATTAATTGTTATAATTTCTGAATTAATTCTTTAAAAAAATTATGGCATGCAAGCAAATATTTGTCTATGCAATTATACTATTGTCAAAGCCAAGATATTGTTCCTAGGCCTAGGTGTTAGATTTTTTACTTTACAATTAACAGTCACATCTCTCTATTAACAATTTCTGGCCAGAAAGCAAATGAGGTTATCTACACATTCTTGTTCTTGAAGCTACTTTATGAAAGAATAAATTATACTCCAAAAGCAAGGAGAAGGACTTTTAAGAAAACAAATATTTTAAACCAGTTGAAAAACAAGTGTTCCATATGCCTTGATATTAATACTTATGATATTTCGATTAATAGTCATCTTCTCCATATAATCAAAATCATCATCTTTGAATTCCTCAAAGAACAGGTAATCTCTACAAATAAAAACATTAGTAACATTACAATCTCATAAGGCTAGATTAGTCTTTTAGGCCTAACAATCATTTTGCAACATATAGGCAGCTTAAACGCAGCCTAAAACTTCAACATTCAAAGAAAACTGGTTGTAATTCATATTCCTATTGTATTTGTCAAAAAACAGATAATCTCTACAAATAAAAAATTCTATAACTAAAAAAGATTATATCTCAGAAGGCTAGATATGTTGTTTTTAGGCCTATTAAAACATTTTGCAGCATACAAGCAGCTTAAACACAGCCGAAAGCTTCAAAATTCAAAGAAAAACTTGTTTTTAATTCATATTTCCTACATTGAAAATGTTGTTATGATGTTGAAAATGTTGTTATGATTGTTGAGCTTAATTAGGTTTACTGTCATAATGCAGCAGACGTAGTTATGTTGACCAGTCCGAGGAGCATGTAAAGTGTGCTTTCATTGATGGCACAGCTAACCTTATCACACCCCACACTTTGAACTTAGCAGTGTAAAAAAAAAAATCAGTTCAAATCACACAGATTACAAATTATACCAATGCATAAAAGGATGGGCATATATTTATAACCACAAGAAAAATAGCAGTGAATTCACAAACTTTTCGACATGTATGACAGAAAAAAGAATAAAACACTACTGGCAACACCACATTGAGTCTGAGAATCTGAACGATGCAAAAAGAATCATGTTGCATGAGATTTGAGCACCACTGTACTGTACAGTGGACCCCCCCTTTTAGCGGACTCACACATTGGTGGATTTCTCTCGGGAATGTTTCCCCAGCATTAATCGTGGAAAATTCGCACATTTCACAGTATTTTCTATGAGAAATATCCACAAAGTCCTGTTTTTTTTATCAATTTCATCATAAAATGGACTTTTTGTGATAAACTATATAAAAAAACCAAGTATGAAAATAAAAAAAAAAAATTAGTGGGGTTTTCTTGAGTTTTAACTAACAAAATAGGCTGTTTTTAGCATTTTAATAGAGGTTCCAAACATTCATGGGTTCTAACTATTCAGACAGGGGGGGGTCTGGTACGCATCCCCCGCGAATACGGGGGGACCACAGTACAGTACTACTGTACAGTAAATTCTATAGTATTATACTGCATAAATGTAATTTTACTTATTACGCCATTGCAGGATTACGGCACCGTTTGACTGGTCTAGGGCACTGTTAACTGGTCTAGTATTCTGAAAGAAGGTGTGCAGCAGCCGTGACATTAAAATTGCTTAACGTCGAAAATCGCTCCGCGTCAGAGGCCAGGAACGGAACCCTGCCGCTAACCAAGGGCCGCCTGTATATATACGTAAAAAAAAAAGAGGTCAGAATCGGCATGCTTGGTATCATTAACTACATTGGTTTGAAAATTTAAGGGAGCAAGCTACTATACTGCAAAATTCAGTAGCAGATCAGAGCAAAATCTATTAAAGATCCCCAAGACTTCAATTACAGCCTGAATAGACAAAGAGCCCACTCCTAGTAAGCACTATATGACTTGGGTCATTTTATGACTCAGCAACATTTCAATGACCTAGAGGGTATCAAGCATAGTCACATAATGCAGCTTAATTACAAGGAAAATCAAATTTAATGGCTTAGTACCGCAACTTTTTTGCAGAAAAGCAAAAGATTGATGATGAAGGGCCACGCTTTGAATGCCTGTAATGCATCCAATGGGGCAAGTACCAAGGAAAAAAGGATTATATTATGGTCTTTTAACAATAGTGTACTCATATCTATGATTCACTTATTGATAAGTAAGCCACTATAAATCAACTATACCTTAAACATATTACTTATTTTTTTGCACCCCAAGAGGCCAGGAACCATGAGATGAAACTTTCCATTCTAAACTAAAAACTGAACTCAAAGTACAGTAACATGAATGGAAGTCTCAAACTGTCATTAAAGCTCTTTTCTATGCATAGTTAGTTATTGTCACACTGAACTAAATACGTAAGCATTCCTCTATCTGTCATGTGCCCTCGTAACAACTACTTGGCTTCACTTTTCACTGAAAATAAAAAATCCTCACCTTGCTAAATTCACTTACAATTCTGGAACTCTACTTCTCAAGCTTTTTCCATTCTCACCATTCTCCTGTTTTCACTGATTTCTATCAACTTGAAACAAGCTTTCTTCAGGATATGAGCCCAACTTTTCTCCTTTTTTTGTTACCACTGGAACTAGATAAAGCATCAGAAGTCTGTCACTTTGGTCTTTTCATTTACTGATCACTGAGAAGCAATGACTGGAACAACCATTCATCATTCAAAATGCAATGATGAAACAAGCACAAGGGTAATACAGATACGGACATATGTTAATAAAAGCAAGTAGCACTGCAGAAATCAGAGAAAAATCACTTCAGACTATCTACTATGTATGCACAATCCCACAAAACAATTCTAAGAAATGCCTAAAGCCAATACTGAGCTGGAACAGCCCTAAGTGTTCTAACCACAGCCAGAAGTACATAATAAATTTGCTGGTAAAAAAAATTATGCTGTTCACATGTAGGCACATTAACCTATACATATATATCATTACTTTTCCAGAAATCTTCAGGCATTGATATTTCTCCAGATCGCAATTGACTGCATTATAAACATCATGTAAATGCATACGAGGGGGGACCCAAAAGTAACCGAAATTGTGTCATAGAATTTTATTCAGTTATTGTTACATGTTTACAGTCTTATCACCTTCAAAGTATTCTCCATTTGAAGCAATGCACTTATCCAGACGTGTTTTCCACTGTTGAAGCAATTCTGGAACTCTTGTGAAGTTATGACTTTTAATGACTCCGTCGTTTTCTTCTGAACCTCTTCAACGTCTGCAAAACGTTTTCCTTTGAGGGCTTTCTTCATTCGGGGGAACAAAAAGAAGTCACAGGGAGCAAGATCGGGTGAATAGGGAGGGTGGGTAAGTGGGGTCATGCCATTCTTGGTCAGAAACTGTCTCACACTCAAGGCGGTGTGCGCTGGTGCATTGTCGTGATGAAGCCACCACCCTCCACTTTGCCACAGGTCGGGGCGTTTCCGTCTCACACGCAATGCACCCAGCGCACCGCCTTGAGTGTGAGACAGTTTCTGACCAAGAATGGCATGACCCCACTTACCCACCCTCCCTATTCACCCGATCTTGTCCCCCTGTGGACTTCTTTTTGTTCCCCACCCCCCGAATGAAGAAAGCCCTCAAAGGAAAATGTTTTGCAGACGTTGAAGAGGTTCAGAAGAAAACGACGGAGTCATTAAAAGTCATAACTTCACAAGAGTTCCAGAATTGCTTTCAACAGTGGAAAACACGTCTCGATAAGTGCATTGCTTCAAATGGAGAATACTTTGAAGGTGATAAGACTGTAAACATGTAACAATTACTGAATAAAATTCCTATGACACAATTTCGGTTACTTTTGGGTCCCCCCTCATACAGTACAGTGCTAAAGTGCAATGGGCTAACAATGGCCATCTAAATACTGTCTTATAATTCAGTACTAATGTCATTCAGGGTATCCTTGCGGGCTTCTGAAACTAAAAAAAATCAGTTATAAAAAAAAAAAAAATTCCATATAAAATGTTTATAGTATATGTCTATAGTTCTTCTATATATAGCTGAGGAATCATGGTACTAATAGTGACTTTTACATTAAACAATAAACATATCAAAGTTAAACAATTTTCCAATGTAAATATCTGCATTACGCATTTCCAGTGTGTTAAAGGATTTATACTTTCATGTACACCACAGAAGAGCTTGGTATAACTACTAAACCAAAAAAGACAAAACAAATTAAATCTCATTGCCAGTAAAGTGCATTTCATGCTGCCAAAAATACTTCATCAGAAGGCAAGCTGCACTATTCAAAAGGTTATAAAAATATGTATAAAACCAGTAAAACGTTCTCCTCCCAATTTAGCCTTATGGACAATGTGAAACTGAAAGTTCTGCTCAAAAGAAACCAAGTAGTAAGCGTATAGAAAAAGTTAGGCTCATAACCTCCAGTCTCAAAACCAAGCAAACCTTGATTACATGGAGCAAACTAAACTAAAAATTCACATGACAGTACAGGAGATGATCTAATATACATCAGTGAACATTTTTCAAATGTACAGGTTTCAATGCCCCAATTACTTGTGACATCTGCTAACATGGCAATAATTACTGACTCATACCATACACAGGCACTAAAAGTGGAAGTGTTCACATCCACCTTTCACACTTGCTGCCAAATATAAAAGGTGCCAGTAGGAGGTCAAGATATACCATGCTAAGTTAGTGCGAATACAGATATAATACCTCTCTTATCCACTTTATTCTTAACCACACCTGGTGAATCTAGGCTGGCCTATGATGCTTTACGAGGTTCCATTGCCTATGCTATCGTAATCATGCATAGCTAAGTTTGGATATGCATTTTAAACTAATATTTTGACAAAATATAGTAAGAAGCTATTGGAAATTATAAAACATTAGCCTTAAACTGTCGAAAGGGAACTTGGGATCAATAAAGTCATGTATACTATTTTTAAATTGTTTTATATCCGTTACCTAAGCACAGCAAAAATTTGTAATGATATGTAATTGGGTCTCAAATGCAGACACCGATTTTGTGACCAATAAATGTAGTAGTAAAACTGTTTCATAAATCTATATATGGAAATCAGCCATCATTATAACCATCAAAGACAACTTGTTTTAAACAGGGTAAAAAAGTTTGCGGTCAATTTCTGTTCATGGAAAATAAGTCAACTGACTTTTTACAGTAAAATAAGCTATCACTGTCATTTAAAAATTACAATTTATTAACCCTTACTGGACAGGTAAATACGTATATCGATATGCAGCTCCTCAGGCAAGGTAAACTTTTAGGTCAGCCAATTTAAGAAAAAAAAAACACATCAATGGAAAGAGGAAAATATGCAAATGCACATGGTGAAAGAAAAAAAACTCAAACAAATTTTCCCTAACTTTCACGATAAGTTGAAAATGACTATTTACAATCCCTTGTGGGGCCTCTTTTTACAAGACAATCATAAATTTTACCAACTTATATACGTATGTTTTTCCTAATAAATCATTTTATTTTATTTTGTAAAATTATAATAACAGCTCATGCAATATCAAAACAGATAAGAAATAAAATCACTAACCAATTCTTAGCATATTTGTTGAAAAATATTTATGTAAATTTACTGAGAACAAAGATTCAGTAACTATTTTATTTTTACATGTTTTTTCTAATATTTCTTTGCAACATTACATTTACAACCAACATGCTATCGTAAAAGACAAGAACAACAACCAACAGCAACCCATGGTATATTTATAAGCAAATTTACAAAAAGATGTCATGTGAGACAGACACACGATACATTCCCCCTTGATGTCAGAAGCAGAAGTTTAGTCCTGAGACGCCCAGATTTGTAATTTTTGCCAGAGTAAAAGTTGCCATTAGTGAATTTATGGTTTACAAAAGTATTGGCACCTCTTTCTCGCCTGATTCTACAGGATCAATCCATCTACCACCCCAAAGTTGTTATTACTACTCTTGAGAATCAATCCATCCATTAAGGGTTGAAGTTAACTGTATTTTTCCTAACTAAACAAACCTGAGGTCCTTTACAATAGGAATTGCTTATGGTGAAGCTGGAACACAGCTGCTAAAATTCTTACACAAGGTGGTTGGGCAGTAACTACTGTCCGGTAGGTGGCGAGACCAGCCTGCCTGGACATAATCATTCCACTTTGGCTTTTGGCCAGGTTTCAGATTGAGGGGTGGCATAAGGTGGACATTAGTGTACAGGATCTCAGGTTTGTATAGTTAGAAAAAATACAATTTACTTTGAAAAATTGTGATTTGTTCCTACACAGTATACAAACCTTGTCCTTTACAATAGGAAAAATCACTGGTTAGAGGAAAGAATCTGAGTGAATCTCTTGAACTGACTGGAGTTTGGCAAACCTGGGCTGCTACTCCTGGTTGATAGAGTGAGGAGGAGTGCCCTGCCTCTGACAATTTGATTGGAGTATAAGAACTGCAGGACCAAGAGTCAGACTTCTGGGCCTTTTCGAATGAGTGAGGAATCGTTACTCATACGAAAAAAGGTGGGAAGAATATTAAGTTTTCAGAGGCATTAAGGCAAAGATCCAAGAAAGATTTACCTTATTGCCTGTCTTTCCTTCCTCCCCTTGCCAAGAAAAGGAGAGGCATTGCCTCTATGATTCTAACAAGAAAAATAAAAAGGAAGCTTGACATTACAGATTTGTTACAGCATCAGACACCAGTACAGCAAGTGTAGTTTTGAGTCCTATTCCTAGACCCAAAGGAAGAAAAGTATAGAACAAGCAAGGAGGAAGAGGAGAGGCCAGTCACTCACAAATCCTTCTCACCTCTAGAACCACACACCTAAGGTGAGATGCAACCTGTCCTCTTAAAAGTGTTGGGTAAGAAAACACAACTTGTTGAGCAGCCACCACAGATCTATGGAAAAAATGGTTCCATGGAGGAGTGATAATGGTAGTTTAGATTTGACAACATCTTCAAGGGTTGCGTGAAAAAGAGAGAGAGAGAGAGAGAGAGAGAGAGAGAGAGAGAGAGAGAGAGAGAGAGAGAGAGAGAGAGAGAGAGAGAGAGAGAGAGAGAGAGAGAGAGATAGTAAAATTGGTGGAGGGATGAATGAGAGTGGTTTGATCGCGGGCACAAGTGTGTGGGTATTGTCCGTTGTGGCAATCGCCAAGTATATCAGTGGCAAGCATCTGTTACGAGAGTGGGAAGAAGTGAGGAAGTCTGTGAAGTCATAGAGTTGATTTGGCAGTGGTCTTATCCACTGGTGGTCAGTTGATACTGTGTGATTTGATTGATTTTGCTATTGTAAAGCTGTTGTGCATGTGTTTGTCTGGTTGTGGTGAAGTTGAAGAGGTTGGTTGTGCATTTTGGTGTCTGTGAGTTGGTGGTTGGGGTCAGTGTTGGTGTTGGCAGTTTGTCGTGCCGAGTTTGAGTTGTTGTATGGTTGTTGTGTTGTTCTGAGCTGTTGGTGGTTGTTTGCGTGGTGATTGGGGTATTGTTTTTTTGGTTGTTGTATGGTTTTGGTGTTTGTCTGTCTTGGGTAGTGAAATTCTTGGCGGTTGTTGTGTCTCGACTAGCCTATATCCAGCAGACAGCACAGCCTAGCCCTGAGTATCTAGATTCTGAGGTGAGTACATGTGCTTGTGTTTTGGGTGTTCTGTGTTCGGTAAACCAATTGTCCTGCACGTAATTAGTAACGTAAAGGGGATGGTGTAGCTGTAGGAACTATTTGGCGGCTGGTACAGCTATGGTAACTGTGGGAAGATTGCTTGCTTTGTTGCTTTGCGTGCTCCCGCCACAGTTCCAATCACTTTTGGACCAAGACCCGAAGGTAGGACATAAATATGGTCCTGATGAGACCACATACAGTGGTACCTCGTTTGTTGAACTTTCTTATGTCGAACTTTCCATTTTTCGAACAAAAGTTTCAAGAAAATTATGTATTGTTTGTCGAACAAATGCTCGTACTTCGAACTGACTGATTATCTAGTTTACGTATGTATACTTGTATTAGACGGACTACTGGGTCTTACAAGTTTAACTGTATTAAATTTTTTTTTTAATTTACAATATATAGTTTAATGATAACCATATTCGACAAAATAAATAAAAGTATAAAGCATTTAACCCTTAAACGCCGACTGGACGTATTTTACGTCGACATTTTTTGTCTCTCGTGTGCCGACTGGACGTATTTTACGTCGACATACAAAAGTTTTTTTAAAAATTTGCGGAAAAATACTTTTAAGCCTACCAGCCGAAAACTCTTGAATCACACGCCTTGGGGGATGCTGGGAGTTCACGGATCAAGGTGTTGTTTTGTTTACAATCGTTACGCAGACGCACAAGCGCGAATTTCTTTCTTGCCGCCCTAAAAGTATCTGTGACACATCTCGGAAATTATTTCGTCACTTTGACATAATTTTTGTACCATTTTAAATTAGCCGTTTACATGAGTATTATATATGAAAATGTGCATTTTTATGTAGAATACAACAAAAAAATACTCATGATTGTAGCTTTTATCAGTTTTGAGATATTTTCATATAAATAACGATAAGTGCCAAAATTTCAACCTTCGGTCAACTTTGACTCTACCGAAATGGTCGAAAAACGCAATTGTAAGCTAAAACTCTTATATTTTAGTAATATTCAATCATTTACCTTAATTTTGCAACTAATTGGAAGTCTCTAGCACAATATTTCGATTTATGGTGAATTTATGAAAAAACTTTTTCCTTACGTCAGCGCGGTAACTCTTCCGAAAAAAATCATACATGCGATTGTGGTAATGTTTGCACCATTTTAAAATTAGCCGTTACATGAAGTTTTATATATGGAAATGTGCGCAATTTCATGCACAATACAACTAAAAACAACCCATGGTTGTAGCTTTTATCAGTTTTGGAATATTTTCATATACAAAATGATAAGTGACAAATTTTCAACCTTCTGTCAACTTTGACTCTACCGAAATGGTCGAAAACGCAATTGTAAGCTAAAATGCTTATATTCTAGTAATATTCAATCATTTACCTTCATTTTGCAACAAATTGGAAGTCCTCTAGACATATTTCGATTATGGTGAATTTATGAAAAAAAGAAAATAAAATTTTCTTTACGTCCGCGCGGTAACGCTTCCGAAAAAATCATGCGTGCGATTGTGGTAATGTTTGCACCATTTTAAATTAGCCGTTACATAAAGTTTTATGTATGAAAATGTGCGCAATTTCATGTAGAATACAACAAAAAATAATTGAAGGTTGTAGCTTTTCTTATTTTTGAAATATTTTGCATATAAATCTACGAGAAAATTAAAAAAACCAAAAAACCCCGTTCGGTCAACTTTGACTCTACCGAAATGGTAGAAAATGCAATTGTAAGCTAAACTCTTACATTCTAGTAATATTCAGTCATTTATCTTCATTTTGAAACAAATTTGAAGTCTCTAGCAAAATATTTAGATTTATGGTGAATTTAAAAAAAAAACTTTCCTGCTATCCGCGCGCGGATTCTCCGCCACAAATCTCTGAAATGCGTACGTCCCATTCTCGGAATATTTGCTTCGTTTCATATTAGGCATTTCATAGAGTTTTATATATGAAAATGTGCGCAATTTCATGTAGAATAAAACGAAAAATATTTGAAGGTTGTAGCTTTTCTAATTTTCGAAATAATTGCATATAAAAAAATATATATAAAAAAATTCTACATTCGGTCAACTTTAACTCGTCGATATGGTCGAAAACTGCAATTGTAAGCTAATACTCTTACAGTATAGTAATATTCAATCATTTGTCTTCATTTTGAAAGAAATTGGAAGTCTCTAGGACAATATTTAGATTTATGGTGAATTTTTGAAAAAATGATATTATTATGATACAATAAAGTTTGTTCATACTTACCTGGCAGATATATATATAGCTGTATTTTCTGAAGTCCGACAGAATTTAAAAAACTTCCGACACACGCAGTGTCGGCCAGGTTGTTAGTACCCATTCCCGCCGCTGGGAGGCGGGTATCAGGAACCATTCCCATTTTCTATTCATAATTTTTATTTCATGTCCCCCTGAGGGGGGAGGTTGGTGGGTACTTGATTATATATATCGCCAGGTAAGTATGAACAAAACTTTATTGTATCATTACAATATCATTTTGTTCATGAAACTTACCTGTCGAGATATATATAGCTGAATCCCACCGTTGGAGGTGGGAAGGGACAGAATAGAAGGATTTTGGGAAACAAATGCATGCAGATGATTTACATCTTGGTTCCACCTGTTAGCATAGCTGACTTCGTGATTACTGTCACCCAGTCTGCTTCTGCTTTACTAGAGTTGCCAGCGAGGTAGAGACCTATAAAGCTGGTGCACTCCAGATGATCTGTCAACGGGGGCGTGACCACAATGTGACTAGACCATATTGACCATACCATGAGGGCTAAGAAGTAAATAAATATATATATATAAATATATATATCACCACCTGACCAACCTAGCCAAAGTTAAGGTGTGTTAACTAAGGCTTAAGAGTTAAGAAGTCGCCGTTGTCGGCGACTCAACAACTAAATTAAGAGCTCTTCCTAACCATTTTCTACAGGATAGGATGAGTGGTACTTCTTGCCCCCAAGATTGTGTCTGCAGACACGTATAGCCCTAGCGAGCAGCAGATCTCATATGCCATCTTCACATCTCGCAGGAGTGTGAAGTGAACACAGAGTTGCTTCGCTAAAACATGGTACTCAGGATGTTGCTGAGTGCCATGCTCTGTTGAATGCTTCCGAGGCCGCGCCCTCACCTCGTGAGCATTCAGATAAAAGATTTCAAATCTTTGCGCAAACACAACGAAGGAGCATTTTTGAAAGAACTCCTTAACACTAAAGCCAGGGTGTTCTTCGATATGGGCAAGTCTGGTCTTTTTTTTTTCGGAACACTGCAAGATTGCCCGAATGACTTCGACTTTCTTGAGTTTTATGTAGACAAAACTTGAGAGACCCGACAGGGCACAGGACTCTCTCTGGCTCCTGCCCACTAACGTGTGCCATCCTTGCTTCCAAGCTCCTGGCCCAAGGACAAAACGGGTTTTCCATTCTTAGGCCACAACGAAAGGCTTAGAGAGCACACCGCCTTGTGTTCTCTAAAGCCAAAACTTGTGACGATGGCTTAAAATCTCACTAACCCTCTTTGTCGTATCTAGGGTGGTTAGAAGAAGGCCTTCCTGATCACATGCAAGAAGTTAACAGGTAGGAGAGGTTCGAATGCTTTGACATCAAGAACTTCAGACTACGTCTAAGTTCCATATTGAAAGCTTCGATCTGGACATGCACAGTCAGTCCGTCTGTACTAAAGTCAGGTGACCGACCAGTTTGACCAGTCAGACGAATCAAGGACAGCAAGGCTGTACCCTGAAGACCATAAGGCACTATTCTTCGCTGAAGGATGAGTTGTCTGGACTGCCTGGGCGATTCAATCTAAGCAAACCTTGGGGGTGTATCAACGCAACCAACGTTGTCAGCGAATCAACTCCTGACTCGAGCTTTTGGTGCCAGGAGAAAGGAGCGAGGAGCAAAAAGGCGATTCAGTCCCGAAGGAAGAATGCCTGACAGTCCAACCTGGTCTCATGTTACACGATCATCGGGGGTGTATAAACACAACCGACTTCGTCAACAAGAAACTCAGGGCTACTATATGTCGCCTGATCTCGCACCGAGTGTCTGACTCCGAGAAAACAGGTGAGACAAAAAGTAGATGGTGAGCGAGCTGTGAGTTTCGAGATTCCACAGGGAACTCATCAAAGAGCGTGAAGGCGGGCCTTTGTTGTTTGACAGACGCAAATCTCTGAGCCCAAAGGCCGTCAACAACATATTTGCGTATTCTTTAATAGTTGTGACTGCCAGCTTATCCCATTCTTCAGACGGAAATGGAAGACGGTAATCTTATTCCTGTCAACATCTCGATAGTGTCACTGAACGTAGTCAGACTCAGAGCGGAGAGGTTATAGGTACCTTTCGAGTTAGAGTAGACCGACTCTCTCGGAAAAGGTCCTTGGAAAGTGAACTAGGAAGGATGTGACCTCTGTGAATCCAGGATCCTGAAGGCCAACATGGGGCGATCAGCGTCATTGTCGCTCCCTGTGACGTCATAAATCCTCTTATTACATTTCCTAAGCGATTGAAAAAGGGGAAAAGAGACTAAACATCCATCCCCGTTTAATATCATAGGATGGCATTTAATGGTACCGATCCCGGATCGAGAATAAGGGAGCAGAGAAGAAGAAGCCTCTTCGTCCTCAACATATCGAAGAGAAGAATGAAAGGGCGTCCCTAAAGTCTCCACAACTCTCAACTTACTTCTAAAGAAAGATTCCACTCGGAAGTCAAAAGTTGCTGCCGTCGATCGAGACGATTCGTACGGACTTTTGCAATCCTGTAACGAACCTCTAGAGGATCGTTACATTCTACGCCTGTTGTTATAATAGGCTCTTTCTCGTAAACTCTAACAGGGACCGAGAGAAGATACTTCTTAAGATATGAGAGAGCTGTGGAATATCAGAGTTGATCTGGACCACTAGTTCCAAAAACTCGTTTCGAGGACTGGAGGGACGACCGAATTGCATTTACTTCTTTCAGATTAAGATACAGGACATCTGAAACCCTATCCAGATGTCCGGCACCTTCTTTCTATCACCTCGGGTGATAGACGCACCGAGAGATGTTCAGAATCATTCCTAGATCTTGAATAATATTTCAGTTTCCCGGTAGGAAAAAAACTGTGGTCTGAATTGCAGTCTTTCATTCGGGGAAACAAACTTCTTCAGGAAGGAAATGGTACCCCAGCAAAGCTCATCTATTCCTCCCGAGTATGCTTACTTCCCTAATAAGGCTGCGCTTTGCCTAAGCAGGAGAGCATATAAAAGTGCAATGTAGCGGTAGACTCGTAGTTCTATACCGTGCGGTAACGAGCACCGAAAGGATTAAGAGTAAACCTCTGTTGAACATAGTAAGCAAAACGAATGCAAAGTTTATTTCCTTCACGTAAGAAATCCCCTCAATCTTAGGCTAAAGTCCGTGATTGTAGGACAGAGATAGAGTTAGTCAGTCAATCCCGCAGGAGAGACGTAACGCCAGCACGAGATACGGTTAGTCAGTCAATCCCGCAGGAGGAGAGAGGACGTAACCTACCGCGCATGACAGCGCACGATCTGTTAATGGCTCGGTTGGACTGCAGGACAGACACAGCAGCAGCCAGCAGCTTACGAACGTCGTCTCTTAACTTTATGTCTGGGTTGCCAGCTACCCTATTCTATGAAGAAATAGGTCCGTTATTTTTTGAGCAGAAAGAGACTCTCAAGCTGGTATATTTAAGCGAAACAGAAAAACGCTAAATATATAGATGCGTTTGTGTCGTCAGAACACTACCATACAACGGTAAAAGATAAATCGGAAACTCCTGGAAGGCTGCAGGGAGTAACGATTAAAATGTCCTTAAAATAAGAGACAATAGACCTCTCGGTTGCCATCCGAAGAGGTAACTACAGCAAGCGTATATGACTTGAACCAACAGTAGAAATAAAATAACGCAAGGCAAAAATATTTTATTATATCACAATAAAGTTTGTTCATACTTACCTGGCAGACATATATTATAGCTGAATTCGGAAATACAGCTACATACATATCTGACAAGCAAGTTTCATGAACAAAACTTAGAGAATCGAAGCAGACAGCTCAAGCTTCTTATGTTATTGGACATAAGCGTTCATTGACGTAGTCTACAAGTCTAGTTTCTTTGTACGAGTCTGCGAATGACGAATGAGAGCTCTTCCGAATCTTGTCAATAAGAGCTTATTCGCTTACGCAATATCAAGTTAATGAGATGTTTGTCAATGAGAACTAACCCATTTACAGGACAAAGAGATATTTTGTCAATGAGGGGATACCCACTTACTTGACAAAACTATAGTATATTGTCAATGGGGGAAAGTCACTGAATTGACAAAACGTAATCCAGGAAGTCGAGCATTTTAATTTTCTGATTCCCGTCTCAACGAGGAAGGGGCAAGAATCCTGTTAAGAGACAGGGGGCTTACGGCAGGTAGAACGACGATGTTCAATTCGGCAGCGTAGGTCCCGACTAGAAACTAACAAAATCTATCATCTGAAAAACCCTTTCAGATGGGCTAAAAAGCTTGCAAAATTATCCTGGAAGAGGAAGAAACTCTCCAACCATCTTCCTCTCATGTATCACAACTAATGCCTGCTAAAGCTTAAAATTTATTGGCAGTATGGCAAAGGAAGTCCTGTCTTGCACTTTCCTGAAGAGCGTCCTTTTGATGAGTGCCTTTGCAAGAATCCTACTGAACGTCGCCGAGAGTCCTGACGTGGCAGGACGTCGAGCCTTTACATAACCCGTAACTGCCTTATCGCAAAGTCTTGACTGCGGTAGAGAAAACGAGATCTTCCCTTGAGCTTTCCTTAACTCCAACCACCTTTGCGAAAAGCAATATAATATTGGACAGAGGACCTCTTGAATTCACGAAACCCGAGGTCTTGCTGGGTTTCGAAGACGAAGTTGTCTGTTCACTTTAAGCTTCCTCCGAAGCACTGCTTACTTCACATTCTTGAGGCTCAAATCTTAAACAAGAGCTTGAAGAGTTCAACAGAAACGTTCAGCCAGGAGACAAACCTGGCGTGCCGCGCGCTCGGCGTCCATTGGCGAGGACGCTCGGCGTCCTGGCGCACTCGGCGTCCACTGGCGCGCGCCTGGCGTCCATCCGAGCGTCCCGTTCAAGCCGAGCGTCAAAAGAAGCGTGCAGAAAAGCATCACGCTCCTGACAGGCGTCAAAACAAGCGAGAGAAACTGCCTTCTTTTTCATATTTCTCGGTGGAAAGACGTACACGTGATCAGGCGACGTTCGCCTTCTTGCTTCTTCACTGAAACGCATAACGAGAGAGAGAGGGGACATGAAGCGTCCTCTTCTATAAAGCTTCTATTAGAGGGCGCGAGTCCTTCCGAGAGCTCCAACCCCTGCACGGGGAGGACGCCTCGGAGGACGAGAAGCAATCCTTCGAGATTCATGCACGTGCACGATCTTCCGCAGCCTGGGAAGCATCAACAGGTCCTACCGAAGGGACGCCAGATCGATGTGGGTTCCCTGTAACCCTCCTTCGGCTTTCGACATGCCCTCTCCCTGGTCCTGGGAGTCCGACAGAGGTCCAGGCCTAGAGGCGTTATGGGGCGGATCTGACGTCCCTTACCCTCCTGACGAGAGAGAGGACGTGAAGTGGTCCTCTTCTCTAAAGCTTCTTAGAGGGCGCGAGTCCTTCCGAGAGCTCCAACCCTTGCGCGGGGAGGACGCCTCGGAGGACGAGAAGCAATCCTTCAGGATTCGTGCACACGTGCACGAACTTTGGCAGTCTGGGGATTTTCATCAGAAACTGCCGAAGGCACGCCAGATCGGTGGGGGTTCCTCGTAACCCTCCTTCGGCTTTCGACATGCCCTCTCACTGTGGTCCTGGGAAGTCCGACAGAGGTCTAGACCTAGAGGCGTTATAAGGCCGATCTGACGCACCCTCCACTACACAAGGGGAAGGGGCACTGTCACTGCACTTAGCCACTTCACTATTGCTCTCTAAAGCAAGCACTTTCGATTCTAAGTTACGAATCGAAGAGTATAAGAGAAAGGGCAATAACCTCTACAGGACACTGTTTTAGGGCCCGAAGGCAACATTACAGGGTTAGGAGTAACAACAACAGAAGTAGCACTCTTCACAACAAGGAAGGAGAGCGATCACCTCTTGCAGACTATTCATAACCCGTAGGCCATACTATAGGGTTAGGCAAAATAAAGTCTACAGGAAGGTTAGCAGGTTCACTACCCTGACTTTTGTTTACTGATTAATTGCGTACATACGAAATCATACTTTTTCCTTACGGAATTAGACATGTTTACTGATTAATTGCGTACATACGAATCATACGTCTTCCTTACGGAACATAGACAAAGTCTCACACTCCTTACCATGACAAATCTCAACAAAGAAGCAAGACCCATACCCCTCGTGCATACCAAGTGCGGATATACCGAAGCTTTCGGTAGCCACACCCTATCTTGCAGACAACCCCCTCTGAAACTAGCCTAACTAGATTCAGATATCTTATGCAAAAATGAATCAAATTCAAATCAATTTAAGATAGCGTATGCCTAGCCACAAATCCAAGTAAATAAATCAAAAGACAATTAGGATACTTAGCGGCAATGAAGTTTCCAAAATCCTAAGACGGAGGTACTGAAAACAGCGTTTTCAGCACCGGCGACAGAAAAATTATGAATAGAAAATGGGAATGGTTCCTGATACCCGCCGCCTCCCAGCGGCGGGAATGGGTACTAACCACCTGGTCGACCCACTGCGTGTGTCGGAAGTTTTTTTAAACAAATTCTGTGGACTTCAGAAAATACAGCTATATATATCTGACAGGTAAGTTTCATGAACAAAAAATATTTGTTTACGTCCGCGCGTTACGAACTTCATGCATTATTTGTGATAATATTTTCTCTGTGGTTGCTTTTATCGTTTTCGGGTTATATACCAAAATGATCGCAATTTAGTGTACATTACAACGGAAAAAAAAGTAACTTGTTACCTTTAACCGCTTTGGAGCACAGCGCAATTTGAATACAATATATGAAATTTCGTTTTTGTGCTTATCATATATCGCATTATTTATATATGATAATGATAATTTTTTACATTTCTGATGATTGCATACTAAAACTTTAGCCAATGACAAAAAAAGGAGCCAAAAATGAACACTTAATCTTGAAAACTAAGCCCACTGTGATTTTTGAAAAAGATATTTTTTCTGCTTCCACGCTCACTCCGAAACACCTCCGGCACACGGGAGACAATATTTTTTACCACCGCTTCGGCGTTTAAGGGTAATATAAAATTTATCTTTCACTATAACATTTAGCATAAAAGATGTATAAAATCGTACATATCCCCGGTGACGTCATGCCAGCTGACTTGAGACTGAACGAGGGAGCGTTGGTATGTTGAGAAGAGAAGGAGAAGAGACTTAAATATTACTGTATGTATGTAAAGCAATAACATTTCACAAAAAAAGGGAATTTCCCAATGAATTTAATGTAATGATAAAATATGAAAACAATCAATCAAATGCAATACAGAAAAAGTCTTAATTAAGCCAGTGTTCGGTGCGCCGAGTGAGACGGTCTAGTTGAACAATATTAACAAAATAGTAAATGAAAGAAGAAAGCTTTTTCACAATAAAAATTTAGGCATAAATGATTAACAAAATCATTCCTCATTGTGGTGATACACACTAACTTGAGGTACATTGAGGGAGCATTTATATTTTTGAGGAATGATGAATGAATTGATTACAAGTTATATGCATTGTGGTATTTTTGAGGAGAGAGGAGACAGTCAAAATCTTTATTATAATACGTACGTAAATGCAATTCCAATTCACATAAAAAATAAAATGTTATTTCACAATAAATTTAACATAATAATAAAACATGAAAGCAATAAAATGCAATACAGTAAAAAAAAAAAAAGAAAAAAAGCTTGCATGAGTCAGTGTTCAGTGCAATAATATGAGAGAGAGAGAGAGAGAGAGAGAGAGAGAGAGAGAGAGAACGACTCTGCTTCCCACTGACTTGTCTGCTGGGCTTGGATGATTATTCGCGCCCATTTCTTTTCTTCACTTACACTCGATTTGCCCAAATCACTGTTATTTTTGTTACGGTAAAATGTCAATCTAGTGACAATTGCTTTTACAACTTTTTACTAATGTAAAAGTAACTCGGCTCTGTAACAAAAAACTGCCACCACTTTGAGCTTCTGTATGCCTTTGATACTCCTTGTGAAAAGTTATTTTATCTCTTTCCTTTTTTTGCATTCTTGACTTATTACTTACTTGTTTGCAAAATCCTCATGTTTGTTTTAAAAGTGTGCCGTTTGCCAATATAGTAACTTGATTTATTGTGACATAATTAATCTCTTTCGTGCACTTCAGATCCAAGCGTAAACAAGCTGATTTCTCTCTCTCTCTCTCTCTCTCTCTCTCTCTCTCTCTCTCAGACGCAATCGAACACACACAGTATTGATTCCTTTGATTAACCGTTTTGCGCACAGCGCGATGAATACAATATATGAAATTTCGTTTTTGTGCTATCATATATCGCATTATTTATATATGATAATGATAATTTTTTACATTTCTGATGATTGCATACTAAACTTTAGCCAATGACAAAAAAAGGAGCCAAAAATGAACACTTAATCTTGAAAACTAAGCCCGCTGTGATTTTTTGAAAAAAATATTTTTTCTGCTTCCACGCTCACTCCGAAACACCTCCGGCACACGGGAGACAATATTTTTTTACCGCTTCGGCGTTTAAGGGTTAATATAAAATTTATCTTTCACTATAACATTTAGCATAAAAGATGTATAAAATCGTACATAACCACGGTGACGTCATGCCCAGCTGACTTGAGACTGAACGAGGGAGCGTTGGTATGTTGAGAAGAGAAGGAGAAGAGACTTAAAATATTACTGTATGTATGTAAAAGCAATAACATTTCACAAAAAAGGGAATTTCCCAATGAATTTAATGTAATGATAAAATATGAAAACAATCAATCAAATGCAATACAGAAAAAGTCTTAATTAAGCCAGTGTTCGGTGCGCCGAGTGAGACGGTCTAGTTGAACAATATTAACAAAATAGTAAATGAAAGAAGAAAGCTTTTCACAATAAAATTTAGCATAAATGATTAACAAAATCATTCCTCATTGTGGTGATACACACTAACTTGAGGTACATTGAGGGAGCATTTATATTTTTGAGGAATGATGAATGAATGATTACAAGTTATCATGCATTGTGGTATTTTTGAGGAGAGAGGAGACAGTAAAATCTTTATTATAATACGTACGTAAATGCAATTCCAATTCACATAAAAAATAAAATGTTATTTCACAATAAATTTAACATAATAATAAAACATGAAAGCAATAAAATGCAATACAGTAAAAAAAAAAAAAAGAAAAAAAGCTTGCATGAGTCAGTGTTCAGTGCAATAATGAGATGAGAGAGAGAGAGAGAGAGAGAGAGAAGTAGAGAGAGAGACGAGAGAGAGAGATTGAGGAAGAGAGAGAGAGAGAGAGAACGACTCTGCTTCCCACTGACTTGTCTGCTGGGCTTGGATGATTATTCGCCCATTTCTTTTCTTTCACTTACACTCGATTTGCCCAAATCACTGTTATTTTTGTTACGGTAAAATGTCAATCTAGTGACAATTGCTTTTTACAACTTTTTACTAATGTAAAAGTAACTCGGCTCTGTAACAAAAAAACTGCCACCACTTTGAGCTTCTGTATGCCTTTGATACTCCTTGTGAAAATGAAATTTTCATTATTAAAATGAAGTTTTATTGTATACTTACCGAACAATTATAGAGCCGTGATTTCACGAGCGGCAGGATACTAAATTCAAATTTAGCGCGTCGGCGTCGCCAACACTGGTGGTGATGACGTCATCTCCCTCCACTCGCGGGAGAACCAGGTACAACTGCCCAGGTGAATCCAATTCTTTCTGCCCGTCCGTCCACCTAAGGGGAGGAGGGTGGGTATAATCATAATTGTTCGGTAAGTATACAATAAAACTTCATTTAATAATGAAAATTTCATTTTTATTGTAGTGTCTTACCGAACAATTATAGAGCTGATTACACATTTATGGGAAGGTGGGATTCAGTGGACCACTAGTATTTTTAAATGGTTCACTTTATTGCAATACCAGTAAACACTCAAGGTGTCTGTTGTACCTTACCTTGTAAGAGAGGCTACAGCAGACTGTTATGCCTCTGGTCGGTGCTCTTCTTACTATTGTAGAGGAATTGGAATTTGACCAAAGTTAGCCTCTACAGGAGTGGAATCCTTCCGTAGTTCAAGCGAGTCAAGGCTGACTGACGGAGGATAGAAACAACAAAAGATTGCCCTTGCCCTGGGCTAAGACCAGAAATTCAATCATACAAAACATTTGTCACCAACACCAGATTTAAAAACATATATACCCAACCATTGTAAAATCTGACCTAACAGACTGGTGAGTATCCCAGGTACTCAGTACCCCAGCTTCCCTTGAACTCGACAACCTATTCAAGGTGAAAAGTTAGCATAGAGTGACGACCCCTGTGCCGTTTCTCCCAACACCATGCCAGAAACCGCCACCGGACCTAACGTTTTACAATTCTCGAAAACCGTTTCTATCTCTTTGAGATAATGACTCGCAAAAACCGAATTCGATCTCCAGAAACGTGCTCTGAAGAATCGAAGCTAAAGTATAAATTCTTTCTGAATGCTAAAGAAGTTGCCACTGCTCTAACCTCGTGAGCTTTAACTCTCAGAACGGAAAGATTGTCGTTCTCGGACTGCGAGTGAGCTTCCCTGATAAGCTCTCTAATAAAGAACGATATAGCATTCTTAGAAAGAGGACGAGAGGGATTTTGAACCGAGGTCCAGAGCTTAGAAGATTGTCCTCTAATACCCTTAGTGGCAAACAGATACTGCTTAATAGCCCCTGACTGGACATAAGAGCCTTTTCTTCCTCCTCATGTCCAACCAAATCAGATAAGTTCCTTACCACAAAACTCCTCGGCCAAGGATTAGAAGGATTTCTCATTTTGGCTAGAAAGGTCAAAGATACCGAAAATACAGCATTGCCTTGAGAGAAACCGACTCTTTGTCTATAGCGTGCAACAATTCGCTGACACGCTTAGCAGAAGCTAGTGCAATAAGAAAGAGTGCCTTCTTAGTCAAGTTCCTGAGTGAAGCCGACTTCAAAGGCTCAAACGGTGGCCCCATGAGGAACTTAAGCACCACATCTAAGTTCCAAGCCACTGTATCTTGCGGGAGCTTAGTGGTTTCGAAAGACCTAATGAGGTCCGACAGATCTGAATTGGAGGAAATATCCAAACCTCGATGTCGAAAAACCGAAGAGAGCATGGCTCTATATCCTCTGATCGTCGAAGGAGCCAGTTTCTTAGAGTTCCTAAGAAATAGCAGAAAATCTGCTATTTCTGTTTAAAGAGGTCGCAGAAGTAGAGAGACTTTAGCACTTCTACACCACTCTCTGAAGATTCTTCCACTTCCCTTGATAGAGTTTGTTAGAAGACTCTCTCCTACAACGAGCGATAGCTTCTGCAGCTCTTCTTGAAAATCCTTTCGCTCTGACAAGATTCCGGACAGTCTGAACCCTGTCAGAGCTAGAGCGGACAAGTTTTGGTGGAACCTCTTGAAGTGAGGTTGTTTGAGAAGCCACTTCTCTGGAGGAAGAAGTCTGGGGAAGTCTACTAACAACTGGAGAAGGTCCGGGAACCACTCCTTCCTGGGCCAAAAGGGAGCGATTAACGTTAGCGTTACATTGCTGTGCGACATGAACTTGTCAGCACCTCTCTTATTAGACCGAACGGAGGGAATGCATAAGCTTCCAGACCCGACCAATCCAACAGCATTGCGTCCACCGACCAAGCTAGAGGATCTGGGACTGGAGAACAAAAGAGAGGAAGACGGTTGTTCCTTGATGTCGCGAACAGGTCTATTGACGGTCGTCCCCAAAGGCGCCAAAGTTTCTGACAAATCTTGTGTCCAAAGTCCACTCCAGAGGTAACACTTGCTGTTGACGACTTAACTCGTCCGCCAGGACGTTCATCTTTCCCGGAACAAATCTCGGGACTAGCTGAACCTTCGCTTCGTTTGACCACAGGAGGAGATCCTTGGCTACTTCGTACAGAGAGAAAGACTGAGTCCCCCCTGTTTTCGCCACGTACGAGAGAGCCGTGGAGTTGTCGGAATGCACTGACACTACTCGACCTTCTACTAAGCTCCGAAACTGTCTGAGCCCCAAGAAAATTGCTAACAGTTCCTTTACATTTATATGGAACTTCTTCTTCTCCGACCAAGCTCCTGAAGTCCAGTTGATTTTCCCAGTAGGGCTCCCCAACCTGTGTCCGATGCGTCGGAAAAGAACTGTAGGTTCGGGAGGATGGGTCGTAAATCTAACCCTTCTTCCAACCTTGCTCGATGAGAGCCACCACCTTAGGTCCTCTTTTATTTGATCTGTGACAGGAAAGGTAATCGAGTCTGGTTGTGTCTTCCTGCACCAAGAGGCTCTCAGGAAAAACTGCAGAGGTCTCATGTGCAGTCTTCCCAACGTCACAAATTTCTCCACTGACGTCAATTTGCCCAGGAGCCTCATCCACTGATTGGCAGAACTTACCTTTTTGTCCAAGAACTCTCCTGAACTGTCTCCAGACAGCCTTGAACCCTCTTCGGGGACAGAAAAGCCCGAAAAACTTGAGCATTCAGAATCATCCCCAAATAAAGGATGCTCTGAGATGGAACCAACTGGGACTTCTGTTTGTTGACCAGAATTCTAACTTTCTGGCAAGATCCAGAGTTGTTCCAAGGTCCTTCATGCACCGACTCTCTGATTCCGACCGGAGAAGCCAATCGTCCAGATAGAGGGAGATTCTTACTCCTAATATGTGTAGCCAGCTTCCATAGGGGATAGAACCCTGGTGAAAACTTGAGGAGCGGTCGCTAGTCCGAAGCAAAGCGCCCAAACGAAACACCTTGCCTTCGAACAAATGAACCTCAGGTACTCGAGATTCGCGAGATCGGAATGTGAAAATAAGCGTCTTGCATGTCCAGAGAGACCATCCAATCCCCCTGTCTGATGGACTCCAGAACCGACCGAGTGGTCTCCATATGAAATTTTGTTTTCTGGACATGCAAGTTCAGGGCGCTCACATCCAAAACTGGCCTCCAGCCCCCTGATGACTTGGGAACTACAAAAAGGCGATTGTAAAAGCCTGGAGGAAAATCCCCTTCTATCTGTTCTATCGCTTTCTTTGAGAACAAGCGCTTCCACTTCTGCGGCTAGCGCCAGAAATTTGTCTGAGCCCGGAGAGTATGCCTGGAATGGAATTGGCACAGGTGAGAGCGAGGGAGGTTGAAACGAGAGGAATACGATAGCCGAACTTGAGTACTTTTTTTGCACTACCCAGGCTTCTGCTCCTATGTTTTTTCCCATTCTTCCAAAAAAGAGCCAGCCTGGCTCCCTCACTGGTGCATGAAGAACGAGCTTTCATTTGGAAGGTTTGTTAACCTTGGCCGAGGCCTTAGACTGAGGTCGCAAAATTCGATTTCGGCCGAAAGAAGCGCTTGGGTGGGTTTTTCTCCCTCGAAAAGGCGCTTGGGCCAGAGGAGAAACCGAAGGAACAGTCTCCACAGGAGCTTAGGTCTCTTAGTAGACTGTGCCAGTAAATCCGAAGTAGATTTCTTATCTAGCGCAGGACGAAATTGACAACACTACATCGTATGGAAAGAGGTTATCTTTCACAAAAGGAGCAAACAAGAGAGCCGACTTCTGTTGGGACGTAACCCTTTTAGAAGCAAAGGAGCACCAAAGTTGCCTTTTCTTAAGGGTACCAAAGGCGATGAGCGAAGCTAACATCACATCCATCCCTAATGGATTTGTCCGCACAGGACAGAACACCAATCCAATCCTCCGCTAACTCCTGAGAAAGAGAAGGACAGTCTTCGATCTTGGCGCTAAAGCGCCAATAGTCCAATCAAGGAAGCTAAAGACTTCCAAAAGTTTAAATTGATTCTTTACAACGTGGTCCAACTCAGGCGCTGTAAAGAAAACTTTCGCTGCGGCGAAAGCAGATCTTCTAGAGGAGTCATTAAACTGGAGAAGTCTCCCTGGGAGGAGGCAGAAACTCCCAGAGAAGGAGCTTCCCCAGTTACATAAAACCTATACCTCTTACGAAGCAACTTAGAGGGAGGGTAAGCAAAAAGAGCCTTCCCTAAGTCTCTTTTTCATAGACATCCATTTCTCCGTCTCTTTCAACGAATGTCTAACCGCTTTAGATAGAACAAGTTTTGGGAGGAGAGGGTCTGAAGTTTTCCTCCTCATCAAAAAAAGTCGAAGTTGGGGAGCGCGGAGCCGCTTTCTCAAAATAATCTGGATAAGATACCAGAAGAAATCTAAGGAGACGTGAATAACACGAGAGGTGATGTGAATCCTCCTCCTCTACTTCTTCTTCATTCTCCGATACCGCCGAAGAAGTAGACGGAACTACAACCGGATCTGAAGGTTTCGAACCACCCTTGGACTCATTCATCCAGTTGGTTAACATCTCTAACTGCTTGCGCAAAGGCGCCAGAGACGAATCAAAAACAGTTAACGTAGGCTTGGAAGAGCCTAAATGTTCACAGGAGGCGGAAAAAAAACTACTTGCGCCTCGCTCGGAGCCGCCGAAATTCGAGGCGAAAACAGGCGCATCAGGCGTAACAGACGAAAAAGCGCCTAAAGAAACACCCTTAGAACTGCTAGCTACAGCGCTAAAACCACAATCTCTACTAGTAGAT
>NC_087201.1:83927440-83948307 GCF_015104395.2 Macrobrachium nipponense
GAATGATGAACTTCTTGTCTGTAGGAAAGGCATTCATCTAGTATGCATGTTTCTGTTGACTTTGTGTTCTGTTCCCCTGGAAAGCTTGGCTCCACTGCAACGCTGTCTTGTTATCTCTTTCAATGAGACTGCAGTATTGGTCAAATATTAGTAGTACTTTGAGAAAGGGCAATTTTTGGAATTGATGGCATTGACGAAATGCTCTGCCAGGTCTCCACATGATGATATTTTTCCCTTGAAAATGGCCACCTCATGAGCTACTGCCATGGTATCGATGATTAGAAGCTCTATCAAGTGGTAAGTCATCCAATAAAAGTACATCAGCTTGGCCATTTTCAACTGACCCATAGTTCTCCAGATGGTGAATGAGCTGTGATTTGTCATTGCATGGATGCAACTAGCCATCTGGTGTCATCAGCATGTGATTGATTGGGGAAACTCGTATGTGCTAACAGCTTCCTTCAAGTCACCATCTCTGGACAATCGGGTTCAGGCTCAGAAGCCTTGACATTGAGTTGAAGCTTTCAAATAACTTGTTCCCCTCCAATCTTTGTGTGAGTAGATTTGTTTGTCATTCCAGCCTAGATGTTTCACTTACGTCATCTTTTCCCATAGGTTCTGATCACCGCAAATTCGTTCATACACAAATTCTCATATGCAGAAGAATCACGTTTCACCGTGCCAAGAATATTTTCCTGCACTCTTCTTTGATGATGATGTTTTTTTAGTGAGGTGTACAAGCTTATGTTCTGTGACATAACTTGTTTCTCCTACCTTAGAAGGATTTGATTTGTGAAGAACTTCCTTCAGGGCAAAGTACTTGTTTCTCATGCTGCTGAGTTTTGTCTGTGACAGTCATGGTGCCGAGTTGGAACATCAGATGTCAAACCAAGCTTTTCTTCAGTTTCCTTGGACAAACGTGAAAGCTTAGTTGTACTCAGACAATACTTAAGCAGGGTTTCAGGACTGGTGGTGATCCTGTCAATTCCTCAATCTGCTTTATGTGTTTTATTAACATCGTCTTATTGGGCCTGTCAACTCTGATGGCTGTGAAATTCACTCCCCCCTTTTGGACCCACCAAAGCTGCCATTCACAAACTCTTCACAGATGTCAGGATGAGTACCCTTTAGGCTGTACATACGGGCAATATATTCAGGAATGTGAATCGCATGAGTCCATTCCATTATGTGCGAAAAACCAAACACATATTTTCCAGTGATGCTAATTGGATGTCCCACACACCATGGTGTGTGCTACTTTGGAACAACAAGAAATTTTCAACTTGCTGCAAATACATCCGGACCCACCTAAACATAGGGTACTTCTGGCATTTTGAGTCAAATCACACACCAGTTTAGGTTTTGCTTGAACTTATGAATCTTTTGCACTAAGGCATGTGAACATTTGCCCAATACTATCACTGTGCGCTATGCATGCATTTAAGAGGATCACGGAAGATCTCTTAACTGCAGGTAGATATCCAGATGTTCCTCCAAGAATGGCTCAAAGTACAGATCTGAAAAATACCTGCAAGGTAATTTGGTGACATCCAACTGCTTGACTGAAGTGATTCCCGCTCAGTAGTATTTGACTGACAACAGCTAAGCCATAAAAGCCATTTTCAACCCACACCTCATCATGGCCATTTCCTTCGACAGTTTTCCAAAGACAATGCACTTACAAAAAACAAAAAAGCAAATGAACAAATTCTTGTAAAATTAGCTGCCATCTTGGATTTAGAGGTCTGTATATATCCTGTCATTCAAAATATTGAATGCCATGATTTTATTTCATGATACTATCATCTTAAGTCATCATTTGTGTTAATAATTAAACAAAATGATATTGTCATGATACAATAAGTTTGTTCATACTTACCTGACAGATATATATATAGCGTATTCTCTGACGACCGACAGAATTTCAAAACTCCCGGCAAACGCAGTGTTCGGCTAGGTGGTTAGTACCCATTCCCGCCGCTGGGAGGCGGATACCGGGAACCATTCCCATTTTCTATTCAGATTTTCTTTACCACTGTCCCCTGAGGGGAGGTGGGTGGGTACTTGATTATATATATCTGTCAGGTAAGTATGAACAAACTTTATTGTATCATGACAATATCATTTTGTTCATGACACTTACCTGCCAGATATATATATAGCTGAATCCACCATTGGAGGTGGGAAGGGACAGAATAGAAGGAGTTTTGGAAACATTTCACATGCAGATGATTGACATCTTGGTTCCCTACCTGTTAGCATAGCTGACTTCGTGATTACTGTCACCCAAGCCTGCTTCTGCTTAACTAGAATTTCCAGCTGTACAGCTGGATAGTTCTAGATGATCTGTCAACGGGAGCGTGACCACAATGTGACTAGACCATATTGACCATACTGAAGACAACGAAGCATAATAAAATACCACCTAACCTAGCCTCACTAAAGTTAGTCCCATAACTTTCAGGCTAATTAAAGGGAAGACCGCCTCAAGCGGCCAACCCTACGACCGTAAAAAACAAACCCATAATTAAAATCACACATCCATTTTCTAAAGGATGGGGTTCGTATTGCTTCTCGTCCCCCAATACTGTATCCGCGGAATGTATGGTCCAAGCGAGTAGCAATTCTCATATGTCGCCTTCACATCTCTGAGGTAGTGTGAGGCAAACACAGAGTTGCTTCGCCAAAATGTGGCACCCAGGATATCACTGAGTGCCATATTTTTTCTGAAAAGCCACCGAAGTAGCTACCGCTCTAACCTCGTGAGCATTAACTTTTAGCAGTTTAAGATCACCATCCGTGCAGGATGAATGAGCTTCCCTGATGGTATTTCTCAAGAAGAACGCCAGTGCGTTTTTAGACATTGGTAATTCCGGCCTCTTGACCGAACACCACGGGTTGTCTGACGGGCCTCTACATTGTTTGGTCTTTTCCAGATAAAATTTGAGAGCTCTGACAGGGCACAAAAACTCTCTCCGGCTCTCGTCCGACGAACTCTGATAACCCCTTGATATCAAAGCTTTTAGGCCAGGGGTTGGATGGGTTTTCGTTCTTCGCTAAGAACGAGGGGCTCAGCTAACACACCGCATTGTGTTCTCTGAAACCCACATGTTTAGTCATAGCTTGGATTTCGCTAACCCTCCTTAGCTTAGTTGCCAAAGCTGTCAGGAAAATAGCTTTCCTAGTTACATCTTTCAAAGAGGCAGCGTTGCATAGGCTCAAATGGGGCTGACATTAAAAACTTTAAAGACAACATCTAAATTCCATGAGGGAATCTTGTCTCGTGGGGAGCTTTTGATGTTTCAAAGTACCTCATAAATCGTGAAGATCTCTATCATTCGATAAATCCAAGTCTCTGTGTCGAAAGACCGTTGATAGCATACTTTTGTAGCCTTTAATCGTTGACACTGAACAGTTTGTCTATCTCTCTAAGATGTAAGAGAAAATCAGCAATCTGGCTCACAGAGTCGTGGAGGAGGAATATTTTTTCCTTCTACACCAACCTCTGAAGACAGCCCACTTCGATTGGTAGACAGCTTGGGAAGATGTTCTTCTAGCGCTGGCAATAGCTCTTGCCACCGATCTTGAAAAACCTCTCGCTCTGGCCAACTTTTGGATAGTCTGAATGCAGTCAGACTCAGAGCGGAGAGGTTTCCGTGATACCTCTCGAAGTGGGCTGTCTGAGTAGATCGATTTTTTCTGGAAGTGTCCTTGGGAAAATCTACCAGAAATGACATGGCCTCTGTGAACCAGTCGCTTGCAGGCCAAAAGGGGGCGATCAACGTCATTCTTGCTCCTTCCGACGCCGCAAACTTCCTTATTACCTCTCCCAGGAGTTTGAATGGAGGGAAGGCGTAGAGATCCATCCCCTTCCAATTCCAAAGCATGGCGTCTATTGCTATTGCTCCTGGGTCCTAGAACCGAGAGCAGTAAATCGGAAGCCTCTTCGTTTTTGCTGTCCGAAGAGGTCTACCAGTGGGCGTCCCCAAAGTTTCCACAACTCCTTGCAGATCTCTGGATGGAGAGTCCATTCGTTTGGAAGCATTTGATGTCGACGGCTGAGGAGATCCGCACGAACGTTCTGCTGTCCTGAAACGAACCTCGTTAGAATCGTTACATTTCTCAGCTTCGCCCAAAGTAAGATTTCCTCGTTATCTTGAACAGGGAGCGAGATAGGGTTCCTCCCTGTTTTTTGAGATATGCGAGCGCCGTGGTGTTTGTCCGAGTTGACTTGTACAATTCGTCCCACAATCCTTGACTCGAAGCATTGAAGTGCCAAACGAATCGCTTCTAGCTCCTTGAGGTTTATGTGCCAGGACCTCAGTTCCCCTCTCCAGAGGCCTGACACTTCTTCCTCCCCCAGTGTTGCTCCCCAGCCCGTCATGGACGCGTCTGAGAACAACACTAGGTCTGGGCTCAGAACTTTGAGGGACATCCTTCCGATAGCTTTACGGGATCGGACCACCACTTCAAATGCTCTTTGATCGATTGAGGGATTCTCAAAATCTCGTCTAGGTCTTTCTTGTTCTTCCAGTTGTCTGCTAGGAAAAACTGAAGCTGTCTGAGGTGCAGCCTTTCCCAGAGAAACAAATTTCTCCAGCGAGGAAATGGTCCCCAGCAGACTCATCCATTCCCTCGCCGAGCATACTTCCTTCTTCTATAAGAAGACCGATACTTATCTAAGCTTTTAGCTGACGTTCTATGGAGAAAATGCTTGAAAAGCCACTGAATCCATCTGAATCCCCAGATACACGATGGACTGTGTGGGAATCAGATGGGACTTCTCGAAGTTGACCAGAAGGCCCAGGTCCTTCGTCAGCTGTAATGTCGTATGTAGGTCTCCAGACACTGTTCCTTTGACGTGGACCGGATCAGCCAATCGTCTAAATAGAGTGAGACTCTTATCTTTGAGAGATGGAGCCATCTTGCTACATTTCGCATCAGAAGCGTGAATATCATAGAAGCTGTACTCAGCCCGAAACAGAGAGCTCTGAATTGGAAGACCTGTCCTTTCAGAACGAATCTGAGGAACTTCCTGGACCGAGGATGTATCGGAACATGGAAATAGGTCATCTTGGAGATCCAAGGACACCATCCAATCTCCTGGTCTCAGGGAAGCTAAACAGACTGTGCAGTTTTCCATCTGAATTTTATTTTCCTTACAAAAAGATTCAGCCTGCTTACGTCTAGGACAGGTCTCCATCCTCCCGAGTGCTTCGGAACAAGGAAAAAAGAAAAGCCTGTTGTAGAAGCCTGGGGAGTTTCCGTGACACGACTCTTTCTACTGCTCTCTTTTCCAACATCTGATCCAAAGGTCTAATAAGATCTGTTGCTTTGAATCCTGATAAGAGGGCGAAAGGTCTATTGGTTCTATGCTGCTTAATGGTGGTTTCGATAGAAACGGGATTTGTAACCTTTCCTCGATCACTTCGAGTGACCAAGAGTTCGCCCCTCTTATCCTCCATGCTTCGGCGAATAGCGCGAGTCTCGCCCCGACTGGTGTCTGGAGGGCCGAAAAGTCATTTCTTTCCCCTGGTTTTTTGAGGGGGCTCTGACCCCTAGGGAAACTCCTCCCTCGAGCAGCAGCTCTTGAAGAGGCTCTTCCACGAAAGGGCTTATAATTCTTCCTAGAAGCTTGCGTGGTTCTTGAAGACATCTGATCAGCAGGGACGTTCGAAGACCGAGACAATAAGTCCTGCGTCGCTCGTTCTTGGAGATTTACTGATAATCCTTTACCATCGATTGCGAAAAAAGATGAGCAGAAAAGGGGAGCGAACAACAATTCTGCTTTTTGCGCTGGCGACACTGACTTAGCTGTGAAGCTACAGAAGAGTGCGGCGTTTCTTCAGGGACTCCCGACGCAAAATGTGATGCCAGTTCGTCGGAGCCATCTCTTACTGCTCTGTCCATGCATGACAAAATACTCGCTAAGTCCTCCAATGAGATGGAATCTGGGCTTCTAGACTGAACATCCAAGACGCCCAGACACCAATCTAGAAAGTTAAAAACTTCCAAAGTTTTATAAAGGCCTTTGAGATGGTGATCTATCTCCGACATTGTCCACGAAACTTTCGCTGATGCCAGGTAAGATCTTCTAGGAGCTTCCACTAAGTTGGCGAAAATCCCCTTGTGCGGAAGCGGGGATTCTCCAAGCTGCTTCCTCTTCTGTCTCGTACCACTTCCCCGATCTTCCACTAAGCCTTGTGGGGGGAAGTGCAAAAGAAGTCTTTGGCCCTTTGTCTTTTTTGGATTCCATCCAATCATGGATTCTTTTAAAAGCCCTTTTAGTCGAGAGCGAGGTGGCCATTTTGACAAAATTTGGAGTCTTCCTTGCCTTCGAAGAGGTTAGTTGCGAAGGTGGAGAGAGAGGAAACTGGAGCTCGGAACTTCTCGGGAAACAAATCTTTTAAAAGACGAGTCAGAGTCTTATAATCCACAGAGGATGAGGTTGTAGGATCCTCCTCCTCTTCCGAAACAGCCTCGCTTGACGATTTATTCTCTAATGGAGACATAGCCTTATTCTGCATTGAACGAGAAGAAACCAAAGTTTCATCTCCCTTTCGAACCGTAGGTTTTGTGTTTGAATCAATTTTGAAGAGGAGAGGCCTGCTATGTCTCCTAACCTTGACTTTCTCTCCGAATTTTCCAAACTGACGTTCATACGATTTCTCTTGACGAGCACTGATATTGTAGTTCCTACTACCTTGAAGCATATGGCGCTTATCCTTCTGACTAGCGACCTGTTCTTTTCTGCTCAGGATAACTTTATGCATCGGACGCCTAGCGCCCTCAAAAGCGTCCTCATTTGCGTCCTGGAAAGCGTCCTCATTTGCGTCCTGGAAAGCGGTCCTCATTTGCGTCCTGGAAAGCGTCCTCATTTGCGTCCTGGAACGCGTACTGATATGAAGGACGACGAGCGTCCTTACTAGCACTACGCCTCGCGTCCTCAAAAACGTCCTCATATTCATCTTCATATCCTTCCTCTGAACTAATATCGTGCGTCTGAAGTCTCTCCAGCCGACGTTTCCGACCCCGACCGTCCCGAGAAGCGTCCTTACGAGCGTCCTGGTTAGCAAAGCGTTTGTTTTGTTGAATATGCTCTTCCTGTAAGTCAAGATCCATTCCTCCCAATTCTATTCCTGAGCGATCCTTCTGAACGTTCTTCGACTCTGGGAAAAGACGACGGCGGCGGCCGCCTGTGCGGCAACCTATTGTCTTTATCTTTACCGCCAATACTTCTAGAGACTCTCTCAGCAGGACTGCTTGCGCGTTCCTGATTGAGTCGACGAGGTCTAGAAGGCGACGGATCAGACGAAGACGAAGAACGAAGAGAAGCCGCAGGAGAACGTCTAGATTTCTTGACGGGTAGCCAAAGATCTTTTTTACGACTACGTGATCTTTCCTCTTTCTTGGCGAAAAACGTATCCAACTGTGACGAATCGCTTCGAGAGTCTTTTTTGATGGTGAAGAACCATATGATGGAATGAACCTTTGAGAGAAGAATATGGGCGAGGGGACGCCTTCTTCCTTCTCTCCGGACTCGAATCAGGACGCTCAGGGAAAAGCGTCCTAAATCTCTTGTGCGGGATACTGTCTTCGAAGTCTTCCGGAGAAGACCGAAGCGTAATCGAGGCGGAGGACGCTCTCGATCTCCCGATGAAGCGTCCTCTTCCATCATACCTTTCCTCAGAGGTCGAGAAAGACGATGGCCGCCAGTGCGACGTCTTACGTCTTCCTTACCACTCCCACTTGGAGAGGCTGCGTACTCTTCCGTAAGACCTTTCCTAAGAGGGCGAGAAAGACGATGGCCGCCAGTGCGACGTCTTACGTCTTCCTTACCACTCTCACTTGGAGAGGCTGCGTACTCTTCCGTAAGACCTTTCCTAAGAGGGCGAGAAAGACGATGGCCGCTTGTGCGACACCTTACGTCTTCCTTACCACTCTCAGTCGGAGAGGTCTTCCGAGATTCCCACCCCCGGTGAGGTGAGGACGTCTCGGAGGAAGAGAAGCATTCCTTCAAGATTCGCGCTTGCGCGCGATCTTTGGCAGCCTGGGATGCGTCTTCAGGATTCTGCGAAGGACGCCAGGACCGGTGTTTAATTCCCGTAACCCTCCTTCGGCCTTCGACATGTCCATTCCCTGTGTTCTGGGAGTCCGACAGAGGTCTCAACCTGGAGGCATTATAGGACCGATCTGACGCCCCCTCCACTTCACTAGGGGCACTAACATTATCACTACACTTTTTGCCACATTAGATTGTAGCACTTTCATTTTCGATCAAGGTTCCGAATCAATTCTAAAATGGTAGAAAGGGCATTCCCTTCGGTAACAATCACTTCCTTATCTGAAGGAGAAATTATAGGGTTATGCGTAGCATGTTCTACATTTATGTTAGATTGAGCAACTTTACTTTGACTTTTAACAGAAGCCAATCCTGGAGGAAGACCTCCTAATTCTGTCAAGCTCAAGTCTACGAATGTAAGATTCATAGCCTTCCATTCGACATCAGTTAATACTTCACATTCTTTGCACCTATCATCCAACAAGCAAACATGCCCTCTACAATTCACACACACTGTGTGAGGATCTACCGAGGCTTTTGGTAGCCTCACCTTACATTCTTCTACACCACACAGGGCCCTGAAACTAGTAGAACTAGATCCAGACATCTCAATTCTAAGAAAAATCAAAGCCAAAATCAAAATCCAAACCACAATAGCGTATGCCAAATCACTAAGCCAAGTCCGAAACCAAAAGACAATCCAAATACTCAAGTGACAAATGAAGTTTTCGAAATCCTAAGCGGAGGTCTGTAAACAGATGTTTACCGACAGGCGACAGAAGAAAATCTTGAATAGAAAATGGGAATGGTTCCCGGTATCCGCCTCCCAGCGGCGGGAATGGGTACTAACCACCTAGCCGACCACTGCGTTTGCCGGAGTATTTGAAATATCTGTCGGTCGTCAGAGAATACAGCTATATATATATCTGGCAGGTAAGTGTCATGAACAAAATATACTGTATAAAGGGCTTACAATTTGCAAAGATGGGCAAAATATCTATATTTTAAGCCGAAAATTCAAGATGGTCACCATTGTTCCAAGATAGCATTAAAAAAATGCCATTTGGGAGGAAGCAGCTGGCTGTGTCGGGTACTCATGTACAAGTCTCTCCAAGACCCACAGTCAGTGATGGGTAGTCTTCTCTCTGTCATGACAGGGGTGCAGGGTGAGAGGAGGGACAGAGCTGTGTTGGTGCCTCGGACCCACCTGTGAAAGCCAGGAATGGCTATTCTTCTGGTGCCAGGATCAATGTCACTGTCCCTTGGGACAAGGCATCTGAAGGAGCTAGGAGGTGGTTCTCTGTGAAGTCCTCTTTGTGAGGTTCAATTAGGGAAAAGATAGATGTGTAGTAAGATGTGGCAAGTTCTGGCCAGCTTTTACTGCATAAAACTCTGTTCAACTTTGGGGCGCGCGTTCACACGGGACAAGCAGCATTTTAGGAAATGAAGGTTTCGTTTGACAGAGTGAGAACACCGCAAGTTCAGAGAAGAACGGGAAGAACAGTCAAACCTCTTTCTTTCCATCCACAGGCAGTCCCCTCTTATCAGCAATCCGGTTTTATGGCCCTGATAACCAGTTATAAGCACCATTATGGTGCCATAAATTGTGAAGTTTCAGTTAATGGCGATTTTCGCTTATTGGTACAAACCTTGGAAAGGAACCCCCACCGATAACCGGGGACTCCCTGTACTTCCTGGTTACACCAGGATGAACAAGAGATTAAGAGAAACTCTATGGCATTTACTCCCCAGAGTTCAAATCCGAGACTGTTTTTGGTTCAATCTTAGGATCTTACCAAACATACATCAATGTACTTAGGATGGATAGCTCAGAGAAGTTTGCATGCCTCTCCAGTGATACTGTTTTGGGAACAACCAGTTCAGCTTGAATTAGCTGTCTTCGGCGACCTGTTATCTCTGTAGAAGCCTTCCTTCGGGACAACTTCACCTTCGCTCTCTTCATTAGAGAATGAAGGTCTGCTTCCCATCCTTATTCTTGTCCCTCGAATGAAGAAGAATTAGGCTGAAGTGTGATTTAAAGAAGCCTACAAATATGCTAGTATATTTCTCTCACGACATGTTTCTCTTATCAGTTGCATCATCTGAGTAGTAGGCACATATCTGTAAGTTAACTCTTCTAGTATGTGACCGAGATGAATTGTATCTTCTCTTAATCAACTTGAAACTCAGGACAGCCTTTTAGGCCTCCCAAGAGTTACCGGTTTTGATTTTGAGAAAACTAGTGGTATTGTTTCCCAACAACACCACAGCATTTGCATTATCACCGAACAGAAGGGTTTTCTTCTTTCCCATTTTGGTTAAAATGCACATGCTCGAGTGTATCTTCTTTGCGCTCGATGGTTCTAAACCAAATGCATTCCAACATGGAATGCATTACCAGGCAACTCAGTATAAGGAGTTGAGCAAGGGGCAGAGTACTGCCTTTTTTCTGAGATTCTATTCTTCTTAGTATTATTTCTCCTTTGTCAAGGATTAACTACCAATTCGAATCTCGCCGCCCAGCCATCACAGACTTAGGTCTCTGGTCTGGCTGGCTTGGAATTCTCGCATAAGGCCAATATCTCTTGCTCAGCATTTGCGTATTGAACAAAAGTTGTAGTCTTCAGTTCCATCGCACCTGCCCCATCGGCCGCTGCGATGCCGCAGAATGATTTTGAATTTTGTCTTCTAATATACATTTCCTAATACTAGATAGATAGCAAAAGGACATAGGAGAAGAGGAAATACCAAAAGAAACACAGGACAAACCTACGAAATTCCCTCGGTAATTTCAAGCGTAAACGGAAATTCTGGATGAATACATACGTCTCATCTTAACATTAAAGGGCGAAAATATGTAACAAGGGTGTTGGACCACCCTTGCCTCTCACCTGTAACACGAAGCAGAAAGGCGGGTATCAAGGCTATCACAAAAAAATGGGTTTGCGTATTAATCATTCAAAATAATGAAATGGTTTGCATATTAATCATTCAAAATGATATTGTTAAACTACAATAAAGTTTTGTACATACTTACCTGGCAGATATATACTTAGCTATAGTCTCCGACGTCCGACAGAATTTCAATCTCGCGGCACACGCGACAGGTAGGTCAGGTGGTCTACCTTACCCGCCGCTGGGTGGCGGGCGTATGAACCAATCTATCTCTCCAGCCAGATTTTTTTCTCTTTCACCTGTCTCCTGAGGGAGGCTGGGTGGGCCATTAGACGTATATATCTGCCAGGTAAGTATGTACAAAACTTTATTGTAGTTTAACAATATCATTTTTGTACATGAACTTCCCTGCCAGATATATACTTAGCTGATTGGCACCCTTGGTGGAGGGTAAGAGCAGCTAAAGTAATAAGGAGAGATAAGAAACAACTGATGTTGTAGGATATAAATAACCTTGGTTCTTACCTGTTCAGGCAGAAGACTTCATTGATATTATCTCTGAGTCTGCGTTGCCTGGAGAGCTACAGCTAGGACGTGACCTGATGCTGAAAGACTCTCGGATCTACCACTGGATATGTGATCCCTTTATGTGGTAGAATCCAAGTCGGATCCTGTTAAAAAAGGGAGGAGTCGTCCCTATCTTAACAGGTCCTAAACCACTACTACTGCAAGGAGCCACACTCATCAGACCACCTAACCAAACTACTAAAGATTAGTATTACGACCTAAAGAGATGCCTTCATGCATCCTCTTTAAGGCAACCAACACAACAAATACAAGGGGGAAAAATTTATACTACTAAACAGGATGAGTTCCAGCTCCCTGCCCCAGCACTGAATCCGCAGATACGTACGGGACCCCCAAGGCGAAGCATTTTTCGTAAGTGATTCTCACATCACGTAAGTAGTTGGTTCGCGAACACTCGACTGACATCTCCAGAATGTTGTCTCCATCAGATTTCGCACGGACATATTCTTGTTGAAAGCAAGAGAAGTTGCTAACGGGATCTTAACTTCGTGTGTGGCTTTCACTTTAGAAGCCTAAGATGTTCTTTTCTCTGCAGGATCCAGTGTGCTTCTTTGATGAGGCTTCTCAAGAAGAAGGACAATGCGTTCTTCGACATGGACGAGTAGGGTCTTTTACTGAACACCACAGGACCTCTCGGTTGGCTTTCAGTTGCTCTTTTCTTCTAAGGTAGTATTTCACCATTCTCACTGGCAAAGAGTTCTCTCTCGGGTTCTTCTCCTACCAAAGAAGATAACCCACGAATCTCGAAGTTCTTGGGCCATGGACTTGATGGGTTCTCATTCTTTGCAAGAAAACCAGGAAGGAAAGAGCAAATGAGAGAGTCCTCCTTAAAACCCACATTACCATCAATCGCCTGAAGCTCACTCACTCTTCTGGCGGAAGCTAGAGCCATCAAAAACAGAGTCTTCCTGGTAAGGTCTCTGAATGAGGCTGAATTAGGGGGTTCAAACCTAGAGGACCCAAGGAATTGAAGGACTACATCCAAATTCCAGCTAGGTGTCTTAGGATACTGCATTTTCGTTGTATTAAACGACCTAAATAAGGTCCTGTAGGTCCTTATCTTCCGATAAGTTGAGGCCCCTGTGCCTGGAAGACATTCGCCAACATACTACGATAGCCTTTAATCGTCGAAACGACTAAGCCACATTCTTGTCTTAAGAATAAAAAGAAGTCTGCAATTTGATTCACAGAGGTACTGGAAGAGGAAACGTTATTCCTCTTGCACCATCTTCTGAAGACATCCCCACTTCGATTGGTACACTCGTAATGTGGAAGACCTCCTCGCTCTAGCGAGTTGCCTTAGCAGCTGCTGACGAAAAGCCTTTCGCTCTGACAGTTTCTGGACAGTCTGAAGCCAGTCAGACTGAGAGCGGGGAGGTTTTTGTGGTACCTGTCGAAGTGGGGCTGTCTGAGTAGATCGCTCCTTAGAGGAAGCGATCTTGGAAAATCCACTAGCCATTCCAGCAACCTCTGTGAACCAATCTTGTGCTGGCCAAAAGGGAGCTATCAAAGTCATCCTCGCGGAATCTGACTCTGGCGAACTTTTTTAAAGTAACACCCCAGAATCTTGAAGGGGGGAAAACGCGATACATCGAGTCCTTTCCAATCGAGTAGGAGAGCGTCTATCCCTATTGCTCCTGGATCCGAGATGGGAGAGCAATACAGATCCAGTCTTTTGTTCTTTGCAGTTGCAAACAGGTCTAAGAGAGGCCTGCCCCACAACTTCCAAAGGCTCTGGCAAACATCTTGGTGCAGAGTCCACTCTGTGGGAAGGACCTGATCTTTCCTGCTGAGGAGATCTGCCCTTACATTCCTTTCTCCCTGTACGAATCTGGTGAGAATTTTTATCCCCCTTTCTTCTGTCCACAGAAGAAGATCTCTTGCTGTTTCGTACAGAGAGAAGGAATGCGTCCCTCCCCCCCTGTTTCCTGATGTATGCCAGAGCCGTGGTGTTGTCCGAGTTTATTTGCACAACTGCTCCTGTCACATCTGATTCGAACTCCTTCAGAGCAAGCCACACGGCTATTAGTTCTTTCCTGTTGATGTGCCAGGAAGACTGGTCCCCCATCCAGGTTCCTGACACCTCCTTGTTCCCAGAGTCGCCCCCCAACCTGTTTCCGACGCATCTGAGAACAACACCAGGCTGGGTCTAGGGATTGAAGAGGCAGTCCCTGCGAGAAACTTGTCGGGATCCGCCCACCATGCTAACTCCTTCTTGATTTGAAGAGTAATTGACAGGGAGAACTTCAAATCCTGAGAAGGACGACTCCAATTCCGATGAAGAAAGAATTGGAGCGGTCTCAGGTGCAACCTTCCTAGGGAAAACAAATTGCTCCAGTGAGGAGAGCGTCCCCAGCAGACTCATCCACTCCCTCACTGTGCATACTTCTTTCCCTAAGAAGGTTGTTACTTTTTCGAGTCCCCGGGCTATCCTCCTGTGACGGAAAAGCCCGAAAACTCAGAGAGTTCATCTGGATCCCCAGAGATAAACGCACTCTTGAGCGGGAATCAGACTTGACTTCTGCAGATTGACCAGAAGTCCTAAGGAATAAGTCAAATCCGGGTTTCTTCAAGTCCTTCAGACAACGATCTCTGGAATTGGCCCTTATAAGCCAATCGTCGAGATAGAGCGAAATCCTCACCCCTTCCAGGTGAAGCCATTGTGCCACATTCCTCATGATGGCCGTAAAGACTTGGGGGGCCGTGGAGAGGCCAAAACACAGGGCCCTGAATTGGAAGATTCTTCCCCCCATCATGAATCTTAGAAACTTCCTCGAGGAAGGATGGATTGGTACGTGGAAGTAAGCGTCCTGTAAGTCCAAGGACACCATCCAGTCCCCTGGACGGAGTGCTGCTAACACCGAGGCAGTGGTCTCCATCGTGAACTTCTTCTTTTCGACGAAGAAGTTCAGGGCGCTTACATCCAACACCGGTCTCCATCCCCCTGAGGATTTCGGAACTAGGAACAGGCGGTTGTAAAAGCCTGCCGAAAGATGATCTGCCAAGTCGGAGGGCTTGATTCATGATGGGGTCCCTGTATCTGGCCGTCAACTCCCTCGGGGTATTCGTCAAGGGAGGCCTCGAAGAGAACGGGATTAGATAGCCCTTCTCAAAATTGACAGGGTCCAGGCATCTGCGTCTTTCTGGGCCCAGACTTCTGCAAACTGTAAAAGCCTGGCGCCTACAGTTGTCTGAAGGACTTGAGTCTTACTTGGAGGTTTGATTGACTTCGTAAAAGTCCTCCCTCTTCTGTTTGGTTTCCGACCTCTGAACGAAGAGGATCTAGAGGTAGATGCCCCTCGAAAGGGTTCCTGAGAGGTCGGCTTAGCTTTCTTTGTCTTAGTCTGGAAGGTAGGGCGCGGCTTCCTTGCAGACTGTGCTAGAAGGTCCTGCGTAGCTTTGGCAGAGAGAGCCTTCGAAATGTCTTGAACCAGGTGTTTAGGAAACAGCTGTGTAGAGAGAGGGGCAAAAAGCAAAGACGATCTCTGAGCATGTGAGACCGACTTTGTTAAAAATGAGCAAATTACTGATTTTTCTTCAAGACCCCTGCTCCAAACAGTGAAGCTATTTCGCTGGCCCCATCTCTCACCGATTTATCCATACAGGATAAGACACAATTCAAATCCTCCGGAGAAAAAGTGTCCGGTCCTTGAGTTTTCTTGCTAGGACTCCGAGGGACCAATCGAGAAAGTTGAAAACTTCCAAGACTCTAAAAAAATGCCTTTTAGAATGTGATCCATTTCATTCATTGCCCACGTAGTTCTGGCCGAATTCAAAGCTGATCTTCTAGTGGCGTCTACTAGTGCCGAAAAATCTGCGTCAGCTGAAGACGGAAGGCCCAGTCCCAAGGGTTCTCCTGTCTCATACCAAAATCCTGTCCTTCCTGAAAGCTTCGACGGAGGGAAGGCAAACATTGTTTTCCCCAGCTTCCTCTTTAGTACGCATCCATGAACCGAAACTCTTGAGCGCTTTCTTCATAGAAAGAGTCGGCTTCATTCTCACACGAAGATCCTTTCGTTGCTTCGCTGTGGAGAACAACGAGTGTGGAGAAGGAGGAGCAGTAGGGCTCAAAGACTCTCCGAACTCCTGAAGGAGAAGTTCTGTGAGCTTCTTGTACGAAGAAACTGTTGCCGATGTATTAGTTTCTTCCTCAGAGGCTTCCTGGTCTTCTTGAGGAGGAGAACGGGGATGAGGATCCTTATGAGAATCCTTAGATGATTTTCCTAGCTGGGGTACAGTGCGATGAAGGAGACAAACGTCTTGAATGAGGAGAAGATTCCAAAGTAGAAAGGCGTACAGGAGAACGACGAGTTGTAAAAGAAGGACGCTTATCCGAAAATTCTTGTCTAAACTCGCATTCTCTAGAAAGACCACGTCTATCCCTAGGGAAACTACGAGAGGGGAGAGCGCCTGCTAAGATCCTGTCGCCGATCGTGAGGAGAGCGGCGGTACTAGGCGCCGAGCGCCTATCTGTCACAGGGCGCTTAGTGGAATCCTGGCGCCTACCAAGCGGCGAAACGTTGCTAAAAATAGGGCGCCTTTCAGGAGCAGGGCGCTTTAGAGGCTCTTGATGCCTACGAAGCGGAGAACGGCTGCTACGCTCCGAGCGCTTAAACGAAACAGGGCGTTCTGCGAGATCTTGGTCCTTACCAAGGGGAGAACGTCTGTAAGGCTCCGAGCGCCTAACAGAATCAGGGCGCTTGAGGCGTTCTTGACTTCTAGCAAGAGGAGACCGATCAGGAGAGTAGGGAGTCTCGAGAACGAAGAGCGCCTACTAGGAGAACGAAGCAAACGAGGATCAAGGTGTCTTTCTCCAGGAGAACAGCTACTAAACGAATGACGCTTACCAGGAGCAGGGCTCCTACTAGACTCTTGATGTCTTACAGGGGAGGAGCGAACTCCGTGCGATGAGCGCCTACCAGTCACGTTATCCGACGCCCGACTACAGTAGTCGGAAGGAGAAGTGCGCCTACTTTCAGAAGGGCATTCCCTAGGTTCTCTGAGAAGACGAGGAGAAGAAAGAAGAGACGGAGAGACGAACCAAGTCTTCTATGACCTGAGCGACTCTCTCTTCTTGCACGAACTCTAGAAGAAGGAGAAACAGAAGGGGCTGAGCGTCTACCCGAGGCAGGAATCCGATTTGAGGAAATATCTTCATAGTCCAAGGAGCGCCTATCCGTCGAATGGCGTCTCGACACCTCCGAGCGGGAGTGGTGTTCCTCTCGTGAAATGTTACGATGAGTAGAAGAATCCTCAAAAGAAGGAGAACGCCGATTACAAGGAGAGCGCTCTTCCGACGAAACGCGCCTCGATCTCTTGATCGGGAGAGACAAATCCTTCCTTCTACGCGATCTCGATGCCAAGGAGTCCGCCAAGGCTGTGATCTGAGCTTGTAGGCCCGCTAGTACTCGAGAAGGAGAGTCCCCAGGATCTTCTTCCGAAGCAAGCTCAGCGCGAGGCGCGGGAGAAGGAGGGCGATCACCGGATCTCCTAGGCTTCTTTGCTTGCAAGGAAGCTACATCAGAAAAGTCTTCTGGGCTGGACGCTAACGTACTGAAGGGAGCCTCCGCAGCCCTCTTCAACGGGCGTGACGCCTCCTTAGAGCCACCCACGCTTCGGCGAAGGAGAAGAGGATGACGAAAAACACTGGCGAAGAATATTCTTCTTCTTACGATCCAAGGCAGCCTGGTAGCGAACTTCAGGATCTGCCGAGGGGACGCCTGACCGGTGGGGGCTCTCCCTAGCCCTCCTGCGGCTTTCGACTTTCCTCCTCCACTGGAACTGGGAGTCTGGAAGAGGTCTAGGCCTGGAGGCACTAAGGAGCCGGTCAGACGCACCCTCCACATCACTGGGTACACTGCACTTATCATCACTAAACACTCTTACCTTGCTCAGTACGAAGATTCTTGTCTTCCTTAGAACACAAGGAAGCTTTTGAGGCCGCCGCCGTCCGAAGACGAATCTAACGGCTTCGGTGCGGGGAGCAGGAGCTGAGACCTGGGAGGAAGGTTCTAAAACTACATTAATGTTAGTTCATTCTCACTCATTCTCGACCTGCTCGAGCTCCTTGAAGAAGCTTTACGTACCCTATCCCTTTCAAGTTTCCTAATATAAGAAGAAAGAGCCTTATATTCATCTTCGTTCAAAACCTCACACTCTTGACACGGGTTACTAAACGAACATTCATTCCCCCTACATTTAACACAGAAATGTGAGGGTCCACCGCAGCTTTCGGTAACCTCACCTTACATCCATCGGTCACACATACTCTAAACAAAACCGGAGTTTTTGGAAACAGAATCAAAATCAGACATTCTACAGAAAATCCCAGCGCAAAGTCATAACGGTCCACAATCAGCGTATGCCAAGCCAACATAGAGCGAATACGTCACCAAAATGTTCAAATCAATCTCCAGGCAAGCGAGAAATGAAGAATATATCGGAAGAAACGACAACAGTTGTTATCGCTTCAGCGACAGAAAAAAAATCTGGCTGGAGAGATAGAATTGGTTCATACCCCGCCGCCACCCCCCACGGCGGGTAAGGTAGACCACCTGACCTACCTGTCGCGTGTGCCGCGAGATTTGAAATTCTGTCGGACGTCGGAGACTATAGCTAAGTATATATCTGGCAGGGAAGTTCATGTACAAAATACAAATTAAAGATCCCACCAGGAAAATGGTACATAACGGCTAGTCAGCAAGAGCTCACAAAGTGGAGTGTTTACATCAGGGCAGGTGGGCCTACCCGCCAACCAGACAGTAGTTGCTGCCTAACCACCTTATTTAAGAATTTAACACCCATATTCCAGCCTATGCTGAAAGTAATTCCTTATGTCAAGGACCGAGGGTTTGTGTATCTTGTAGGAACAAATATATTCTCATATACAACTCTTCTTCTTGTCAGTCTGTCTAGGTTAGACCATGAAACCTTACTGTAGTAGAGGATATGAACTTTTCCAAAGACAGATATTCACTAATTTAAAGTAAATGCTATACAGTACACCAAATAATTATAATTCTTTAATGACGTAGTATACAATAAATGCATAGGTAAACAGAGTACAATAAACAAAATGAAATCTTAGGCTACAGTGCTGAGGCTGACTAGAACTGGCTAGGCAAATTCTGTTCTGACATTCACCATTCCCTTTGGACCTACTTGTGGTTAAGAAAGAGATTACATACTGCATTCAAATCACATCTTGTCAAATAAGCTACAGCCCACAAACTCATAAAACATCATGAACATAAGTTGACAGTACCAGTGGAGAAAACATCAATGGTGTTTTGGCAAGTGTAAAAATTCAGAAATAAAGCGTAAATATTCAGAAGACATTGTGATATAAATGAAGCTTAAGTGTTTCCTCCTACAACTAACCTCGACTTTTTAAACAAGCACGCAAATCTGTGAATCTTTTTCCAGAAGCCACGCATTGAGAAACTATTTTAAGTTAATCATCACTATTCCAAGGCTGCCACTGAAATTAGCATAGGGCACACATAAAACCAAAAATGTTAAATGCTGAAAATGTTAACCATTCATCATTAAAAAAAGTATTACATTTACTTCATGTGCTTCACAGTAAATATTCAAAACATGAGACAGCATCACTAAACATCACAATTTTTAAAAGTAAATTGTGTTTTTTTCTAACTATACAAACCTGAGGTTCTTTACATTAGGAATTACTTTCAGCAAAGGCTGCAAAATGGCCGTTGAACTTTCAAACAAAGTGTTTAGAAAGTTAACTACTGCCCGGTAGTTGGGAGTCTCGTCCCAACTGGACATAAACATTCCAACTTGCAACATCTTGCCATGCATCCGAACTGGATTCCATCCCAGGGGTGGGATGAGCCACAAAAAGAACCACTGTCTCCTCAGAGAGAGGGATTCCCTTAGAAGTTCTGTAGAACTTTCAAAGGAAACCTCTTCCCCACTTTGCCAGGTGTTTGAATCCTCAGAGGCAAGACCTCATGAAAACATGTCTGCATTGGAAGACGACCGAAAGCAAAGTGGAATGTTTACATCCAGGCAGCGGGTCTCCCGGCCTCAGACAGTAATTACTGCCTAACCACCTTTTTCAAGAGTTTTAACGGCCGTGTTCCAGCTTTGTCGTAAAGCAATTCTCAGTGTACTGGACCGAGGCTTTGCATATTGTGTTGGAACAACGAGGAGTCACCCCTCTCCCTGAGAAAAATTTCCCCCTCAGAGTGAGAAGAGGCCGCCAGAGGGAGGTTACCCTGGTCATCCCATCCCCCATCATCTTCATTCGATGAATCAGATGAAAGAGGCGAAGGAGTTTTCACCCTAAGGAATTTTCTCCAGAAGGAGAAACATTAAGAAGGGGAAGCTTGCTGAGAGAGAGAAATGAGGAAGAAGGGTCGGCAACCAAAGGCGTAGTCGGGGGCGTTCTACCCTCAGACTGGGCCTTGGAAGCCTTCCTCCAATACTGTTTCCAACCTTCAAACTTCACCAATTGCTCAGGCAACCAAGCACAACGCTTGGCACAAGTCGAGGTTCCGTCACACCCGCACCCCCTGCCAATGGGTGCAGAGGGCGTGAGGATCTATGTCAACAAAGGAATGAAAATTGCTGCACTTTTTCTCAACAACTCCCGGGCAAACTTATGGGTTTGCATTATTGCTCAATATAATCACAAACACACATAAAAACAATGAAGAAAAAAGAAAGATCCTTACGGGATAATGAAAAAATAGCCCGAACAGGGGGGGGAGCGAACGGACAATTGGGCAAGAGCGCAGCAACAGTCTTCACCAGATGACAGCAGAAAAAAGCAAATTAGAAAGTTTATGTCTGGTTGGGATGGGACTCCTGACTACCAGACAGGTAGTTAACTGACTAACCACCTTGTTTGAAAGTTCAACAGCTTCACCAGCCGTTATCCAGCCTTCGCTGAAAGTATTTAATTCCTAATGTAAAGTAACGATGATTTGTATATTATGTAGGAACAATTAGTTTCTCTAAACTTGCACTAGATATCTTGGTTCATTTGCACTGAGCGTGAATGTAGTTATTTCAACACAAAGTTCACATTAACAGGTAGGCTTCCCTACTCCTATGCTTGCAAATGATGTGAAATAAGTGTTGATTAAATTGTATCTAAAACATATTTTCTCAACATACAAGTTGATTTATCCACTTACTAAATATGAAACTAGGGTAAACAACTGAATTGGACTCAGGTTTGAATGTCATCACCTTTTAAGATAGTTGTAAAGAGAGTGTACCAATGGTTTGCAGATTTAGCACATGAAATAGGAAGTTTGATTACACAAGTGACCGCAAACATCGAGATGGT
>NC_087201.1:83948807-83986307 GCF_015104395.2 Macrobrachium nipponense
TTTTTTGAAAATAAAAAATTTTTCCACTTCGGCACTCACTCGCGAACGCCACTGGCATACGCGGAACGATTTTTAAAATATCGCTTCGGCGTTTAAGGGTTAATGAAGCAGAGAACAACAATATTAGACCTATATATGTCAACTTTGAAGTGAAAACAAACAATTATTAACTTATTGTTCATATGTGAACAAACCTTCAGTCTTAACAATAGGATCATTTCTAGCGCCTAGCTGGATCTAGGTAAATTGCAGATGAAAGTAAGGAATTTTGTGAGATCTGATAACGCGTGCATATATCGGGTGACGAGTGGTCAAGAACCATGCACATATGCCACCACGTCAGTCTTTTCTTCCATCTGGGCGAGAATTGTGGTTGACCTCTCTCAGCCTTTACACGGTTCATTGCCCGTTTCAATTGTATTTAGTGTGTGTGCTGTTATTATGGCTTCTTCTGCTCCTTCTCGGCCTCATCAACATGTGTGCCCTGGAACTCCAGGTTTTCCAGGTTTTCGTTTTTTGGTTTCGCTGCGACCCCACCACATTACTCGCAGTAGGTGTTTCTCTAATATTTGTACAATAACGAATCCTTGTACAGAATGCCGTGTATGGCCTAAGAGTTGTTTTATAACAAGAGGGATAATCATAGAATTTCTACTCTTCCTACATGGGAGGGTTTTTTTGTCTCCTCTTCCCGATGCTTCGTCTCCTGCTGCCAGCACACCCCATAGTAGTGTTGTGCCTCTGTCCCCTTCCTTTTCTTCCATCGATTCGTAGTTGAAAGTATCGGGAGGCCCTCAGGCTGATTTTGTAATGTCGCCCATCTTCTTCAGGAATTAATTTGATTCCCGAGAGGGAGGAGGCTTTTTCATCATTGTCTTTTATTGCAGAGTTGGAGGCGTCCAAGATGACGGCGTTCTGGAAGATGCTGGGGTCTCCGGGTTTGTCCTTGGAGGGTTTGCCGATGGACTTCATGGATCCTCGCTCTTCCCCCCCCTCATGCTGTCCAGCATCCCCCCCCCCCCCCACCCCCCCCCCCCCCTTCAGGCCTCGTCTTCGTGGGTAGCCAAGGTCAGCCATATTATATTGCTCCGCCAGTGACAGTTGCCGCTTTGAGTCAGAGGGAAGCTGTGGCGTCAGCCCCGCTACTCATGTCACGGGGTCAGTCATTTTGTATCCCTCTACCAGTGGCATCTGCTTCCCGTTCGGATTGAGGGGAAGCCGTGATGTCATTGCCACTTATGACGTCACTCCCTGTCATCTCCCCTGCGTTGCTTCGCTCATCTGTGTCATCATCATTCGCTGCCAGGACGTCATCTCTGCCATCCAATTGACTGCATCACCCTTCCATGTCGTCAGAGCCTTGTCTTGCTGATCCGTCTGAGGCTTTATGTCAGGCGGTTCTTAAGAAATTGGACTCTGTTTTAGAAGATATTTTGGCTGCCATGTTGGCTGGGAGGACTGGAAGCAAGCGTGTTGCATCGCCCCCGCCTCCTTCGAAGAGATTGCGAAAGGAGCCGTGCTGTCTTCCTCTCCTTCTCCCCCATCTCCGCCGCGAGTGAGGAGCAACACGCCGTGTTCTTGAAGTGTTGGTGTTTTGGAGAGTGTTAGTGTATCTTCCCATGTACGATCTGCAGTGGCTGCTTCGTCCTCTGCATTGAGCCATGGGTGTGTTGCAACCTCCCCCATTCATGCACATGTTGCAGGCACTCCCACTTCTCCTTCTCCAGGGCCTATTCGTCGCTGTAAGGATCTCAAAGTGCCTGTCTAGAGGTTGAAGGTTGCAAGCACGGAGTTAGTGCAGCAGGAGTGTTTGCCTGCCCCTCTCCCTGGTACTTCCAGGAGTTTGACTCCGAGGGATTCTCATTTGTTCTCGTGTGTTCGGGATTCCTCTCCAGCTCACATTTGTATGTCTGCCATGCTTGTGCCCGTTTGTGGCCATGTTTAAGAGTCATCTGTTGGGAGAGTGTGTAGTGATGTTCCTGGTGTTGTGGTTGGTTCGTCGTGTGGGAGTCAGTGCTTGGATGTCGGTCTTGCATAAGGGTAACGCCTCTGTTTCAGATTGGGACGGTTCACTTCGCTCTAGGGGCCCTGCCAATCTGCTACCCCCACCTCTTTTGAGGAATAGGGAGCACTATTCTAGGATCTTTGTCTTTTTGATGACATTCATCTGAAGCTGGGATTGACTTTAGAGCAGGTGAGGTTGGTGGCTCCATATTTGTCCGTGCAAGATGCCTCAGCATTGGAATCTACAGCATCCACCATGTTGCAGATGGTTTCTTGGCTGGACTTCTGGTCTATGGTCCTTGCCAAGATAGCTTCTGACAGGTCTCCAGAAGGGTTGGTGAGTGTGTCCTCTCTTGCCAATCTTGCCAGTTTGTTGCAGTCCGGAGGCAAGGCGTTTTCGTGTATGGCTCACCTCAGTTTTCATTTATGGGTTAACCTTCTGATTAGAAAAAACGCGGCTTTATCCAAGATGGAAAGATCAGTTGATCCTGAGTCCTTGCTGGCGTTGAGCGATGGGGATCTGTTGGAGTCACAATTTTTGTTCCCTCGGAATGAGCTGGAGGATGCGATAGACAGGCACCGGGCTGATACCAAGGACAGATTGGTGCACCAGACTGTGTCTAAGTCGGAGTCTCGTCCTCGGAGACCTCCAGCTCCTCCTCCTCCTCCTCCCCCTCCCCCTCCCCCTGCCCAGCAGCAGTCAAGCAGATCGTCGCCTGGTAGGCCATTCCTTTAAACCGAGAAGGGACCCCAGGGGCAGAGGTAAAGGGGGCCATCAGTGTGTTAGGCGCCTCTCCCTCTCCTGTGTATGGGTGGGGAGGTGTCTGGCAGGCCAATGAGCCAGGTGGCAGAGTTATAGGGCAGAGAAGTGGGTGGTAGATGTCCTTCGGGTGGGATACTTACTGCCATTAGACTTCTCTCCTCTCTCGGACACGCCGCATTTCAGTAGGGCATATCCTCCAGATTCTCTGAAGTACCAGCCCATACAGGTTAAGCGGATTCAACAATTTGGAGAGTAGGACTCTGGCTCGGTCGTCTTGCACTCCTTCCTGCTTGGAAGCCTTGCTGGCGCTAGGCAGGATCCCAAGCCATCGTTTCAACTTCCCTTGTTGAGGCACATCCAGATTCTCTGAAGTTCTTGGATCTTCAGGAAGAAGTGCAGAAGATGCTGGATAAGGATACGATAGAGGAAGTGGTGCGTCTCTCTCTCTGGTTTTACAGTCTCATTCTTGGTGCCCAAGACGTCAGGAGGTTGGAGACCTGTGTTCGACTTATCCACCTTGAATCACTTCATCAGGAAAACACGGTGCAAGATGGAGACCCTGTGTTCAATGTTGACATCTGTGTGGAAAGGAGACGTCATGCTGTCGATATACTTGAGGGATGCATACTTCCAGATCCTATTCATCCAACATCCAGGAAGTTCCTTTGCTTCTCTCTCGGGGAAAAGGTCTTTAAGTTCAAAGTGCTGTGCTTCAGGCTGACAACAGCCCCTCAATGTTCATGAAGGTCTTCTCTCTCGTATCAAGTTGGGCCCATGCTCGGGATCCATTTGCTGAGGTACCTCAACGATTGGTTGGTCTTGGCAGGTTCCAGGGAAAAGCTGCTGCAGGACAGAGATCGTCTACATCGGTTTTGTCTGGAACTGTGCATCGTGATCAACCACGAAGTCAACCTTGTACCCAGTTAAAGGATTCTCTACCTGGGCATGGCCGCAAATCTTTTCCCGTTGGATCAGAGGTTGGAGAAGTTGTGAGTGCTGGCACGCGACTTCCCTTCGGAACCACATCAGTCAGCTCATCAGTGGCAGGTTCTTCTGGGCATTTTGTCTTTAGAGAAGCTGGTCCCTCAAGGGTGTCTTCATCTTCGGTCTCTACAATGGAGACTGGGGAAATTCTTGTCTCCGGCGGGGGACTCAGCCCTATTAAAGGTCCATCTGTCTCTGGAAGTGACAGAAGACCTTCTTTGGTGGTTCGACGACCGAAATCTTTTTGAGGGTGTCCCTCTGTGTTTTCTCCCACCGGACTTCTGTTTTCAGACTCCTCCCTTGCAGGGTTGGGGTCTCATTGTTCATACGCGAACAAACCCTCGGTCTTAACAATAGGATAATTTCTAGTGCCTAGCTGGATCCAGTTAAAAAACAGATGAAAGCAAGGAATCTTGTGATATCTGGCACTCATGCGTATATCGGGTGAAGGGTTCACCTACGACCATGCATCAGTCTTTCTTTGACCTCCTGGGCGAGAGTAGTGTTTTCCTCTCTCGGCCTTTACCCTTTTCATTGCCCGTTTCACTTGCGTTTTGTGTGTGTGTGTTTGGGAGATATGGCTTCTGCTCCTCGGCCTCGTCAACGTGTGTGCCCCAGAATTCCAGGTTTTCCGTGTTCTCGTCTTGACTTCGGAGGCGGCTGACCCCAATGTCGTACAGTAGGTGCTGTTCTACTTTTTGTAATATGAATTCTTGCACGGGATGCCAGGCATGGCCTTAGAGCAGTGGAAGTCATTTTATGGAGAAGAGAACATCGGGGGTTTCGACTCATCCTTCATGGGAAGGTTTCTCGCCCCTTCCTGGTGTTTTGTATCCTGCACTATCAACCCCCATAGTAGACTAGTTCCTGTGTCTCTTCCCTTTTCTTCCTTTGATTCGTCGCTGGAAGTATCAGGAGGCCACCAGGCTGATGTTTGTAATGTCGCCCCTTCTTCTTCGCCGGGAATTATTTTGGTTCCCGGGAAGGGGGAGGCTTAATTTTTTCATCATTCTCATTTCTTCCAGGTCAATGGTGTCCAAGATGGCAGCGATTGGAGGACGCTTGGGCTAGGGGGTACCCCGTCCTGGAGGGGTTGCTTGTGCGGCTTTTGGAGGCTCACTAACCCCCCCCCCCCCACCCCCCCCCCCCCCCGTCCTCCTCCTCACCCCCCACTGGCCATCCATCCCTCCCCCCTTCTCCTGGCCTCGTCTTCGTGGGTAGTTCGAGGTCAGCCATCTTGTATTGCTCAGCCAGTGACTGTTGCCACTTCTTCGAGTCAGAGGGAAGCTGTGACGTCACGGGATCCATTGTTGTGTATTCCTCCACCAATGGCATCTGATTCCCCTTCTCACCGAAGGGAGGCTGTGACATCAATGCCGCTTGTGACGTCACTCCCACTCTTCTTCTGAGCACTGCCTCTCTCTGTCATGACGTCATCGCTACCGCCCCATTCGCTACTTCTTTCTTCCATGTCATCGGAGCCTTCTCTTGCAGATCAGTCTGATGTTATATGCCAGGCAGTGCTTGCCTTGTTGGTTGGGAGCATTGGAAGGAAACGCATTGCTTCATCCCTGCCTCTTGCAAAGAGATCGCTTGCGGAACCAGCGCTATCTTCTCCCTCTTCCCCCTCTGCTCCACGTTGGTGTTTCAAGCGTTGAAAGGCTAAGAATTTTGCTCTTTCTTCGCCTACGAGGGAGGAAATACGAGGACGTGTTCTCAAGATTGTTGATGTTTCAAAGAGTGTTAGTGGCTTCGTCCTGCTTCGATTCACGGGCGTTTTGCAACTTCCCCCGTCCATGCACGTCTCGAGTGTTGCAACCTCCCGCGTCCATGCACATAGTGAGCGTGTTGCAACCTCCCCTGAGAGTGTAGCGTATCTTCCATTGTGTATTCTGCAGCGGAAGCTTCGTCCTCTGCATCGAATCATGGGCATGTTGCAACTTCCCCCGTCTGTGCACGTCTCGAGTATGTTGCAACCTCCCCCGTCCATGCACATCACGAGCGTGTCGCAACCTCCCCTGTCCGTGCACTTGATGCAAGTGCTACTTCTTCTCCAAGGCCTATTCGTCACCGTAAAGATCTCAAGGCGCTTGCCAATAGGTCGAAGGTGGTGAGTGTGAAGTTGCTACAGCAGGAGTGTTTGACCTGCCCCTCGCACTGATGCTTCTTAGAGTTCGATTCCCGAAGATTCTTCTTCGATCTTGAGTGTTTAGGATTCCTCTCCAACTCACATTCATAATCAGCCATGCCCGTGACCATTCACAGACATGTTAATGAATCATCTGTTGGAGGAGAAAGTAGTGATGTTCGTATTGTTATAGTGGGTTCGTTTGGGAGCCGACACATGAACCCAGCCCGGACAGGTTAGTTGGTGTTTCGGACTGTTTGGCTGCTGATCCTTCTCCGTTGCCAGAGCAGGAAGAGGGAGACACGCAAGAGTTTCTGTCTTCCTTTTCAGAAGTTGTTGATCTCATGCGTGGGTCCAACAATTTGGAAGTACGTCTCAGGCTTGGTCGTCTTCCCTCCTTCTTGCTTGGAAGCTTTGGTGGGAGCTACGCAGGATCCCAATCCTCTCCAGCTTCCCTCGGCTTAACGCCTCTGTTTCGGACTGGGACGGTTCGCTTCGCTCTAGAGGCTCTGCCAAGTTACTACTCCTGCCTCTCACGGGGCTAGGAAGTACTATGCTATAAGCTTTACTTTTTTGATGTCGTGCTACCTTAACCCAGACGTCGTTCGCCTGAAGCCAGGGTTGGTCTTTGAAGTAGGTGTAGCCGGTGGCTCCGTCCTTGTCCCCGCAGGATGCCTCAGCTTTGGAATCTATGGCAGCCTCCATGCTGCTCACAGTTTCTTGGCTGGACTTCTGGTCTGTGGTCATCGCCAAGATAGTTCCTGACAGGTCCCCAGAAGAGTTGGTGACTGCTTCCTCTCTTGCCAATCTGTTGCAGTCCGAAGGCAAGGCAGTTTCATATATGGCTCACCTCAATGTTAGTTTATGGGCTATCCTGCTGCTGATTAGAATGTGATAGGCCGGCGTCAGGCTGACACCAAAGACAGAGTGGTGCGCCAGGCCGTGTCTTCAGTTGGAGTCTTGTCCTCGGAGACATCTGGCTCCTCCTCCTCCCCCTGTCTAGCAGTAGTCAAGAAGACCGTCGCTTGGTAGGCTATCGAGGAGTTTGAGTTTGGCAGGGCCTTCCCATTCGACTCACCCTTGGTCAGAGGATCAACGTCCCTTTCGTTCTCGTTCCTTTAGGCCAAGATCGGGCCGAAGAGGCAGAGGTATGGGGCCCTCGTTAGGTTAGGTGCCTTTCCTGGGCCAAGGGGGGGGTTGCTTAGCGGATCATTGGGCCAAGTGGCAGAATTGTGGGCAGAGAAGTGGGTGGTAGATACCCTTCGGGTGGGGTGCGTACTGCGATTCAATTTCTCTCCCCCTCTCCCGGACAAGCCACAGCTTACGAAGGCATATCCTCCTGATTCTCTGAGGTTCTTGGCTCTTCGGGAGGAGGTGCAGAAGATGCTGGACAAATTGCGATAGAGGAAGCGGTGCGTCCGTCTCCATTTTAGAGTCACATCATCTTGGCGCTCAAGGCGTCGGGAGGATGGAGACCTGTGATCATCTTATCCACCTTGAATCACTTCATCAGGAAGACACGGTTCAAGGTGGAGACCCAGCGTTCGGTGTTGGCAGCTGTGAGGGTAGACGACTTCATGCTGTTGATACACTTAAGGAACACATACTTCCAAATCCCTGTTCATCTGACGTCCAGGAAATTCCTTAGCTTCTCTCTTGGGAACAAGGTCTTCGAGTTCAAAGTCCTGTGCTTCAGGCTGACAACAGCCCCTCAAGTGTTCGCAGGGGTCTTCTCTCGTGTCAAGTCGGACCCATGCTCAGGGGATCTGTTTGCTGAAGTACCTCAATAGTTACTTGGTCTTGGCAGTTCCAGGTAAAAGCTGTTGCAGGACAAGGATCATCTATTTCGGTTTTGTCTGGAACTGGGCATCGTGGTGAACCAGGAAATGTCGAACCTCGTACCCAGTTAAGGGATTCTCTACTTGGACATGGTCATTGATACAGCGGTCGGAAAATTTTTCCCATTGGACCAGAGTTTAGGGAAGTTGCAGGTGGGGGCACGCAACTTCCTGCCGGAACCACATCAGTCAGCTCAGCAGTGGTAGGTTCTTCTGGGAGTGTTGTCATCCCTGAAGAGGCTGGTCCCTCATGGGCGTCTTTTTCTTCGGTCTCTGCAATGGAGACTGGGGGAATTCTGGTCCTCCGGGGGGTGGGGGGGGGCGACTCACCCCCGTTAATGTTCCCTCTGTCTCTGGAAGTGAGAGAAGACCTTCATTGGTGGTTGGACGACCAGAATCCTTCGAAGGGTGTCCCTCTGCGTTCTCTTCCACTAGACTTCCTTCTGTTCTCAGACACCTCCCTCGCAGGTTGGGCGGCCTTATGTAGGCGACCTCATTTCTTCAGGTGTTTGGAGGACAAGCAGCAACATATCAACATCTTGGAGTTGAAGGCAGCCTTCCTATATCTGAAGAAGTTTTGGGAGAAGGTAAAATGTCATTCTGTCATTTTCATGTCGGACAACACCATGGTGGTAACCTATGTAAACAAACAGGGACGCCTGGTGTCTTGTCAACTTCACGGCTTGACCGTCAAGGTTCACCAGTGGACGGTCAGCAGTTCGGTAGAGCTCTCAGCCAGGAACATCCCAGGCAAACTGAATGTAGTCTCAGTCACTCAGTCGTCGGGATCAGATCCTAACACTGAGTGGTGTTTCATCAAGTGGTAGAAGACAAGGTTTTCCAGGTTTTGGGTAGACTCATGTTTGCCCCTTTTGCGACTCGCTTCAAGAAGCTGAAAATTTTCTGTTCATTGGTCCCAGATCCTTTAGCATTGGCGGAGGATGCATTCCAACATCCCTGGGACAACCTGGAGGTGTATGCCTTCTCTCCATTTTGTTTGATCCGTCAAGTTCTGAACAGGCTAATGAGTTCACAGGGTCTCAGGATGACTTTGGTAGCCCTCTGTGGCCTCAAGTGGAGTGGTTCCCAGATCTGCTGTAATTATTGTCAGAGATTCCAAGGGAGATGTCCCCCTTGGCGACATATCCTGTGTCAGCTCCATGCGGAAGTGTTCCACTAGTCGGTAGAATCCCTGTCTTTTCTCGGTTGGAGACTTTCGAGTTTCTCCTCCGGGCGAGAGGCTTTTCTCTGAAGGACGGCAAGGCATATGTCCAACTGTCTCAGAGAGTCGACCTCTACAGTTTCCTGGGCAATAAGCGATCTACTGTGATAGGTATCATAAACGGGGTTTTTTCCACTCGCAACCTCTATTCTGCGAATAGCAGACTTTTTAACCTTCCTAAAGGACGAGAAATGTTTGGCCGTTTCTGCCATTAGAAACTACAGGGCGGCCCTGAGTTTGGCGTTACGCCTTAAAGGTATCGACATCTCCTCTTCTTGGTAACTTTCTTTGCTAGTTAAGGAGTTTGAGCAGTCAAGTTCTCCTAGAGAGCTCAAGCCTCAGACGTGGGATGTTTCCTTGGTTCTCAAGTGCTTCACTAAGGGTCCATATGAGCCCATGTTTCACTCATCTGACAGGAACTTGATGCTCAAGGCAGTTTTCCTTCTGGCCTTGACATCTTCCAAGAGGGATGGAGAGCTCCACGATCTGAACTATGACGTGAAGTACTCCAGGGGTTGGGGTCGTTGTCCGAATTTGTCTCGGATTCCGTGGCCAAGACCCTAAATCCCTCTGTGCACGATTACAAGTTCACTTAGTTTTCCATTCTATCACTGAATGACTTGTGGGTGGTGATGCTCAAGAGCGTTTGTTGTGCTCTGTCTGGGCCCTGTGTTGTTATCTTAAAGGACTCGGCACCTTGGACCAAGCTGCCGCAGACTTATTGTTAGCACAGGCCGTACAAGAAAGAGGTGTCTAGGAATACTATCTCTTTTTGGATGCTGGAGCCATCAGACAGGCATACTTGTCTCTTGATTCCACCACCACGTCTGTGCAGGCTAGAGTGCATGACGTTAGGGGTACTGGTCCCTCTCTGGCTTTCATAAGAACTTGGCTGTACTTAGAGGGGTGAGCGCTGGTACTTGGTTACGCCAGTCCACGTTCACCTCTTTCTATCATAAGGATGTTGCCCACAGGTCTGCGGACGCATTTTCCCTGGGCCCTGTGGTGGCTGCCCAACAGTTGTGTACTCATAGTTGCCCCTAACAGGGCACTTTTGTATCTTTCCTAAGATGATTGCGTGGATGAGAGAATGAGGGAGTTGGCTGGTCTCCTTCTTTCTCTTGTACCTTTCCTTCTTCCTTCGGGTGGGTTAAGGAATAGACACGTCATTTGCTGGACTGGTCTGATACAATGAGTAAGGTAGTCATACTGATAGTGTGATCACTTATTATGCAAATGTCAAATCCTCTATTCAGTAGCATATGCTCCGCTTCTATGCAAGGAGGAGTTGCGAGTAGTACAAACCATGGTGTGTTGGTTTGCTATTAGACAGTCAAAGTTTCTTTTTGGTTCCCTATGCAATGATTCTCCCACATATCATTGTACATCACTCAGAGTCTGAGTGGTTAGATATCAATTTATCTAGCTTCTCAACGGGCTTCAGTCCCTCTCCAGAAGTCATTTCTTCTGGAAGCTGGACTGGTGGGTAGGCCCCCAGCTGGTCTAGGATGTTTTGTACCTCCCTCCAAGTATGAGTATCCTGTTGTTAAGACCAAGGGTTTGTTCACATATGAACAAATGACAAATTTTCTAAGACAATTTGTACAGTAGACCCTTGACTCACGAACACAATCCGTTCCTAGACCTTGGTCGTGTTCGAAATTGTTCGTGACTCGGAGCTAATTTCCCCATAAGGTTTAATGGGAATAATATTAATTGGTTCTCGACCCCTACGAACCAATATATATTATGCATATTTTGCCTTATTTTACACAGATAATGTAAAAGTCAGTGTAAAAAACCTTAATATATCTAATAATATAATTTAAAATGGTAAACTAACACTATAAAAACGTTTGTAAAGTGAACACTTACTATGACTGGCGAGACTTCTGGCTTGACGGACAAGAGAAGAGGAGGGTGGTGGGTGGGGAGGAGGTTATTGTGCGGAAGGAGACCCTCCCCCATCCAGGTCGGGGAGATCTCGTTCCGGAGATTCAACTCTTCTAGGTTTTTTTGGTGAACTTTTAATCACAAACTTATCCAATGTCTGTTGCCTTTTCCTTCCTTGCATAACTCTTCTGAAATGGCTCATTAAATTTTCATTGAGCATATTCACGATCCTGTTCGTAACAATTTTGTCCGGATGATACAATTCAAGGAAGCACTGGACATAATTCCCCTTTTCCAATGCAGCTTTTATCACATCACTGCTGACATCTGTAGCTTCCTCCCCATCCTCCTCTTCGTCAGTTGATTGCTCCCGAGCAAGTTGCTCCTGCTGCTCTTTGTGGAGTTGAACAAGTTCGTCCGCAGTCAAATCTTCTGAATGTTCAGCGACCAATTCTTCAACATCTTCGTCGTTGACTTGTAGACCCATACTGTTGCCCATGGACACAATTTCTTGCACAATCTCTGCATCGAAGCCTTTAAAGTCACAGACAGTTTACGCACTGGGGCCAAAGTTTCCGCCACGCAGAATTTAATGTGCGGTACGTAACTTCAGTCCATGCGTTATCAATGAGGGTTATGCAGTGAAAAACATTAAAGTGCTTCCTCCAAAATTCTTTTAAGGTTAATTTTGTCTCTTCAGTTACACGGAAGCATCTGGAGAAGAGCGCCTTCGTATATAATTTCTTAAAATTGCTAATGACTTGTTGGTCCATGGGCTGGAGAACAGAGGTCGTGTTGGGTGGAAGGAACTTGAACTGAATGAAGTCATGTTCACTGCACTCAGCCAAGTATGAAGGGTGTGCCGGGGCATTATCCATGATCAGAAGGCACCGCAGGGGCAGCTTGTTCTTTGTTAGGTACTGACTCACGGTCGGCGCAAACACTTCATCAATCCATTCCATAAACAAGCTCCGTACACCCATGCTTTTGTATTGGCCCTCCACATTACAGGCAGTCTGGCCTTATTTACGTTGTGCTGCTTAAAGGCACGCGGGTTATTTGAATGGTAGACAAGTAGCGGCTTTAGTTTCAAGTCGCCACTTGCGTTTAAGCATAACAAAAGCGTAAGCCTGTCCTTCATTGGCTTGTGGCCTGGGAGTGCCTTCTCTTCTTGGGTGATAAATGTCCTGTTGGGCATCTTCTTCCAGAAGAAGCCCGTTTCATCACAATTGAAAATCTGTTGAGCGACGTAATCCTTCGACCTCCACGACTCGGCAAACTCGGTCACGAATGCCTCAGCAGCAGCCTTGTCTGCGCTAGCAGCCTCGCCATGCCTAATTACAGAGTGAATGCCAGTTCTCTTCTTGAAGTTATCAAACCACCCTTTACTAGCCTTAAAATCATCTGGCGTGGCACTAGTAGAAGGAGTTTCCTTCAGCAAACTCTGATACACTTGCCGAGCTTTCTCGCAGATGATCGGCTCGTTTACACTATCACCTGCCATCTTTTTCTCATGTACGCACTTCAAAATGATTTTTTCTGTCTCTTCGAGGGTTTGCGATCTCATCTTGGTTAGTACTGTCACTCCCTTTGCAACATTTGCTTCTTTAATGGCATCCTTGTTTTTCAAAATTGTCGAAATTGTCGACTTGGGCCATCTTGTACTCACTTGTGATCGGTCACGCGAACACCCCGTTCAAACTTTTCTATAATTTCTTTCTTTATTTCAATGGTTATCTTCCTCTGCACCCTCTTCTCACCATCACTCTTCACTTTCTTACTTTCACCACCACTCTTCACTTTCTTAGGGCCCATTATGAAGAAAATCACAAGTTTTAGCGCAAAAAATGCTAAGCGAATTGACGAACGTCTTGTACACAATGAGATGAGACAAAGAGTGATGCGTGGGAGGCTGGAAGATGGCTGGTCCCATGGCAACTCAAACGCTCTCACGTGTGCTGGGCAATTTCGCGCATTTTTTAAATGTTTGTGTCTAAAAATTAGTTTGTGAAACAAAGTGAATTGTTATTTTCCAGAAATTTCCAGCATTTTTCAAATGTTCATGTCTCAAAATTAGTTCATGACCCAAACAGAATTTTTATTTTCCGCATTTTTTTTTGTTCGTATCTCAAAGTTAGTTCGTAAGTCAAGGGTGAAATTTTACCTATAATTTTGGTCGGGGATCGAGTTGTACGTGGGTCAATGCGTTCGTGAGTCAAGGGTCTACTGTATTTTTCATAGCTACAAACCTGAGGTCTTAACATTATACTACTGCCCACCTCTAGCTGCCCCTCTGCTTGTTAAGACATCCTGAGTTAGGAAAGACTAACGCATTGGCGTAGGTGATTGGTCTTTGATCATTCTTCACCTGATCTATGCATGCATTGCCAGATATCACAAGATTCCTTGCTTTCATCTGTTTTTTAGCTGGATCCAGCTAGGCACTAGAAATTATCCTATTGTTAAAACCTCAGGTTTGTAGCTATGAAAAATACAAATTGTCTTAGAAAATTTGTCATTTTACCAAGTTATACATTTTTTTCTAATAATTTCATTTTGTTAAATCATAATTACAGCTCACACAATAGCATAACAGAAAAGAACTAAAATCAGTGTGTTGTTTCCATAACTTGTCTACTATACTCTATACATACATTAATTAAAAATGAATACAATAATGAAATCTTGCTTCTTTTCTGAGGTGTGTGTGGTGGTAGTGCCTCAGGGAAGACTACAGTTGCCAGAAAAATTATAGAGGAACTGGATGTGCCATGGGTTACTCTCCTTTCTCTAGATTCTTTCTATAAGGTGGGTAAACAGCTTGTTTCCCTTTCTCACTAAGCATTACACTTCAGGATTGTCTTTACCGTATTCAGCATTATTTGTTTTATAAAAGAGCACATAATATATTTTACAGTATAAAGCACTTTAGTGATTTTTATAATTTGTTGGAGTATGGCTGTAAAATTTTAAAGGAGTAAAGGACATCAAGCATATTTGTTTTAATGAAGTAATTTACCCAGTGATTACATAGCTAAAAGTTTCTACAATTGGCAGCTAGAATTTTGAAGATTCGCAGGTTGTGCTATTTCTTGTGGTTTGGTGACAAGCCCTACCCACTTTTGGGGCAAGAGAGGAACAACTAGCAAACTTGGCTTCAATTTGTTTTTCCTGCTGATGGCTGTACAACAGCTGTTACAGCTAGTTGTCGACTTACGACCTATGCAAGTTATGACTGATCAACTTTGCACGACCACCCACAACTAAAATGACTGGGAAGTGACGTGAGCAAGAAAGAGTGGTGTCCAGCTGAACCTACAACAGTTTTTTCCCAGCTCTGCCTCTCCATACATGCAGCTCACTTTTCGAGCTACTCATGACTATTATCATGCATTGGGACAGATAGAATTATCAGCATTCCTGAAGGCTGCCAAATTAGGCTACCTTTGCTAAACTAAGGTTAGGCTATGGTAGGCTACCCTTGGTTATTTGATTATCAATCCTGGTAGACTGGCTAGTAGGTAAAGTTTACTTGTAGGCTTGCTAGTTGGTAAAGTTTACTTTTAAAGCTATAATATACATAGTATAACTTTGAAGTATAGGGTGAAACTGATAAATGGTAAAATTGAAGAATAGCCTACTACCTTTCAGTGTTCTGTCAGATCAAATTCAGCCGAGTCCTCTGCATACAAGGAGGTTTGAGAACTTATTGATGACATTGTAAATAACATTATAATTTTTCGTTAACGCTTACAACTGCAGCAGGCCCAGGGCTAGGCCTCATGAAACTGTGTACGTTCTAGTACTAGTAGGGAAAATGATCAGACTTAACCATGGTTACATGGCCTGAAAGTAACTCTACATGCTAATTTATTAGGCTTCGTGAGTTTGATGTCAAATGGGCTTCAATAAAAAGCTTATTACAACGTTCATTATTTTATTAGCCCAAAACGCAGCCATGTAGTTGCCTGCAAGTTGACTGTGATCTAATACACGTTTACTTGAGGTTGTTTAAACAGTTATAAAGATTTTCATGAAAGAAAAAAAAGTCCCTATCTTATTAAATATGATCCCCTTGTATGATCCTGTTTCTGAATGAAACACAGTTGTTGGCCCAGCACTGGGTGCCAAAAGTAGCTTTGTTGCTGCCACTGCCATTTCTCAAAATCATCGTATAACAATGGTGTCTTATGTGCATGCGATCGTCACATATGCATGCTCGTCACTTGTTTGTCCAATCTCTCCCCTCTATATCTATGATTGGAGCTCCTATCATGTTTTGATGTGAAGTTTTGTATATTCTGAACTGACCATTTATTGGTTTCCAGTCAGAATTCCAACATTAGACCTTGGTTGGGCAGCATTTGCATCCCCTCTCACTTTTGGGTTACAGAATGCAGTACGTACTTTTACCTTTTAGAGTGTATTTAACTGACTTAAATTCCTTTTTGGAATCATGCATCGTGCTCCATATGTATTGTCGTTCTGTAGCAAGGACATTTTTCATGTTATTCATAATTTCCTTAACGGAATTGATCAAATGCTGCAAACTCGGTATCCCTTTTGGGGAAACTTACACAATTGACTGAGATTCAACAACTGAACTGTAACTGATTGTTAACTAAGTGACAGAAGTCCTGGGTAAGTTACAATACCCCTCCAAAAATCCAAAAATGTGGTAATTTCAGGCAGAGTTAGATAGATCCAAGTATCCCTTTTGGGGAAAAGATCTTCTTCAGCATCGATAGCTGCATGGGGGATAGAGTTCCTTCTAAAAGGTTTCTCTCATTGTTAGCTGAAATTTGTGTTCCTGATTTTATGAATTCTGCAAGGCCATTTCAGTGGCAATGCCCACTTCATATTCCGTATTAAGAATGTCACCCTCATGTTAAGTTTCCTCTACTTCCTCTGTGGGGTTAACCTGGGAGGTATTGGGGACTGATGTTTCTGGGTTTTGTCCCTAACATAAATCTTGTTCTGAGAAAGGGTTAAATATCTACTGCTGGAGTTCTGCCAGAAAGATATAATCTCCCCCTTCCATGCCCCTGTTGATACCTAGGACTCACTGGAACAGCTCAAAATGAGCTGTTTCATCCTTAAAACTTGCTGCCAGTAGCATACTACAAGTTTCGTACATATCTGGTGACCAAGTAAATTTTCCTTGTTTTTTTACAAGGACAATGCTCATGGCAGGTGGTTTGGGCTATATCCATTGGCAAAAAACAAACTGAGAAATTAGGTATGGAACACTTGAACTGAGGGTCCTGCATATTGGTAGCCCTGTAGTGATATAAGCAAGTTGTTATTAGAAGCTAGTTAGTACTTATTACAATTGTTTAATGAGGGACACTTCTGTAGTTCCTCATATGGTTTCTGTATTTGTAATGAATTTCATTAGAAATCTATGTTAACTTAAACACTTTGAAGTTTAAGTTAGTTTTGACAGTAGTATATGGCTGTATTAGTCCTTTTGCACTTGCGATGTGAAATTTTAATTTGAATTATCATACCATTTACACTAATCTAGTACCGGTAGGGTATTTCCTTAGAAAATGAGGTTCCTACTTAATCTGGTTATGCTACAGTCTGTTTTGTTTTTTTATGACATTTAAGGATATAGGGTACATAAGAACTTTTACTAGCTTACCAATAGATACTGTATCAGTACTATCAGCCTTTAGTTGTAAAAACTGTTATTTTATTAAGCCTAGGATATTGTTTATATCTAATCCTAGGCTATTTGGGCCAAACTACCACTTAAGGGGACCGTCCGCTATGTTGTGTATTTTTTTTTAATTATACAAAATACATAATTTCCATATATGTTTTAGATATATATAATACCTTCATCATACAAAATTTCAAGTCATTTGAGCAAAAAATTTTAGTTTTATTAGCAAAAATATAAAAAAAAAAAAATTAGGTAGCGATTTCTCCGCTAATATGACATCAGTTGTATTGAAAATCATACCATAAAAACCACTTTAAATACGGAATAATTCTGTGAGAACAGAATTTTGACTTTTTTTTTTTTATGAATTTTTTTTTTTGTCTAGACTCAAAAAAATTGTAAAAAGAAAGAAAGAAAGAAAGAAAAAATTGGCTCACAAGGAATTATGGGGTTTTTATTCCTCTTTTCAATGGTATCTTTCTCTCTAAAATTGGATAATAAATAACCGAGTAATGGCTACCAACATGCGAATAAACATGTTTTTGAGTTATGAGCTCTCAAAGATTTGCTATGTACATTGTAGCTTTTTTCTTAGAAAAGTCAAAACAACATTATTATAATTACTTTATTTGTACTTTTATTGTTGATTTCTACATCAAGGATCTTGGTCCTCCCCCTAAAAGTGGTATTAATACCCTAAGCGTGACACGAGACATTGATGTTGACGGCGTGACATGAGACAATGAGGGAGCTGATAACAATGAATTTTTGTGTTTTTCTTTCAGCACACTCCTGGCCTTCGCTAATTTTGCTAGCCTTAGTTGCTGAGTAGCCTTCTTGATCTTAGGTAACTTCGGCATTGCTATAAGTTCACTAAGAAGTTATAAAAACAACGTAAATAGCTAGTAACCAAACGCATGTGCGTAAGTGCGTGCAGCTCCTTTGACGTCTGTGGAGTAACTGAGTCATTCTTTGAGTCTCGCCTATAAGTATAACCGCTCTCAAACTACTGTTCATTGCTACCAGATGTATGAGAATTTCGAAAAAAAATCTGAAAAAAATCGCTGTATATATGCAAAAATAAACACGCAAAATTGATCCTGTCAAACTGTCATACAGACGACGCAGTTACGATGACGTCATCATTTAAAAACCGCTATATCTTCATTATTTGTAAAAATAATTGGCTGAAACTTCTGGAAAGCATGCACGGCATATTTCTGCATAGATACAAAGAATAACTCTACGTTTTATTTTTTCAAGTTGACATGTCATCCGCCATAGCGGACGGTCCCCTTAAGAGGATTAGGAAAATGTTCTCTTAGCCAAATACGTATAGGGTATTGCCTAATCCAGATTATTCTAGATCATTCATAATGTAAAGGCTATATAAAAACAGAAACTTACTCATATGTAAACTCATAGTTAGTCCAACATTTGTGTTTAACCCATATTGTTTATATTTAGGCCTAGATATATAAAACAGTAATTTTCAAATATGAAATTCCTGATATGAAACTTTACAGTTTGGCTATCACCTAATAGTATATATAGGTTATTGACTAATCAATCCGGATTATTTAATTCCCTTTTAAGGGTATGCACATGATAGCCTAGAGTACTAAGGTCTTTGGTGCAAACTTAAGCTACTGCCCAAGTCCATAACAGGATAAGTCTTTAAATCTCATCTTAATTCAGGTTAATACTGTAGTTAAACTCACCTTGCAAGCTTCCTCAGACTGTTCAACTCACTTTGCAAGCTCCCTCAGACTGCGTAATGGATGACCTTCAAGACCCAACTCACCAACCAATGAGGAAAAGAAAGGGAAAGAGGGAAAGGTCCCTTGCCACAAACTCTCAACCACAGAGCCCCTGGGCACAACACCCTACCTACATAACAACTGACTGACTACTGCCTAGGTGTAGACAATCCCACTCACATGTAACTGCAGCAGTGTTTCCAAAAATTCCTACATCACATTAATGACACAACTACTACGTAATCCATGTTATTTTAGTTCATCCTTAAGGATATAATCCTAGGTTTTAGGCTATAGACAATATTTACTACAGTCTAGCTAACTTATTCTCACTGAATCAATGTAAATTGTAGTTTACTGCCTAGAATGCTATTGCAGATCTTGTGATGTGAAGGGATTATAGATATATGATAATTGTAGACCATTTTTTTTATATATAACTTCTGGATAGAATGATAAATTCTTCAAAAGAATTATTGCTTTTACAAATAATGATCAAAAGTTGTGAGAAGCACTGATGTGTGCTCACAAAAAAGCCAGTTTGCTGCTTTTCACATACAATTGAATTATTGGTCCACATTCTAAACTAAAAAAAAGGTTCACTGGAACTTAAAATGATGCACTTAGTTTTTAACTTAAATGTTCCCACGATCATCGGTACATTATGAAATTACGGAAGCGAAAATCACAGAGCATAGGTTTCAGCACGCCTTACACTGCTGACCAGAGCAAAGTATTTAATTGCTTCTTGGTCCGTTTCTGGTCATATGTAAACAGTATGATGGCGCTTATGCACATAGCCACTTCTTCTTGCGGGTTTTGACATAGGTAAACTAGGTTTAGCATATTGCTGAGGATAAGAGAAAGTTACCTCTTATCTTTATTCCATTTATACTATATCATGTGTTATAATGTTTATCATTACGACACTCTACCCAGCCACAAGACCAACAAAAAGAGAATTCTTTGACATTATTCTGGTCACCATGGAGCTCTGGTAAGACCAAGGAAAGGATAGCCTCTTTGAAGATAAGACAGCAACTACATTATAAAAAAATTGGTTAGAAAGATGTTAAGTGCAGTGTATTCAGGACTGTAGAAAATGTCAATGCCAAGTAACAAAACATGACTCGGTAAATAGTGCCCAAGTACCTTTTTTCGTGACTAACTTGGCCAGTCCATTGTACATCATTGTACATAAAGTTGAATTGCCTTCATTTTTACCTGTTTTCCCAGAAAATATTCTGTGAACCTGTTTGAAACTCAGAATTGGGTATGTGTCAAATGAACATATGCATTGGTATTCTAAGACTGACCAGGCAACTTTTTTTGAAGTTTTACAAAGTTTAAATTTTAATTTTATAATGTATTGTATATGAAGTTGAAATTTATCCAGATTATGTTCAAGATCCAATTTTAGTGACAATATTTGAAATTTTTTGAGATGGTATTTAGGATATGGAATATTTCCGTTATGTAATACGTAGATCAAGGAATTCTATGCAGTTGTGCTTAGTTAAATCCAGATTTTTTTATTTTCATGAATATAGTGTTGTCTACTGTATCAAGACAATATTTCTAAAGATATTCAATATTTATTAAACTTAAATCAAAAGCAAACTTTATTCACCACTTGAACCTATACGAAACCTAAAAATAGTCTGACATAATAATGTGAATATCCAGAAGAAATATGTAACCTTAGCCATCTAACGTCTGATGTATTCTTATGGCTTCCTGAAACTTATGAAGGAATTATTTTCAGAGTGAGCATGGGGAATTAGTCTGTTTTTGTCCCTTCTGTGCCCTTTCAGAAGGTTTTTTTTACATGTGTTCCAGACCGTGAATTTCTAAATAGTAAAGGAGGATTTGGAATTCCTTTATGACACAATTATAGCTTATGACTGGACTATTGGATGATCTCCTCAAGCCATTACACAAAATGTAGGTCAATAGAGATGAATTAAGCAGATATATTCTGGACTCTGTAATTTTTAAGATAGTAGTTTTTGCCCACTGAGTTTAGTTACAGGGGTACTGAAAAGTTACAGAAAGTATTTGAATAATAAACCTTTTTCATATCTTGCAGGTTTTAACAGAGAAGCATCATGAAGAAGCAGCTAGAAATGAATATAACTTTGATCACCCAGATGCCTTTGACTTTGAGTTGGTGGTTAAAACTTTGGGGAGATTACGGGAGGGGAAAAAGGTGGAAGTGCCTATATATAATTTTGTCACTCATCGTCGAGAAACAAAAACGGTAAATAATTTGTTACCATACTTTTAGTCATATAATAGTTTATGAGAGTTGTTTTTTTAAAGTAAAATCTATCTTTATTAAATGTAATTACTGAAATTTTAGGATACATCTGTCCGTTCAAGTTCTTAAGCGTAATTTATTTTTTATTTTTTTTATTTCCAGAAAACCATGTATGGTGCCAATGTCATAATATTTGAGGGAATTCTGGCATTTTATAGTCCAGAAGTGCTGAAGGTATGTACATATTGTATTTACTGTAATGCATTTTCAGTAATTGATATTGAGATGAAGTCCCTTCATGCCTGAAAATCATTTGTTTTACTATCTTTAAGTTACTCTTTTCAACATAATATCAGTCAGAATGATTTTAGCTTTAGAAAGAAGTTGTTTGGCTCTGCTCTAGCAGGGGACATGTAGTGTTTTAGTTATGCTCTTAAGATGTTTGTTTGATTGTTCTTCTCCTTTCTCAATGTCAGTATATTCCTAGGACTTTATTGCCTCTTGACAAATTTCATGAAAGTGATGACATCCTTTTCTCAAACTAGAATTTTAATTTAGCCAACCATCATTACAATTTTTCCCATCATTCAGTGCCATTGTTTTGGTAAGGAACTTTCATTAGCTCTTATTTAGTTGAGGTACTAGTTGCTACTCTGCTTGAAACCTGAGCATCTATATTTCTTGTATTGCAAGGCTTTGTGATGGTTTTCATGGTAATTTGTTCCTACACAGTATATAAACTTTCATTCCTCTACATTAGAAAAAGCTTATGGCAAAGCTGGAACATGGCCGTTAAAACTCTTGAACAAGGTGATTAGGCAGTAATTACTGTTTGGTAGGCAGGAAGACCAGCCTTCCCAGATGTAAACATTCTATTTTGCTTCAGGTGTCTTCTGATGCAGATATGTTTTCTTGAGCTCTTGCTTAACTCTTGTTAAGCTCCTTTTTTTCCCGGTGGGATCTTTTCTTTTAGTATTTCTGAATATATTTTTAATATATGTACTATATTTTAGATTTTAATTACAAACCCACAATTTGTGATAGCCTTGCAGACCACTTTCCTCCGGTGTGCCCCTGGGTTGGCAATCAAGAGTGTAACATTCTCCCCAATCACATCCTTCCCTTTGATAAGGGCATGACAGATGTTACTCCTGCCACTTGCGCTGTCGGAGAGTTTGCTGGGAGGCAAACTTCGGAGCCTTCGCCCTCAGTTTTCTCTCCTGGTATTCTTTCCTTCTTCACTAGCAAGCAAGGAGGAGGGCAGGATTGCTGGTGTTGGTGATTGGGTGACATATTCTCAGGGGTCTCTTGCTTTGGAGGGCAGTGCCCTTCAGAATGAGAGGAGTCTCCTTTTATTAATGTTATCTTTAATTTATTCATCAGGTTGGCAGTGTGCAGTCGTAGGACACTGCAGTAGATGGTTGGATATCTCACTGTTGGTTATCCTAACCTTTCGTGAGTTTAGTATTCTACATGAAATTGCGCACATTTTCATACATAAAACTTTATGTAACAGCTAATTTAAAATGGTGCAATCATTACCACAATTGCATGTATGATTTTTTCGGAAGAGTTACTGTGCGGACGTAAGGAAAATGTTATTTTTTTCATAAATTCACCATAAATCGAAATATTGTGCTAGAGGCTTCCAATTTGTTGCAAAATGAAGGTAAATGATTGAATATTACTAGAATATAAGAGTTTTATCTTACAATTGCGTTTTTCGACCATTTCGGTAGAGTCAAAGTTGACCGAAGGTTGAAAATGTGTCACTTATCATTTTTTATATGAAAATATTTCAAAACTGATAAAAGCTACAACCATGGGTTGTTTTTAGTTGTATTGTGCATGAAATTGCACACATTTTCATATATAAAACTTTATGTAACGGCTAATTTAAAATGGTGCAAACATTACCACAATCGCACGTATGATTTTTTTCGGAAGAGTTAGCGCGTGGACGTAAGGAAAAAGTTTTCTCATAAATTCACCATGAATTGAAATATTGTGGTAGAAACTTCCAATTTGTTGCAAAATGAAGGTAAATGATTGAATATTACTAAAATACGTATAAGAGTTTTAGCTTACAATTGCGTTTTTCAACCATTTCGGTAGAGTCAAAGTTGACCGAAGGTTGAAATTTTGGCACTTATCATTATTTATATGAAATATCTCAAAACTGATAAAAGTTACAATCAAGAGTATTTTTTGTTGTATTTTACATAAAAATGCACACCTTTTCATATATAATACTCCATGTAACGGCTAATTTAAAATGGTACAAAAATTATGTCAAAGTGACGAAATAATTTCCGAGATGTGTCACCGATACTTTTTAGCGCGGCAAGAAAGAAATTCGCGCTTGTGCACCTGCGTAACGATTGTAAACAAAACAACACCTTGATCCGTGAACTCCCAGCATCCCCCAAGGCGCGTGATTCAAGAGTTTTCGGCTGGTAGGCCTATTAAGTATTTTTCTGCGAATTTTTAAAAAAAACATTTGTATGTCGACGTAAAATACGTCCAGTCGGCACCCGAGAGACAAAAAATGTCGACATAAAATATGTGCACTCGGCGTTTAAGGGTTAATTTGTAAAAAAAAATGGGATTACGTACCAATTCAAGCACTGGCTCATTTTTTAGCTTATTAAAAGTTTTGTTTGATGAAATTTAATGGCTATCAACCAGAAGTTCCCCTTTAAGATGACTTTGAAATTATATTAATAATACCAATTCAATGGTATATTTGATGTAGGATGATACTTTTAAGTATACATTTGGTATTTGAACTTTTAAGATGGGCAGATATAAGCCTTTTTAGATGGGAGTTCTAACTATTTGCTGGTTTGAGATATTCATTGTGGTGTCTGGTACCCATCCCCTGCGAATACGGAGGGAACACTGTATATCTATTGCTCTACTACTGTTGTAAATATCAAGCATGTTATGTAGTAGGAGCATTCTGTTCTGCTAAAGCCAGGTGTTGCAACTTGGATAGTTGTAGTACATGGATAAGGCAACTTATGATAATTGGGTTTGAATGGAAAACTTGTTTTTGTATTATAAAAACTGCATTTATAAGATAATCAAGATTTAAGATACAAACTTATTGGGAAAAAAGATGTTTGGAAAATAAATGCATATTGTAGTTTTTTTTTTTCATTTTTCTAGTTTGTGACCTGTTGTTGTAAGATCTGTATTTTTGTTTGCGTTAATATTAATTTGTTATGTTTCTCTCAGCTCCTAGACATGAAAGTCTTCGTAGATACAGATTCAGACGAAAGATTAGTTAGACGTTTGCGAAGAGATATTGCTGACAGAGGAAGAGAACTGGATGGTGTCCTCAAGCAGTACTTTAAATTTGTCAAACCAGCATTTGACTATTATATTGCTCCTTCAATGGTAAGTATTCTGCATTCTTCAATTTCATGACAAAAATATGTATAGTAATTGAAAGTGTAAGTACTACTTAATTCTTGTTATTCATGGGTATGATTGGACGGATCTAAGCAATCTGTACAACTTGTAAATAAATCTGATATAATAAGTGAGAATTGAAAATGAAAACTTAGAAGTAAATATTGCTATTGATAAAGTTACAACTAAAGTTGTATCTGCCTTTTCACAGGTTCATGCAGATATCATTGTTCCTAGAGGTGGTGAAAATGAAGTTGCCATTAACCTCATTGCCCAGAATGTCATGACACAATTGCAACAGGTATGCTAGATTCATTTGGTCTTAATTGTTTATTGGTTGGATTGTCATGAATACATTATTGTTGTAGGTGATAAGCTGCTGTGTGATATTTTTGTTGGTATGCAAGATAAATCAGATTTTGTTGATATGCAAGATAAATCATTATGTTTAAGGTCACTCATCATTTGGGTATACAAGACCTCATTAATCTAGATTTTTCAGTTTTCTGGTTTAACCAAATTTATTTCATAACGTATTCCTGAGGCAAGTTGATAACAACCAAGTTTGTTTATATAGTCTGGTAGCCCAGGCTCACTAATAAACATACCAAGAGTTACCGTACTTCATAGAAATATTTTATAAGAGCGATATGCCTACCAGGGTTTTATTTTATACATATACTAAATGTATTTACTGTGGGTACCCTGGGACTTAAGAGTTCCTGTGTGCAGGTATCCAAGGCTTGGCTTATTTTGTGTATGTGCTAGGTTAGGTTTTGACTTCTTTCTTAATAGTGATCATAGGACTAAATCTCTAGGATTCATTTAATAAGCTTTTGCATTTTATTTTTACTATATTCTCTATAGCAGAGCTTTTATTTACTGCACTTTATTGTACTTTGATTAATAATTATTTTTATATAAGTAATTGTTCATATATGAAACAAACCTTCGGTCTTAACGTTAGGATAGTCTTATAGCACCAATTGGAAATCAGATAAAATTAATAAAAAAATTTGTGTAATTGGAAATATTGGCATCTATGTTTGCCCACGGGTATGTGGGAGCTCCTGCAATGCCTTGGGCATCCCTTTAGAGTGTCAGTTACTTTCTTACTGCCTTTAAGAGAGGACATGATTACTCTCTATCTCTTTCAAGCTGGTTTAGTTTGCCCATTTTTTCTTATCTATCTTTTCTCTGGGTGTACTCAGTGTGTGTGATCTTGTAGGTTTGTATAAGTTGTGAGAGATCATGGAGGGTTTTGCCTCACCAACAAAGCTTTATTTGTGATCTCATAAGAAACAAAGGAAATGCCCTGGAGTGAGTGGGTATCCTTGTTCAAGATTTTTAACTTTGGTGTCTATGGATCCTCACCCAACTTGTAGTAGGTGCAGAGAAAACATATGTACAATTACCAATCCACATTCAATTTGTTGTTGTTAGTTGGTGGAACAATGGAAAAAGTTTTATGAAAAGGGTCAGTACAAGAGAAAGGAGATGCTGCCATCTTTATATGACCAAATATCTTCAGCTTCTTTTGTTCTGAATATGCATGATGCTGTTCCATATGTTTCGTCACCTGCATTTGATGCTTCCCGTACCAATTCGGTTTCTTCTAATGATTCATCGTTGGAGGTATCAGGAGGGATTTTGGGCAGTTTTGTACCTAATTATGCTTCTTTCTTCCTAGCAGGGAGAGGAGGAGCATCGCCATCTTTGTGGTGTTTCAACCCCTGATATACACAGGATGAATAGGCTGTGTTATGCCTATCGGGTACCTACCTTGGATGGGTTGTTTTCTTACTATATGACGTCCCGCTTCTCTCCTGGTCATCCGTCTATGAGTGTCCCTCCCTCCCATGGTCTGCAGTTTATGTAGGCAAACACTACGATAGCTGCTGTGGCGCACATGATTCCAACATCACAGAATTTGGGCATTAACTTTGCAGCCTACACAAGGATACCTTTAGTATCTAGTCAGCACCTTCACTCAAGCTGTGACGTCGCAGCCTGCTCCCTCAGTGACATCACAATCTAACATGTCATCCGCCATGACGTCACAGCCTACTTCCACTCTCACATTTTTGGTGTCGATGGATGCAACTGCAATTTCAGACTCAGTAGCATGCACATTTATGGAGAAATTACAAGCTTTGGAAGAGAAGATAAATAAGGCCTATAAGAAGAAAAGATGTAAATCGTCTTCTTGTTCTTCTTCTTTGTCTAGTTTGGCATCATCGCAAGATTCAATGACGTCAGTGTGTGCACCAGTCAAGCGTTGGAGGTTAAAGGACTCTTTGGCTGATCCTCGTGCCAATTTTTAAGGACAAGGCAATTTATTCTGAAAATAACCATTTTTCACATTCTTTCTCCTCCCTGGATATTTAATATTAAGACCTGGGATTACTACCATAGATAGACCTGATGTTGACCTCCAATCAAATGAAGAGTTTTCTTTTAAAAGTAATTTTTTTGCTAGGTATGAGTTTTTTTCATTATGGTAAAAAAATAAACCCTATAAATCAAGGCAAAAAATTTTAGGGAAAAAAAAAAAACAAAAATGGGAAAAAAAGGCTTTACTTGATTGTTCTATAATGTCTTTCTAAGTTGTATACCAAATTTCAATGCTATAGCTTTAAAGCTAAGGGAGAAGATAGAATTTGAAGGTCAATAAGTATAGTTTTGAGATACGGGCATTCAGTTTTCTTTGTATTTATACAAAGACATTGTTATTAATAAATAATGATCATTATGAATTTATATTTCATTTTTGCCTATTAATAAACCAAAACTATGTTATTTATTATAATTTAATCATAAATGAAGATCCTTTTGCTCATATATCGTAGCCTGGGGCACTGCGTCAGGCAAGATGGGGCACTCCTTCGCTAACTCAGCTTATTAGAGTGAATTTTCCTTTTCTGTATGTTAGCGAGATATTTTCCTTGTCTTTTCCTCTTTGACATGATGAAATTCTTGCTGAAACAAAGAAATACAAACGTAAAAGCAAGAGAATGTCAGAGGTGAAACTCGAATGTGAACTCTTTTTACAAAAACAATGTTAAATCATGATTATTATGAATTTCGTATTCCTTTTTGGGTATTAATAAACCAAAACTGTTATTTATCATAAATGAAGATCCCTTTACTCAAAGACCATAGCCTGCGGCACTGCGCTGTGTGTGCGTCAGGCAAGATGGGGCATTCCTTACTACACACCCCTCCCCAAGCCCTGCCCTCTCTCTCTTCATTAACTACGCTAATGTCGCAGATATTATGATATTCTGAACTTATATTAGAGGGAATTTTCTTTTTCTGTATGTTAGCGAGATGTTTTGCTTGTCTTTTCCTCTTTGGCATGATGAAATTCAGGCCGAAACAAAGATAAACAAAGTAACTTCTTTCATGTAACCTCTTTCATGTTTCTGCTCGCTTTGTAGGGTGGTAAGCTGAGAACCTTCCCTCCCGCGACTCATGAAATCACTACAGATGCCATTGCTCACAATTTCTTTGACAATAATTATCAAAATTTACGATAACAAGAAATATTGCATTTACTTGTACGGATCAATGTTTTTGGCTTATTGAGTTACATTTACTAATTACCCTGTAACTACGAAAGTTAGAGTAATTTTGATGCAATCTCCATTGCCATACAAAGCTCCATGAATTTTTTCATGACTGCATTTTTTGCCCTATATCCCCATATATAGGGGTACCGGCCAGCCCCCTTAAGATTAAAGCTCACAAGATTTAGGCAGTTGCCATATATCTGGCGTTTAGACATGTCTCTCTGCTAATCTACATTCAACTTTTTGGTGATGCAAGTCTGTTTTCACTTCATTGTTTAAGGGCCTTTATCTGTGGCCGACATGGTGTTGGGAGAGAAAGCATAGGGAGCTCTCTGTCCCTCTACCATCCCCTCACCTTGATATAAAGTTATGAGTCTAAGGGAGCCTGGGTTATATCATACCTGGAGTACCCAGTTTTCTTAACAGGTAAGGAAACAAGCATTTGTTCAATGCTAGCAACTTTTTTCATTCAAATTCATTATTTTCCATAATGTGTTGGAATAGAATATGTCCATGTATGTATCCCACCTTCTTGCAATGTGGAATCAACTATGTAATTATTTGGTAAGTTACTTATATAGAAATGATATTTTTACGATAAAATAAAGTTTTATGTATACCAAAACTGCGATTTATGGCATGTCTGGCCCTATAACCGGAACTTGCCTGTTATGGTGCCATAAATTGCCAATTTTATGACGCTAGACAAACGCCATAAAACCGGATCACTAATAACCAAGTCAGCCAATAACCTCGCATGGACATTAGGGCACAAATGAATTTAAGCTCTGCTAAGTTGTTCCTCCCCATCCCTGAAAGCGGGTGGGGCTTGTCACTTAATACAATAGAGGCTTTACTGCAAATTCTAAGTTTTTAGGCTGCTGCTGTTGAAAACCGATAGCTATGTGATTACTTGGTAAGTATACTATATATATGAAACTGTTTTATCTTAGAAATATAATTTTGATGTTTGATTGGTCTCTGTAAAGGATAATAGTTTACTAGAGCATTAAACGCCATACATGTTATTTGTATTGTACAGAAGTACTATGTGGTTTATGTTTAGCTGTGCATATGTATTATTTCCTTTTATTTTTTACAGAGAGGTTTCAAGCTTCGTGAAAAACTAGCACATGCCAATTTGGGCATTGTTAGACCAAATTCCCTCCATCTTCTGCCATCCACACCTCAGATTCGTGGACTTCATACATTCATACGCAATAAAGATACCCCACGAGATGAATTTATTTTCTATTCTAAGAGGTTAATAAGATTGGTCATTGAACATGCTCTGGCAATGCTGCCATTTACGGTAAGTATCAGAGCTAATGCTTAGTGGGGATTACTGAGTAAAATATAGTCAGTTATACCTGCATAGTGTTAATGATAGTGTTGGCAAGATCCATCCAGCTAATCTGTTCTAAAAGTTTTTGAAATGTGGTCATCTTAAATTTTGGCATCCACAGTTGCCTTGTTTTCATAGTCTTCTCTAAACTGAACTTTGCTTCTTTAGAATTTGAATTGAATTTGAATATAGAATTTAGGCCAAAAGCCAAGCATTAGTACCTGTGAGGTTATTTAGGGCTGAATTGCAAATTGACGGTACATAGTAAAAGGTTTGAGAGGTGTAACAGCAGGAAGACCTCACAGTTGCACTATGAATCAATTGTTAGGAGAAGGTGGAAAGTAAGATGGAAGAAGGAGAATATGAAAGGAGGTAAAGTAAAATGAATGAAAGGGGTTGCAGCTAAGGGCCGGAGGCATGTTGCAAAGAACCTTAAATAATGCCTATATGGTGCACTGATGGCACTACCACATGGGGTTAGAATTTGAAAAATGTGAAAAGTCCATCCTAATGTTTTCTTCACCTTTCTTCAAATTTTTTTAATGAAAAATATTGATCTTTTGCTAGAACCTTTTTCTATAATGATATTCTCTTCATTTCTTTTCTGATGGCAACAGAAAAACATTGATCAAAATGAAATAAAGCCACATCAGATAAAGAAGTCATCATTTAATTTCTAGCAGGATTTGTTGTTATGAAATAATGCAAGGCATTAGGGCCAATCATGATTTTTGTTTAACCTTCTATAACAGTATTTTTCTTTACAAAGCTAAGATACTGGTTTGCGACAGTAGGTTTCATTCAAGGTTGTCCTGTCCATTACTACAGTACGTACTCTGTTGATGTAACCGATTAAATATCTAATTTTTAAAAATCTGATCCACATTTAATAACCATATCAAGAATAAAACAAAACCAGAATTTCAAGAGACATTTGGGTCATTTTGAGAGATGGTTTTGTTTATATCTTTAGACCTGTAAAGAAGGCTATGATTATATTATATATATTATATATATATATATATATATATATATAATATATAGAGATTATATATATTATATATATAATCTTTGTATAGTTGTAATATATATGACACACACATATATATAGAGAATATTTAATATATATATAAGATATATCTAATTTTTTTGTATAGTGTATATATACACACACACCAACAAGATATATTATATATACTGAATATATATATATATATATATATATATATATGTATAGATATATATATATATATGTATATATATATATATATATATATATGTATAGTAATATATAGATATATAGATATATATATCTAAAGATATATATATATATATATATATATATATATATATATATATATATATATATACGTATATATATAGTGTATATATAAAACATATTTATATATATATATATATATATATATATATATATATATATATATATATATATAGTGTATATATATACACACATTTTATATATATATATATATATATATATATATATATATATATATATATATATATATTATATATATATACAGCAGTCCCCCGGGTTACGACGGGGGTTTTTGGGCCCGTTCTTGAGACGCGTCGTAAGCCGAAAATCGTCGTAAGCCGGAACGACGCTTTGGAAATATGTCTTAAACTAATAAAAAGTTATAAAAAACCTTTACTTGTAATCCTTTGTTACACTACATGTGTTTCCTGTAGTTTTTATGTACACCTGGAGTTATTTTCATAAAAAGAATGCTGTTCTTGAAGGTAAAAACTACTTGTAATCCTCTGGTGACACTACATTCTTGAAGTTTTATGTACAACCTGGAGTGATTTTGCAAAATCTTGAGGGCTACAAGAACAGACTGATTACTATTTACGTATCATATAGACTAATTAAAGTAAATGTATCTTTAAATAGGATTATATATTAGTATCAACAAAAACATTTCCTGCCATGAGTCAGAGGCCGTTTAATGAAACGAACACTTTCTCTGCCTATCTGTTCAGAAAATAAACGTTACGTCAATCCCCGAGACCATTGTTGCCAAAGCGTCTCTCTCTCTCTCTCTCTCTCCCCTCTCTCTCTCTCTCTCTCTCCTCTCTCTCTCTCCTCTCTCTCTCTCTCTCTCTGATCAAATTACATTGGAAACTTGACATACGATTGCCCTAATATACAAATGTTTTGAGATATAACAGAAAATTTGCGAAAATACAAGCTTTGATATACAACGAAATATTTGAGATACGATTTTGCGATGAGTGTTAGTTGTATAGGCGACCGATAAATGGCGTTCAGTCTGTTTGTTTGTTGGTGCTGCATGTTAACACGTCGTTGTTTAGTTCGTTGTATTTGCGCCTATTTTTTTCGTATTATTTTGTCTATTTTATTATTAACCATGGGTCTCAAAGCTAAAGACAAAGAGGTAATAAGAAAAACCCAAGAAAATGATTTCGATGGAAGCAAAACATGAAATTATAGCAAAGCATGAACGTGGGCGTTTCGTATCGTCGATTTGGCAAACGAGTATGGTCGAAATCCTTCTACAATATCCACGATCATCAAGCAGAAGGAAGCTATAAAAACTCCCGAGACCATTGTTGCCAAAGCGTGTCTCTCTCTCTCTCTCTCTCTCTCCTCTCTCTCTCGGTCTCTCTCTCTCTCTCTCTCTCTCTCTCTCTGATCAAATTACGTACTGGATAATGTCTCTCTTTGGATACTTCGATTTTGCAAATATTGAGGGCTACAAGAACAGTTGATTACTATATTTACGGCATCCATATACACTAATTAAAGTAAACGTATCGTTTACAAATAGGCTTATATTATTTAGTATCACCGAAAACATTTACTGGCATGAGTCAGAGGCCGTTTAACGAAACGAAACACTTCTCTGTCCTTAACTCGGAGCGTCGGAAGACGCCTCTCTCTCTCTCTCTCTCTCTCTCTCTCTCTCTCTCTCTCTCCTCTCTCTCTCTCTCTCTCTCTCTCTGATCAAATTACTGGATAATGTCTCTCTTTGGATACTTGGAATTTGCGTTGTAATCTAACCAGAAACTTTGTTTTGTTATTATTACTGGAAACAAGCAATGATTTTTTTCATTATTTGCGCTTTTGGACTGTTATATGTAAACTAGTATGTATTCATTCGCTCGGAAACTAGTTCCGCATATGAGGCGTCACTAAAAAACATAGAAAAAATACAACATAAAAAGTGTCGAAAATCATCATAATCTCAAAATTTTTGTTGTAATCTAACCAGAAAACTTTTTTTATTTATTATATACTGTGCTAAACTATAAAGGAATTTTTTATCATAGTATGCGTTTTTAAAAAGCGTCGTTAACTCGCAGCGTCGGAAGCGTCAGCGTCGTAATCTCGAACAAGCGTCGAATAACCAGGACCGGTTTTATTTTTCCATTGAATATTTTAAGAAAAAGCGTTGTAACCTCGGAACGTCGTAAGCCGGAAACCGTCGTAACCCGGGGACCGCCGTATATATACATACATACATATACACATATACATTTGTATAGTATATATATATATTATATATATATATATATATATATATATATATATATATATATATATATATATATATATATATATATATATATATATATATATATATATATATATATATATATATATATATATATATATATACAGTTTACCATCCGAGTTACGACCTGCGCGAGTTACGTCCACCCGTACTTACGACAGTGTCCGACAGGGGTCTATTTTTTTTATATTTGGCGGCGTTTACTGTTTGGCAGCGCGGTAGCGTAGTGCGTTGCGGCGCGGTATGACAGTTACGACGGCGCCGGCAGCACAGCATCCCAGACACTCATCCCAACCACCTCACTCACTGTCTAGACATTGTAGCAGTACTGTAACATTGTAGCAGGAACATTTTTTTCATTACACCTTTGCCATGGCCCCTAAGAGAAAGTCTGACTCATCAGAATGCAATTCTGCCTAATACCACCCCCCTAATCCAAAAACCCATGGACCAGGGTGCGATTTCTACGTTCAAGGCGCACTACGTAAGAATTTCCTTTGACCAAGCCATCGAAGCTATGGATGAAAAAACCCTGAGCTGACTTTGCGGGATTATTGGAAATCATACATCATTTACCATTGTATCAAGCATGTCGCTAAAGCTTGGGATTTGGTGACAGAAAAATTTATGAATGGTATTTGGAAACACTGCTGCAAACGCTTCCTCAGAGATTTTGTTGGCTTCGATAACGAAGAGGAATTAAGCAACGTCCGAGGAAAAATTGTTAGCTTGGCAAAGCAACTTGAGTTAGGATGTGATGAAGAAGAAATTGAAGAACTGATAAGTGAAGAACCTGAGGAATTAACAAATGAAGAACTGTTAGCAATAGAAGAAGAAAGGAAAGCTGAAGAAGAAGAAGAGGAAGGAACAAAAGGAAGTTGTAGAAGAGGAGGAGCCCGAACGAAAGTTTACTGTAAAGGGATTATCGGAAGCCATACAAATGCTTAATACAATGCTGCATAAATTGGAGGAATGGATCCGAATGTTGAACGGTTTGCCCGGATAGAGAGATCTATGCAAAAAGTTAATGAGGCCATACAAAGAAATCTACGATGAAAAAAAAAAAGCAGAAGATCCAAACGACACTTAGCATGTGTCAAACGAACACAAAAGCCCGCCTCATCCAGCATCGAAGCCACCCCCTCCCCTACATCGGCCAGCGCAGTAACCACCCCTTCCCCATCCCCTGCCTCGCCTGACTTAACAGCTGATCTTTCTTTCGAACCGTGCGTATGAAGAAAGTGTTGATGACGTCGAACCAAGCACCAGTGAACATTAATTTTGAGTGTTTGTTTTGCTTATTTTTTTACATGCATATGTATTTTTCTATTTTGTACTACAGTACTGTATGTTCTATTTTTGAACTGTAACTTTTCTATTTTCGTATTTTGATCTTCATTTGTATTTTTGTATATAAATTCAACTGCAGTAATAATATTTTATTTCTAAAACCATATTATATTAACCCTCTTACGCCGGAGCCCTAAAAATCAAAAACGTTCTCCCGTATGCCGGCCTGTTTGGAGTGAGCGCGGAAGTGGAAAAAAATAATTTTTTCAAAAATTTACAGCGCGCGTACTTTTGAAGATTAAGAGTTCATTTTTGGCTCCGTTTTTTTTTGTCATTGCCTGAAGTTTTAGAAGGCAACCATCAGAAATGAACAAAAATGATATCATTATCATATGTAAATAATGCGATATATGGTAGCGAAAAAAAAAAATTCATACATAATTGTATTCAAATCACGCTGTGCAGAAAACGGTCAAAGCTAACCAGTTCTTACTTTTTTTGCGTTGTATTGTACACTAAATTGCGATCATTTTGATATATAATACATTGTAAAACATAAAAGCAACACCGGAAAAATATTATCACAAAATGATGTACGAATTCGTAACGAGCGGTGGACGTAAAAAATGTTATTTTCAAAAATTCACCGTAATTCTAAATAATGTTCTAGAGACTTCCAATTTGTTTCAAAATTAAGACAAATGATTGAATATTACGATACTGTAAGAGTTTTAGAATTAGAATTGCAGATTTCGACCATTTTCGGATGAGTTTTAAATTTGACCGAATGTCGAAATTTTTAATATATATATTTTTTTATATGGTCATATTTCAAAGATCGAAAAAGCTACAACCTTCAATTATTTTTTATTGTATTCTTCATGAATTTGCGCACATTTTGATATATGAAACTCTATAAAAGAAAAAGGCTAATATGAAAAGGAGCAAATATTAGGATAATGGCCATGTACGTATTTCGGAGACTTGCGGCCGCGAATCGGCGCGCGGAGTGAAGGTAAATATATTTTTCAAAAATTCACCATAAATCACAATATTGTTTTAGAGACTTCAAATTTGTTTCAAAATGAAGAAAAATGACAGAATATTACTAGGCCGTAAGAGTTTTAGCTTACAATTGCGTTTTTCAACTATTTCGGTAGAGTCAAATTTGACCGAACGTGGTTTTTTTTCTATTTATCGTGATTTATATGCAAATATTTCGAAAAAAGAGAAAAGCTACAACCTTCAATCATTTTTAGTTGTATTCTACATGAAATTACGCACATTTTTCACATATATAAAACTTTATGTAACAGCTAATTTTAATGGTGCAAACATTTCGACAATCGCACAAAAAAATTCTGATTTTTTTCGGAAGTTACCACCGCGCGAACGTAATGTTTTTTTTTTTCATAAATTCACCATAAATCGAAATATTGTGCTAGAGACTTCCAAGTCGTTGCAAAATGAAGGTAAATGATTGAATATTACTAGAATATAAGAGTTTTAGCTTACAATTGCGTTTTTTCGACCATTTCGGTAGAGTCAAAGTTGACCGAAAGTTGAAATTTTTGCACTTAACGTTATTTATATGAAAATATTTCAAAACTGATAAAAGCTACAACCATGGGTTGTTTTTTGTTGTATTGTGCATGAATTGCGCACATTTCCATATATAAAAACTTTATGTAAAGGCAAATTTAAAAGAAAAGGGTGCAACATTAGGACAATCGCACGAAAAAATTTATCGGAAGAGTTTATCGCACGAACGTAAGGAAAAAGTTTTTCATAAATTCACCATAAATCGAAATATTGTGCTAGAGACGTCCAATTTGTTGCAAAATGAAGCAAATGATTGAATATTACTATAATGTAAGAGTTGTAGCTTACAATTGCGTTTCTTTCTCGACCATTTCTGTAGAGTCAAAGTTAACCGAAGGTTGAAATTTTTGCACTTATCGTTATTTATAATGAAAATATTTCAAAACTGATAAAAGCTACAATCATGAATATTTTTTAGTTGTATATGCATGAAATTGCGCACATTTTCATATATAATATTCTTCAGTAAAGGATAATTTAAAATGGTGCAATAATTATGTCAAAGTGACGAAATAATTTCCGAGATGTGTCACTGATACTTTTTAGTGCGATAAGAAAGAAATTCGCGCTTGCGCGCCTGCGTAGCGATTGTAAACAAAACAACGCCTTTGATCCGTGAACTCCCAGCATCCCCCAGGCGCGTGATACAAAAGTTTTCGGCTGGTAGGCCTATAAGTATTTTTCCGCGAATTTTTAAAAAAACTTTTTTTGAGCCGATGTATGATACGTCCAATCGGCATACGGGAGACATTTTGACTCGACGTTTAATACGTCCAATCGCGTAAGAGGGCTTAAGATGTATGTACGTAGTATATCAACTAAGCAACTGAAAAAAAAGCTAAATACATTGCACCTACAGTATAATATTAAAAATATCTCTATGATAAAATGATAAAAGTGAAACTAAAATAAAAGGCATAAAAATGATAAATACATAAACAGCTTGTACTATAGTACAACAGTAATATTATTCAACAGAAAAAGTATGATAAAAGTGAAACTAAAAGGCATAAAAATTATAAATAAACAGCTTGTATATACATATGTACAGTAATATTATTCAACAGAAATATATGATGAAATTATAAAAAGTGAAACTAAAAGGCATAAAAATGATAAATAAACAGCTTGTATATACACAATATATTATTCAACAGAAAAAGTTACTTAAAAATGCAACACATTCATATCATATGTCCTCGAGTACAGTATAATCTTTCTTCCACTTTAACCGAGTACTTATAAATCCACGTGTCGGCCATTTTGTTTTGGCTGGTATTTTCGACTAACGACCATTCTGACATACGACCTGTTGGTCGGAACGGATCTAGGTCGTAACTCGGATGGTAACTGTATATATATATATATTAATTATATAACAGGCGGTCCCCGGGTTACGACGGGTCCGCTTACGACGTTCCGAGGTTACGACGCTTTTTCTTAAATATTCATTGAAAAATCCGCCCTGGGTTACGACGCTTGTTCCGATACGACGCTGACGCTTCGACACTTCGAGTTTACGACGCTTTTAAAAAACGCCATACCTATGATAAGAATCCTTTATAGTTTAGCACAGTTTCTCTCTCTCTCTCTGTCTCTCTCTCTCTTTGTATTTTCCGACTAAAATAATCACTAATTAGTGTATTTTGATGTTTATTTTCATGACTAAATACATTTCATGAAAATAAAATAAATCAGACTGCCATCATGAAGCCAACAAATACTATGTATTATTTTTTAGAATTCTTCTTCTGTTTTATTATTATGTTATGTAATGTTTCATTATAGCTGTCAGTAACTCGGTATCTCCATAAAAATAATAATTCTCTCTCTCTCTCTCTCTCTCTCTCTCTCTCTCTCTCTCTCTCTCTCTCTCTCTCTCTCTCTCTCTCTCTACTACTACTACAAAGACATGTTTTTTTTTGTATGATAAAATAAATGATTCACTATTTTCAAATATTAATATTAATTTATACAGCAATAATATCAATTCATTAAAGAAAATACCATAGTGAATTAGTAAGAGTTTAGCTTATATTTAAAAAATTATGGAAGAATGAAGGAAATCCCAGTCTTCTCTGTAACCTTTTCCTCGAGATTCAGGTACTAAAACTGTCAGATATATCAAGTTCTGTGACAGCCAGGAGGGGGAATAGCTGGGGGAAAGAGCTGCAGTGTTGCAATGACG